>NC_083319.1:34390333-34720127 GCF_963455315.2 Globicephala melas
TTAGGACCTGTAATGGAATTTGATTATGTTATATGTGAAGAATGTGGTAAAGAATTTATGGATTCTTATCTAATGAACCACTTTGATTTGGCAACTTGTGATAACTGCAGGTACTTATTTTTATTTCAGAGCATGTTCTAAATTACTAAAATTTAATGTTTGCTTGTAGGTTTAGGGCAAAACAATAATTAGATCCATTTGGATTTAATATTTTCTTCATAAATATGTTTTTTGTTTTGGGAGTTTCCTAAAATTTCTGTATTTTCCATTTTGCTAAAGAATTACAGGAAGACTATGCTTATCAATGTTATGCCACATAAATAGGAAGGATGTCCCTGGTTCTGCCATAGATATGTCCTTTTCCTTTCTGCTGGGGGGTTGGGGGGGGCGTTAACTATCTCTCAGTAGCAGGTTCCTAACCCTTCTCTCCCCCCCAGACCCTAAGGATCCCTTTGTTTCTTTCTTTCTTTGACTAGTGTGTGTTGATACCTTGGTCAGAGGACTGGCACCTTCAATGAGAGGAGGGAAGTATAACGCCTCCAGCTACCCTTCTGGTACTCAGAACACCTCTTTCCATTCATTTTCTACTCTCCTGAATTGGCAGGGAAGAGATTAAATGAGGAAAAATCACATTCTTCTTTCATTCTTTTTCTTCTCCTAGCCTTTATCTCTTTTTGTATCACCACGGAATATTACTCACTCCACTTGGTTCTCCTGTCCCTACTGGTTATCTCAGCCAAGTCCTGTGTTGGTGTCTTTCACACCTAAAGATCCCACCTTGGATTCTTACTTAGCCCTCTTATCTGTTCCCTGTCCCCACTTCTTGTACGTACAGTCCCAGATCAAGTGCTCACACGCCTGGTGGACCTGCCTTTTCAGAGTCCCTGCTGCAGACATCTAGAGCCATCACCACTGACTTGTTGCTAAGTAGATCCCTAGAAGATAGAACGGGAGATGTTTCTGGTCTCATGATCAGATCTGTGATGGGAAATGTTCTGGTACCCACTGGAATTATTAACTCTATTCCCAGTGATGTAACAGTATCATTAATGCACACAGTGGTTAAGGCCCACAGTGTTATCACTCTCCTTAAAGTACAGATAGTGTTCAGGAACTAAATTACCACATATAACCTTACTTCCATGAGAAAATGGAAGTAACCTAATTATCAATTTAAAGAAAGTTATGTAAACATAATTAGGAATACAGCCCTCCATTCTATTTGTTTTTTCCAACATCTTTGATGATTATAGATTAGTACAATGTACTTTACCTGTCCCCTCCTTTGGTATATACTTCCAAATTATTTAGTCTTCTTAAAGTTATTCCCAATTATAACTCCTCTCCCCCTCCCCCCACCACCTGTTCTATACCTCCTCCTAAGTGTTCACCACTTCAGTAAAGGCCAACTTCATTCACTGGCTGTTTCTCTATCCCATGTTTAATTCCAAATCCATTTGGGTCTATATTTAAACCATGTCCTGAATCCATCCATTTCTCATCCTCTGTACTATTACTGCCTTAGACTGGGCCCCTATCAGCTCTTGCCTGGACCACTGCAGTAGTACTCTTGTAACTGGCCTCTTCCCCCACTTTTGCACGGTTATTCTCTTCTCCATATAGCATTTTACTCAAAACTCTTTAATGGTTTCTAATCCATTTAGAATAAAATTGTCTTCACCATTTCTTACAAGACCCTTGCCTGTCTCTGACTTTATTTTCCATCACTCCTCACCGTCACTTACTTTAAGCATTCTGGTCACACTGGCTCGCTTGTTGTGAACTCCATTTGCAAAGCACACTCCTGTCCTAGAGTCTTTGCACTTTCTCTTCTTTCTGCTATGAATGTTCTTTCTCTAGCTATTCAGAATGTTTTCTGACTTCTAAAGGGCCCTGCTCAAATGTTTCCTCATCAGTGGCATTCTCTCGATTTCCCAATCTCTCTGAAAATTTCTGTTCCTTTACCATGCTTTGTATTCCTTTATAGCACTTTTATCAATCATCATGTTTGCTTATTGACTGTCTTCTCCTAACTAGAATGTAAGCTTCCTGAAAACAAGGCTTTGTTTTATTCTTTGCTGTATTCCTAGTACCTTGAACAATACCTAGCATGTAGATGGAGAACAAATGAATGAGAAGAGCTATGTAATTGACTATGTCTCCATTTTTACCTGGGCTTTGAAAAAGCTCAGAGCCAACTGGAAACTCAGCTGTGCTTGGTGCCTTTGGACCTTGCATGTTTATATTCCTTATATCCTGCCTCTCCTGACTTTAAGCCTTATATTTTCTTACTGATTGAGTCTTAGTTCTCATTTATATTTGCTGTGTTCATGTAAGTTATTTCAAATACTTTGTGGAAAAGAGGGACTTAGTAAAAAGAAATTCTTAACATGCTAAATAACATGGATCTGCTGCTAATATAAATAGCTTCTCAGAATTAGTAAAAGAAAGTATTTTTCTGTTGGAATTCTTATGCTGCTAATTTGACCATGAGAGTTTCAGGAAAAAGTATTTTATATGTTTCTTTTGGCATGTATGCCCCTAGGTTTGGGAACTGTTTGAAAAATCTTAATTTATTTAAAACAACTACTTTATATAATGGACTTAATCTGTTTTCAGAGATGCTGATGATAAACACAAGCTTATAACTAAAACAGAAGCAAAACAAGAATACCTTCTGAAAGATTGTGATTTAGAAAAAAGAGAACCAGCTCTTAAATTTATTGTGAAGAAGAATCCTCATCATGCACAATGGGGTGATATGAAACTCTACTTAAAATTACAGGTCTCTAATAAGTTATATTCAGTCATTTTAAACCCTGGGTTGGGTGAAGTTTTAACAGTGAACTAGTTATAATTAGTTTTTACTTACAGAAAGTTAAAAAGATCCTTTTCATTTTATTGTTTTACATGAGCCATAGTTGTACATAATGACATTTAATAACATGTTTACTTATTTTGCTTTTTGATGTGGCACTTTGAAGCAAATATATTACTACTGGGTGATGTTAGGAGTACAATTTGGAAACGAAAATGCTTGAAATGGGAGTCAGCCCTTGCCCACCTACCCCCCAAATAAAATCATAAAAAAAAATTTCAGAATTTCACAGATGCCCAGAATCTAACTCCAGCTTCCTGTATCTACCCAAGAATGGTACAAATACCATAATATTCTTTTTTTGTGCCATTACATAAAAAATATTGGGAGGCATTGCTTTAGAGCACAGTTTGATTGGAATATACTAGAAGATCCTAGTATCTTCTAATAAAGAAACCACATTGTAAAAGCAGACATATATTGAATTTTCACTAAACATAATACACTGTTGATTAAAAGATTCACCATAATTTTATGTACTATTAAAAATGAAAAAATGCTAATTAAACTGACCCAGTGCTGCCTTATCACTTGGTGCTTTTATTTTATTGAAATAGTGCCATTAGACTTACTATAGTTTTTTTTTGCTATAAATCATGCTTGTGTGTACATAACAAGGAAAATGCAAGTACCACAGATTTATTAAGGTATTCCTAAACTTCCTAACATTCAGAGTCCAATTCTTCTGAACCACTTCTTGACTCAGAGTTGTTAAAGTACCATTAAGTTACATTAGTGATGCAGCATTTTCAGGGATGTTAAATTGTGGAAAGTGTGATGTTTTAGAATTTATGAAATAACAGTATATTACTTTATGTTAAGAAATTTCAGTTTGGCTTTATTGATTGATATTTTGGTCCCTGTAACATATTGTGAGAGATATCCTGAGCATAACTCTCAGTGTGTATATTATTTCCCTACATGTAAATAAATATTATAAAGAGTACATATATATATATATATATATTCCAAGGTTTTTAAACTAGAATAAAGACTTGTTAGGTCATTCAGCTACCAAAGGTTTTAAAGAAAATTCATATCTTTAAGATCAGAAATTAGTCAAGTGGATGGAAATTGTTATTGATTCAGGAGAAGAGTAGTAGTGATTGATTTCCTGTGATGGGAGATTTCTGGAGATGACCTCATATTTAGATCTGCTATGGCTAATTGGTCAGCAGATTTTTTTTGGTGATCCTGCCAAAACTCGATCAAACCCACTGAGTATATGTAGTTCTCTTGATTCACGTGAAAACAAAGCAGAGAAGTGATTGCAGTCAGAGGACAGCTTTTCTATTTACACAGGTACACCTAGTTTTATTGTGCTTTGCAAATACGTAATCTTATTCATCATACATTCACTGAGGGTTTCATAGGTTTATAGATAGAGATATTATTAGAGTTGTTTCTTTTTTTTTTTTTTTTTTTTTTTGCGGTACGCGGGCCTCTCACTATTGTGGCCTCTCACCGTTGCAGAGCACAGGCTCCGGACGCGCAGGCTCAGCGCGGGGCACGAACCCGTGTCCCCTGCATTGGCAGGCGGACTCTCAACCACTGTGCCACCAGGAAAGCCGTAGAGTTGTTTCTTATCAATATTTAAAAACTTTTAAATTTCAAATAAATACTTATAAAATTGCACTTAAGTTAGATCACTCTTTGGCACCTTTGGATTTAATAATTGTAACTATTTTACAACAATGAATCACAACTAATTTATGGATTCTGTATTTCAGATTGTGAAGAGGTCTCTTGAAGTTTGGGGTAGTCAGGAAGCATTAGAAGAAGCGAAGGAAGTTCAACAGAAAAACCGAGAAAAAATGAAACAGAAGAAGTTTGATAAAAAAGTAAAAGGTAAGTGGCTACATTTATATCATGAAGGACTGTGCTCTACTGCTTTGCAAAGAGCCTTTAGCTAAGTTCTTCCACTTTAAAGATACAATGTCACTGTTGGATTGGAAATGTTTTTTTTTCCATAAATTGAAGAACAAAAGACTTAAAGTTTGCCCTCAGTAAGTTGGTGTTTGAGACTCTCAGTCCAAACCTCACTGCAATTCTAAAAAAGCATGTAAGCCCTCGTCTTCAAGTGAGTCATGTTTTTGTATAGGAACGGCGGTAGGGTCAGGAATGTACCCCTGGTTAAGGGTTTGGCCTCAATGCAATCTTAAATGTGACCCACACGGTTATCAAAAGTGAAGTTTTCCACCAGCAAACCTCTCTAATTGCTTAAAATGAAAAAATAATGCCTAAGTCTCAGTGATCTAATTTAGCAGCTAGAAGGAACCTTCTAATGTCAGATAGTCTAATCACTTTTATATATGAATAAAACACCTGGAAAGGTAGAGTGACTTGTTACATAGGTGCTAGAGAGTTGGGACTGGAGCCAGGATTTCATGACCAAAAGTCTGCATTGGTACATTCATTCCTCTGTCCATACATCTGTCTATCCATGTGACTATCCATTCTTTTGTCCATCTATCTCTGTATTCATTTGTCCATGCATCCATCCATGTATGCATATGTGCAGAAGTCTGTCTGTCCATCCATCTGTAATCAGTGTATCCAACAATTGCTAAGTGTCAGCTGTGTTCCAGGCTCTGTGCTAACACAAATGCTGGCGTCAACTTTTGTCAGAAGAGAAAGACTGATAAACTTAGTCATAATCGAGTGTGATAAGTACTGTGACAGTGATGAACATAGGGTGTTATAGGAGCACAAAGGGCACTTGTTGGCTGTATCACAGATTCCCTACAGAGAATCTTAAAAAGTAGGCATAAATGTTCTTCATACAGTAGAGTGCCAGTGTGGTGTCAAGTGTATATAGATAACATGTATTCTCTGTTTATACAGGGTTATACATATAATAAATTGATCCATTTAAAATGGGTATCGTAGCCATAATAAGTAATTTTGCTTATGTGTTTAGGATTTAGAAGAGGTTTTGGAGGGTGAATGAAGATAGTTCAGATGTCTTAAAAACAAAAGAGCAAAAATAAAAAATTGAATGTAAGCCTACCTTTTTCCTTCTTATTGTGAGGGAATTCTTTCCCCCTTTTCAGTACAAGAGTAATTCATGTGCAGTGCAGAGAAGTTAGAAAACTATAAAGAACTTCTATCCCATAATTATACTACCCAGAGACAATCATCAGTAACAGTTTAATGTCTATTTTTCCAGTTCTTTTCTATGCATAGGCCCTTAAAACATTTTTATAAAAATGGAAGCACAGTTGGACATTTATGAAGTTTATCAAAACTTCTCTGTAAAAAAAAAAAAAAAAGAAAAAAAACTTCTCTGTATTTCAGTTTCTTCAACTATAAAAATGATGACAATACCACCCACCTTATAAAAGTTTAGTAAGGAATCAGTGAGACATTACACGTAAGTTGCTTAGATGAGAACTAGGGCAGAGTGACATCCCATAGATCGTAGTATTACTATGGCATATTATGTACCTATTATAAGAATATGGCAGTTCTGCATGTGTTGCTGTACAAGGATACTCTTTAGAGAAAAGTTTTCTTTTTTTCCCCTGTAGATATTATATAATGAAGGCAGGTAAAAGATCCACTTATATATCCTTGGACTTGGGTGTAAATGTTCAAATACTTGTCAATGATTGCTTTATTCTTTAATTACAGGAAGGGAATAATAGTTGAGCATATTTCAGATTTTCAGCTTTCTTAATTTTGATTACAAATGAAAATTTTGATATATAAAATTGATCAACTTAACAGTAAGGAATAAAAATCAAAGTTTAATAAAAAAATTTATCAAAGACAGACAACCCCATGATAAACATCCTTATATACATCTTTATATAAATTATAGTTACTTAACATATCATTTCCTGAATCAGAGGGTAATAAGCACACATATATATATATATATGCCTTTGTAGAGAGGTTTCCTATAGCAAACTATGCCATGTAAGAGCCTTTCATTGAAGATTCATCCCCAGATTAGCCACTTCTGTACCACAGTCTTCCAGAATACCTGCAAGGGCCAGTTGAGAGGATTTGGAAAGACTTCTTTTGAATTTGGTCCTTTCTTTAATCTCTTCCATGTTTTACCCCGACCCTTCTTCTCTTCCAACTTCAAGGAAAGCCTTGAGGGATCAGGTAACAGAAGGCACCTTAAGGGGTGTGAAAGAGGAGGGCACATTGATAGACTAATCACATACCAGCCTAGAGTTTTTGTCAGCCCCAGCTCCCTGAATCACCTCAGCTCTTCCCTTTCTGCTGCCTCCTCAAACCACTTTCCTGATGGTATTTTGCTGTAGATAATAATATATGGATAAAGGAATTAGAAACTTATACCTTCAAAGTGATGAAATATTTTAAAAAGAGGGTCTATCTGTAGTTTTATTAGATACTATAATATTTCTGTAGTTTGGTCAAGATGTCATCTAAAGGGGACTAAATTCTATAATTTGACTAACAGTAACAGATGATGGCATCTGTTTAATTTTTTCATGCTTTTTTCTGTAACAATTCTATTAAGATAGTCATATCTATTTAAATATTAGCATGAATAGAACATTTCTTTTAAGATTTACACAGTTCACATGGGTTTTTTTTTAAAGAAGTATAAACTCAAACATAATTGGCTGTTTTTCTCGCTATGTTAAATTGCTGCTATTATCCACCAGATAAACTACTGTGGATTTTCCTCATCCTTGAAGAGTTTGAATTTGCCCTAAATTTTTTCTTGGACCTCTTAAGACTGGTTTCTTTAATTCAGTTTATTTCTTGTTTGGGTGAAGCATGTTTTTTGAGGAAATTTTCCAAGTGGTTACAAGAATGGTTTATTTTCTAAGACCCTGTTACGAATCTAAGAATGTTTTTCTGTTTCTCTTGCATACGAAAACCTGAGTTCTCTCTCAGTTGTATAAACGTTACTCCATTGTCTTCTGGTCTTTAATGTGCAGAGGTCAGTGCCATGCCTTCTTTAATTATGGCTTCTTCTTGTTGATTTACTTTAGAGGTTGGTGGATATGTTCCTGTCCTCCTGACTAGGCCACAAAGGGCTGAGAGTGGAGTAGACACTGTAGCAATTAGAAACAAGGAGCTTACTATGCACTTTGCTCAGAAGGCTCAGAACAGAGAGGAATAAAAGCAAGTCTAAAAGTTTTTTTAGTTCAAAAGAAATTGGAACCTCGTTTCTCTTGGTCTTCTGATTTTGATCCACAAAGAAGCTGACACAAAGTTTACTTCTTTATGGAAAGGTAAGAGATTACATTTACCTGTTTTTAGAATATGATCTTCTACTTCATCAGTTTGAGAAAGAATTGATCTTACTAGAGAAGGAAATTATAGATAGTGTAAGGTGTATATATAAATTTAGACAAGGTGAAAGACAAAGAATTTCCTTGTCGGCAAGTTCAAATTGTTACAGATCTCTTAGATCCAAGAAGGCAGAAGTAGAAAGGATGGCATCACTGTGCTTAGTTTAACTAGATTTTAAAAAAGGCAGTGTGTGTTGGCCTGGATATTGGATGGGAACTTTGAATTGATGCAAATACACAGAACATTTTGGGTTTGTGTGGCTCCTTTCCACAGATAAGGTGGCTGTAAGGCTTTTCTTTAAAGTTATACTCAGCTTTCTCTTCATACTGGTAGAGGTTAGCCTTCTAAAAACAAAGAACAATTAATCTTAATTGTTTGTTAGTATGCACTTTTTTCCCCAAAAGAGGTGGGTGAGAAAATCCCATTTGGAGGCTCCTTCTAAGTTTGTGAACATTTTACATTCTGGGCCTGTGGTTATATTTATGACTATTTTTGGGCTTCTCTCAGGGAAGTTTGAAGGACACAGTTTCCTATCCTTAGTTTTGGAGGACAAAGTAAGATCAAAGCTTCATATGTTATTTCCTTGTGATTTTTTTTTCCCTCTCGTTACCAGTGGGCACCCTATGTCAAAACTTCCTGCCCTCCCATCAGGTATTTACAAGTATCTGGTCTCTCTCCACTAGTTCTTTTATAAGTTTACCTGGTAAACAGCATTGGGCTTCTTTGAATACAGGCTGCCTCTTTTGTAAAATTAAGATATTAAGCTGGATAAAATACAAGTTTTAGAGTGGTATAAAATACATTTTTCATTGAAACAAAGATTTAGGGGAAAACTTCTTTGGGTAAAAAATAGAAACAGTCCCTGAAGATAATCAGTAGCAAGACTGATGGTTATCACGAACAGTTCTATAACCTTCCCAGAGAAGTAATCTACAGCTTTTTGTGTTGTGAAATCCTAGGCCAGTGGGGCCAGGAGGTTGGAACGCGGTAACTGCTGTCCTGTTCTCCAGCCTCGGTTAGGCTTTCAGGGCTGCTTGGTATGTCCCCGCTCCACTCCCAAGGTTTCCTTAGTTTTCCCAAGGCCTAGCAGACCTTTTCTCACTCTTCTAAAGTCTCTGATCTTTCCACCTTTTCTTATTCTCAGCAGTAGGTAGTTGACCTCTACTTTCCAAAGTTTTAAGTTGCTTAAATGAAGTAATGTGAAAAACTTTCTAATCCTTATTTAAACAAATTTTTTATTTCACCAGATGTTGACATTTTGCCACATTTGCTTTTTTCTCCCTCATTCACACACACATATTTTGCTGAACCATTTAAGAGTTACTTGCAGACATTGTGATTCTTATTAATACTTAAGCATTTATCTACTATAAATAAGGACATGTTTCTGCTAACCAAGAAATAGTCACACTCAATAAACAACATTAATATAATGCTTTTACCTAGTATATAATCTATATTATTTGTCTTTCCCCAGTTGTTCCAATATCCCTTTATAGCTTTTTAGTTGTTGGATCCGGGGGCCAGTCAAGGATGATGCATATCCATAGTCGCTTTGGTTTATTAGCAGTTTTCTCACAATTAGATTCTGATCGGTTACCTCAGGAGACACATGGTATCGCTTAGGTAAGGTAGTGTCTGCCAGATTTCTCCATTGTAAAGGTACCCTTTCCCCTTTGTAGTTAATAAGAAATCTATGGGGTGACTGACACTATGTGAACATCTCATTCCTTAAGTTTCACTCAGTGGTTTTAGCACCCAGGTTGAATCTTGCCTGAGTCAGTTATTATTAGGGTGGATATAAATGGTGACTTTCTTTTTCTGTTATTTCTACAATTACTATTTGGCTTCTTTTGGAAAGAAGAGCTTTTTTTTAGTACTAGTTGGATTCATGGATTCTTATTCTCAAGTAACTGTTACAGTCTGTCCATTCCTGATTATTCATTTTGATGCCCAAATTTGGCCATTGGAAGGCCCTTCAATCTAGCTACTGTCTTTTAAAAATGTTTTTATTAGGAAATAATTTCAAACTTACATAAAATTGCAAGGATAAGAATGGTACAAGTGACACCCAGATTCTTCACCCAGATTTACCTATTAACAACTTTATGTCATTTGCATTCTCTCTACACATACGTTTATTTCTGAGCCATTTAAGAGTAGGTTGTGTACATTGCCACCCTTTTTTTACCCCTAAATACTACAGTGTATATTTCCTAAGAATAGGAATATTCTCTTACAGAAGTATACTACTGATATTTTTATCTAATCTGTCATCCATATTCCGTTAGTTGACCCAGTCATGTCCTGTGTAGTTTTTTTATTCTAGTACAGAATCCAGTCTAGGATCAGGTATTGGCTTTAGGTACCAAGTCTTCCTAAACTACTTTATTCTGGAATATTTCCACAGCCTTTATCGTTTACGACACTGACATTTTTGAAGAAGTCTTTTCTCTTCCCCTGCCTACCTTTTTTTTTTTTTTTTTTTTTGCGGTACGCGGGCCTCTCACTGTTGTGGCCTCTCCCGTTGCGGAGCACAGCCTCCGGACGCGCAGACTCAGTGGCCATGGCTCACGGGCCCAGCCGCTCCGCGGCATGTGGGATCTTCCCGGACCGGGGCACGAACCGGTGTCCCCTGCATCGGCAGGCGGAGTCTCAACCACTGTGCCACCAGGGAAGCCCCCCTGCCTACCTTTTTTGCAGTAATATGTTTTTCATTTGAGGTTTTTCTGATGTTTCCTGGTGGTTAGATTCGGGTTATTCATTTCAGGTTGGATAGAACATAAATGAAGTGACTTTTCTAGGGCATCACATCTGGAGGCATGTGATATCCATCGGCCCTCAATGGTGATGTTAATATTTATTTTTGATAAGCAAAAAAACCCCTGTAAGACCACGTAAATGTCCTGCTTCTCCTCAACACTTCACCCTAAATTTAACATTCATCCGTGGATGGTTCTTGCCTGAATCAGTATTTAGGATGATGGTTGCAAAAATTGTTTTCTACCTTCAGCGCTCACTCCACATGTAACCAGTTGGAAATCGACATTCTATAGCATCATTCCCCCATTTGTTTATTACTGGTATGGATTCATTAATTCCTATTCTTCTCAGTGGCTTTTGGTTCATTTCTGTCCTCAATTATTTTGGTGCTCAAATTGTTTCAGATTTGGGCCCATAGGAGTATCTTCAGGCTAGGTCTTGTGTCCTTTTGACATGTCTTCATCAATCTTTGACCACTTCTTTCTAGCTTAAAACACGTGTATATCTAATACATAATTAAATCCTTGAGTTTACACTATACCAAGTTCTAATCCAAAATTTTAGGGTTTATTCTGGTTTTCTTCCTTTCCTTATTTGTAATTTCCTTCTTTGACAGTGAGAAACCTGATTTCCATTATCCGTTATAATATATAGTTATTTGATTAGTGCCCCTGAATGTACCTAATTTCCCTTCACTGTTGCTGCCTCCTCTCTAGGAGACCCTCCTTATCTATCTTGGGCTCCCCCCCACCCCCATGCCCACTTGCTCCACCTCATGGCTTTTAAGACTAGATCGGTCGTGTGGGGAAAGAAGGGCAAGAAAATGACAGATATACCACTTTTGTTTTGTTTTGTTTTAGTGCCTCCTAGCACAAGTTCTTCCAGGAATGTCTAGTAAATACTAAAGATGTGGCTTTATTGTCATTATAGATCTTGATAGATTAGCTGAAGGATGGGAAGAAAAGCCATAAAGTCAGTATAAAACCTTATGGTCAGTTGTGACAGTTATGGCTAGTAAGCTGGATTTTTGTTAAGTATTCTTTTAGTGTTAAGAAAATTTTCTTATCTCTCTTCCTAAGTTCACATAATGCACAAACTGGGCAGTTAGCTTAGCGACTGGGATGCAGTCAGATTTTGAGAGATTTTCCTCGTGGGGTAGTAAAGGGAAAGTGGCCAGGATACCTTACATCAGAGCAAAGTTGAAAAGTAGGTATTGGAACTTGGACAGGAGACATCTTCCTGTCATTATCTGAAACCATGAGGCATCTGTGCAGTTCTGGTCAGCATATCATTTATTTTTTATTTTAAAAATATCCCAAGGTAGAAAAATAAAAGGATAAAGGGCATTCCAGATATGTTCAGAAAAACTAGGGTTCTTCAGAATATGAGAGGATATAGGAATAAAGGTTAGAGTTTGGATGAACATGATTTTCTCCCTAGTTTGGAAACTGTCTAGAGGTATATACATTGAAGCTTGAAAATGTCTCAGATAAAGTGCTTTTCATGTTGGAGGTGTATGAAAAGGCATCACAGCTTAGTGGTTAAGAACATGGCCTGAGCTAGACTGTGCCTCTGCCTGATCTTAGGCACAACTTATGTAACTTCTCTGAGCCTTAGTTTTCTCATCTGTAAAACTGGGTTGATAGTTGTACTTATTGCAAAGTGTTGTGAGGATTAAATGTTTATAAATAAAGTGCTTAGAACAGTGCCTGATACATAGCCCTATTTGCTTGCTTATCCTCATGGTACAAATAAAGGCTGAAAATACAAAGATTCAAGTATTATTTTGATAGTACTTATCATAGTAAAATGGATTAAACAAAATGTTGTGTGATTACTTGGTGTACTTTGATTTTTAAGGTTGAGATTATAGAAGATAATGATCATACCCTCCCTTAGGTAGTGCTGCTATCAAAAGTGCAGGGCTTGATGGACCATTGGTCAGAATAGAAAAATGAAAACAACTCATGTTGCTTTTTATTCATTAAACTAGAAACTGAGATGTTATTAGCTTGTTAATTTCTGATTAACACAAAGCATTTGGTTTCTTCAGGTAACATGCAGTGTGAACTTTATAATGTCCTAGTCGCTTTTCAGAGCATCCAACGTAACTTTTCTTTGTGAAAATGACATCTTAACGTGTTTAGCGAGAAAAGTTCTAAACATTGGAATAAATGACCTGGTTTCCATGCTATCTTTGCTCAATTTCCTTACCTGCAAAGTAAAATGAAGTAAAATAACTCCATGGTTCTTTCCGGGTCTTAATAGTCAGTGATTCTTTTATTTATGTTGTACTTTGCATGATTACTAGCAATTTATGTCCTAAACTATTGCTCTCATTTTATAGGATAAATAATAATAGACATAAGGTCAGTTGCATGAGCAGCTTTTCTAACATCAGCCATGAACTAGTGGCGGAGTTCTTGGCTTTCTAGTTTTCTTGCAAGCAAAGTTTGACTTGCCTCTTAGAGAAGTAGCTCCTGACTTACAAGGAATTTAAAATGCTCTTTATCCTCAGTCATCCCAGCTGATTGCCCTTTCCTGCTGTGGCATCTTGTTTTCTGTAGCCAGCTGCTCGAACAAACCCTGTTCTTTCGCTTGTCTTCTGAATCTAGTTTTTTGCGGTCCCTCTAGTCCATATACCTCAATTCTGAATCTCCTGTTTCACACTAACTCCAACAATCACATGAATGATTTCACAGGCCAAACCAGTGAGTGAGATAAGTAAGCTTGCCAAATCTGTATCAGCAGTTTTGATTTGTTATAAAATTAAGGTGTAAACCACATTTGGTTTAAACACACACAGCTGAAATAGCACCACTGAAAAACTGGCTTTTTTCTCTTAGAATTACGGCGAGCAGTAAGAAGCAGTCTATGGAAAAAGGAGACAGTTGCTCATCAACATGAGTATGGACCAGAAGAAAACCTAGAGGATGACGTGTACCGGAAGACTTGTACTGTGTGTGGCCATGAACTGACATACGAGAAAATGTGATTTTTAGTTAAGTGATATGTTTTATAGTGTGGAAATTTAGATTGGTCTTGTTCAAAATTCATCAAAACGTAAAGTCTTCATAGATGAATGAAACACTTGTATAAATAATGCTTAAATAATTATGTATGTTATGGCTTAAGAACAAGTTTCAGTTAAGGTCCAGCAGGTCTGGTTGTGGGCAAAATATTGGGTCTGTGACCATTTTTTCTACAATAGGGATGGGAGCTGAGTGATAGGTTCAAAAATGTTAGGTTAGAGCTAAAATTGAGAAGCAACCAGGACAAACCCTAGATTGAGGTAGGAGGAAGTAGTTTTGCCTTTTTAGTAGTAAAGGCAAAAACTGGCTGAACTGGATTCTTATCCCAAGAAACAGCAGGGATGGTGGTAGACCACTGCACCCCAGAGGCTGGGCCAGGTCTTCTAGACTACTACTGTCTGCAAGTCAGGGAGCAGGGAGCTATTGCTGGGACAAGTTTTCTGTACCCTTAGGGTTTACTACTATAAATCTTAATATTAGTTTCCAGATAGCCCTTTTCAAATCTGGATTAAAATGGAAAAACAGCTATATTGTTTGTTGATCAAAGGTAGTGATAAGTTTATCATAACTTGTTAACATTTACTGAGCATTTACCACCTGCCATGCAGACACTATGCTAAGTGCCTTACAGGTATTCTCATTTAATCCTGGGAGGGAAGACAGCTTGCTGTGCTTGTTTTAACACTTCTAAAGGAGGGGTAACCTACAACCTGACATCACCTCAGACATCTTGATCAAGTTTAGGTAGTCAAATATTCCTCTATCTTGTCAAAAGGATTACAAGGTAGTTATATCTAGTAAGAGCATTTGATCCCGAGTGCTTGATTACAGGGTCTATGCATTCTTTTCCTGATAAAAACAAATACAAGTTATGATAAACTAGATATTTTCAAGTTCTTTGACAGGACTTTTTATCCTACTGCTACAAATAAATAGGAAGTTTTTGTACATTTTCATTTCTCTCTCTAGATCAGCTCTTGGAGATTATGCTTGAAGAAGGGCAAAAGTCAAAACAAGTCAAATCCAAAGACTTGAGACTATAATTACTAATTGTTCTCTATATAAGTATTCAATACAGAAATGTTTAATATACTTACCGAGTGTTGATTTTTTTTAATGTGTTATGCTGAATATTACAGCTCACTAAAAAGCGATTCCAAATGGGCGGCAAGAACTTCTTGGGGAAAAAAAAAAAACCTTCCCAGCAAGTAACTAGGGGTTCAGGCTGCTGACAACAGCATTACTACTGGGAGACAAGAAGCCCTAAAACCACCACATGGACATAGTTTCAGATTCCACTTACTACCTGTGGACCTTGGGTAAGTTACTCCGTGGGCCTGTTTTTATCTATCAGATGGGTATAATAATGTAAGGACTCTCATGACGATTAAATACGGTGAATCTATAGCATCTGGCACGTAACAGCCAGTTGTTAATGAGCACATCATATCATCAGGACCAGTGTAGTTAATAGACTTGTCCAGTTGAGGTGGGCTTCTAGTCACTCTTCACCTTCATCAATTTAGGACAATCCTGGTATCCAGTTAACATTGACAGCCAGATCTGCTTTTGGTTGCCAAGTTCTGTCCTCATCTTTCATTTTCAGGTATAATTGTAGATTAGTAAGTTAATACAAATCACTGCTAAATACTTTCCAGAAAAAGCAAACAAACTTCATATGAACTGCTTTCTGAATAATTCCTGGGAGATTTAGAGTTAAGGAAAAGTATATGTTCACTTTGACAAAAGCATGTTAAATGGCATCAGCACAGTTTAATAGAATATTGATTTATTGCAAGGTACGACGTACAGTTACAGTGACATGCCATTCTTTTGTCTGTGTGAGCTTCATTAGTGGGGAGAGCAACTGTGGAACGTTTGCTCTTGTACCTTTATTTCTTCAAAACTCAGTCTCTGTTTCAGTTTTTTCATATACCTAGCTGCCAGACTGGGTCAGAGCAGGGTTACATCAGTGAGCAACTGTTAAAAGCAACCATTACACATGAAGAGACGGTCCAAGAGAAAGGAGGTGAAAACCTAGGAATTCCTCTAGGATTTGGATCAAGTAAGTATAACTAGCCAAACTTTGCAATACATTATGAAACGATTACAAAGCAGTTTAGGATCAAAGTTAACCAAAGCCTTAAATGGTTATCCTTTAGCTTCTTGAGGATAGGAGCTTTTTCTAATTATGTAGTTTGTGGGAAGGAGGAACAGTGTAAACAAAAGAACATTTAGCAAAGAACCTGGGTTTCAGTTCCCTTTCTGCCAGTAACTTGCCATGCAACCTTAATCCTGTGACTATTTGTTAAATGGTACGGTATTTAAAAATCCTAGGAATTTCCATCTATTGAGTAGACTATATTCTGTAGCCACTAAATGTTATGATAAACCAAAGAGACCCCATATATTAATATGGAAAATACCTAATGCATCATAAACTTATGATGTACTAAGCTAAAAAAAAGATTGTACAGATGCACAAAGATACTTACAGTTGTGAGATTACTGGTAAATTTTTCTGAAGATTTAATGAAAAAAGTCTAAAAATGCTAGGATTTGGAATGTCAGATAATCCCTTGTGTGTTATTTAATTAACAGTGTACTTTTACCATCTTAATTAAGCCTCAACACCATATAGGAAACAGGCTCTGGAATTAGTAATTACTTGGCCCACCCAGACTCCACAGAAATAAAATCCAAACCTACATCTAATGCCAAGTATAGTTTTAGCCAATCTAGCTACTTCTAAATCCCACTTTAGCATGTAATTCACTGTATGACCTGACAGATGTCTCAGATTTGAGGAAATGACCAGATGTTCTAAGATGATGATAGTTCAAAACTTATCTGCACATTGGAATTACCCGGGAGCTTTAAGAACTACCAATGTCTGTGTTCCACCCCCAGAGAGTGTGGTTTAATTTAAAAAAAAAAAAAACTTTAGAAGAGCCCCAGGTGATTTATGTTCAGATGAATTTGGGAACTTCTACTCTAGTAACATCTTTTAATAACAGTAGTGTCTTAAAATGCTACAGTAATGAAAAATACTTTGAAGAGAAAACTTCAGATGGAGGTAAGAAACCTCACTTTTAGTAAGAAACCACTAATTTTAAAGTAGACTGAGATGATAAATCATGAAATACCAAGGTTTAAAAACCATATTTTCAGTTTTATTTCAGCCATGTTAGGTTACCATGAGCTGTGAAAAGCTATGCTACTCGATGATAAACCCATCAGTTCTGTATACTACTTTGTAAGCTTGACCTCTAGTGTTGCACATACCTCACATCAGTTATCTTTTGTGCCTTAAGGAGAAAAAATATCAGAGAAAAGTTGTATCTGTCACATATATAATACATCCATCCTATGGCCATTGTCACATTATTGTCATTAGGGAATATCTGCTTTTTAGGGGGCAGTTAAAGGTAATCAATACCATATTCTTCACTGTCCTGTCTTCCCCCTCTGCTTCAAGAAAGGATGCTACAAGAAAGCAAGCATTCAAACCATCAAAAATAAGACATTATTTTGAGATCTTAAAAAAATCTTGACAGGAGGGGGAAAAAAAAATGACCCTTAGGCCTGCAGGGCACAGAACTGCTGGAACACAGCCAGGATATGAGGGTCTAATTCAGCAGTGAAGAGCAGGTTCTCCAGGGTCACCATGTACTGCTGGATTATTTGGTGATGCTGTGGACACAGAAAAGGGGATAAGTGTTTAGGTCAGGAGAAAACGCACATAAGCAATCTTGCAGAACATTTTCCTCAGAGGCCCATCCACACTGGAATGATGGGAAAGAACAGGAAAAAAAAAAGTGGTTTTGCTGGTAGGAATAATAGGCCCCTGAAAAGCCTCAACATTAAGAAAATGTAGGAGTAAACGAGTTCCAAAACAAAACAAAACGATGTTCAATAATTTAAAAAATCCAGTTCTGGCCTGCTTCTGTGTAAATGCAATTTACTTCAAGGCAGTGGCAGCAGCACTTGCTACTATTCTAGATGAGGTTCAGATGCGTCTCTTCCCTAATCAGGACAAAATACAGTATGACTTTTTAAAAGCTGTCAGGACAGGGACTGATCTAGGAAGATTTAAAAAAAAAAAGGGGGTGTTGAGGGGGAGGTGGTATACATTACAAATAAGAATAGCACTGTTACTAAGTAACCATGGTTTTAACCATGGTCCCTGAAACATAAAAATTTGGAATCATTTCCTTTTTTTGGTTAGGGCTTTAACGTATCTCTTTGCAAAAGAAAAAAATATTAAGAGAATTAGCCAGTGATATTAGCCAGTGATCTGTGAAGTATTCCACAAAATAGGAAAACCTCATTTTTTTAAATAAATCTTTTAAAAATAAAGAGGTCATCTGTCTTACTGAAAATCAGTGACTTGTTGAGCCTAACTGGGAAAAAAAATGTCAGAAAATAGTTTCTTCTATGTGTACAAATATAAACTTTAATATACTCAGATTCCTATAGGACTAACTAGGGGCTGTTAAAGCTTTTTAATTTGACAGTAACTAAAAAATCTAGAATAAATTTTTGTTTGGAGCCTTAAAGCACTCCCCCCCCCCCTTTTATGCCTTCTGCTTTAATCACTCTTTTCTAGAACAAACAAATGAGGATTTGGGGTGTTAGTATCTGAAGATACAAAGGATTAGTTTCACTCTCTTATAGATCTTTTTTCTTTTCTTTTTTTTTTCCTTACAGATCTTTAAATCTAGCAGAGAGTAGGTGTTGCATTTTGCTTTCTATAAGGACCTCAGAGAACTTAAATAGCGCCTCCAGAAACAAGGTTATCATCTGCACATTGAATTTACAGAGATTCTTAAAATCTGATTACTCTTCCCTTAGCATTTTTTTCTCTATATGTTGTATTACAGCTAGGCTCTCCAAAGAGAATGGCAATTAGGAGTCTGAATGATACAGAGCCAATTTAAGCCTAAATATTGTGATGAGCAGCAGTAGGAACAAATGGACACTAAGGGGCTTACAGGTACTACATAACCTCCTGACAGATTTGATGACTTTTTGAAATGGAAAATCCCTGTGGCTGGGAATAATGATGTTTATTATATAATCAGTTTTCCACAAACCTGTAGGAAGATCTGCTGGAGCCTCTCTATACAGTTCTTATACCACGGTGTTAATACACTGGTCCCGTCAGTTTCACATCGTACCAAGTGCTCAGTCAAGATCATGATAAAACGCTGGAAATGGGGTACAAAGTTCCAGAGGTGTCAGAAAAAATTCTTATACTTCGGAAACAATCAAATTTTTGACCAAGAGACCTCAAAGGTATTGCTTGTTTCACCCTTTGTGGTGTGTATTCATAACTTTCATAATTCAATAAATACTGTCAGTGTAGAAAAGCAGTGATAATGAGTTAGTACATCGTTTTCGGCAATACCCGAAGACCTTTAATGTCTAGATTAACTTATGCTAGTAATTTTTCTTAGAACCTGTTCTAAGGACATAATCAGAAATGTTAACAGGAGTGTATACACAAAAATCTTCAGGAAGGAAAACAATCAATAGATCAACAATTGGGAATAATTAAATATGAAAGAGGTATTTAACAGTAGTATCCATTTTTTTTAAAGCAAGGAGAAATGCTCATGCAAGAATGCTCATTAAGTAAATAACAGAATTACTTTTATTTTTCCCTTAGAAACTTTTATATATTTAAGATCTTATAAATGAATATGTATTACTTCTGTGATAAAAACATTTTTTAAAACTAAAGAAATGTACTGTTTCTTTGAACATATCAGTGTCCCAAGCCAAGATACCTGAAATATGACAAGGAAGAGATTCTTTTGTTCACTCTGAGCAGATTCCACTTTCTCCTGCAGTCTTTCTATTTGTTCCTCAAGAGCCCCATCTTTCCTGTCACTGCTTCTGTCATCATCATCACTTCGCTACCGAATGCAAAGGAACAAAGGGAAAACACCATTTAGGATTGCAGTGTATTAAATCACATCAAGCAAATCTAAGGATTTTTATTATGTCTGGTCAAATGCTATTTGAAGACTTGTATTCTATAGTAAAAGTACTCCAGTGTCCCAGACATACAGGCAAAATGTCCCAAGTCCTATGAGTACCTCTTATCTAGGCCAGGGAAATTCAGTGGCACTTGGGCAATCGTGGTAGATTTGCTATAAAGCAGAAGTAAGTTATGCCTTTTATAAGACAGCCCACTCAAGGAGGAAATACGTGTCACATTGAAAACAGCTTTGAGCTCCAAGGAAAATATACAGCTGATTTTTGTTATTCACCATAGTCTGTTTTATGAAATTGCTGGGAATCCTGAGTTTGTGAACACTGAACTGCTGCTCCTAGGGGAAATACAGGGTTAGGGTCTTGGGAGCCTCTCATCACAACACTTTCATCACCGTAGATCTGCGCTGCCCTCACAATAGCCACCAGCCACGCATGACACCTGAGCACTTGAAACGTGGTGTGACTGAAGAACTGACTTTTAAATTGTATTCAGATTTAATTAGCTTATAACTAGTTACATGTGGCTGGTGGTCACCATATTGGACACCACATATCTAGAGACCAGAGTGGTGTGAAGTCAAGTCTCTGGAGTTTGTACATGTATAAAATGGGGATGATACCATTTACCTTACAGTATTTTAGATCTGTGTGTTTACATACACTCAGGTATATAGGAATGTCTAGATGGAGACTAGCACTCGAACCTGCTCTAGTTCATATAAATCATTAAACTTGCTTCTACCCTCTACTCTGATAAATGTGCATAACTGGAAAATTCTGTCCTGAACAATACCAGCACTGTTTGCTAAATCACAGGATACAGCCAACTCACTGTTTCTGCCAAATAGCTAAAATACTTAACTTCTTATTAATATGAGAAGTATGAGAAGTATCTTATAGGCCTGGGAGTGACCCCCACCCCCACTACCCCCAACCTTACCGGGGGAGTGGTGAACACAGACAATCTTCTCCCTCTTCCCCTCTTGCATCAGAAACTCTTATAGAAACACAAGTGTCCTCCTTCCTTCTCCTCCCTTTTTGGGAAGGCAAACATGAAACTGATCCAGAGATGGTGAACTATGGAGAAGTGAGGTTTGTGGCTTCCTAAACAGGTTCACCGTGCAGAACGAGAGAACAGCAGACCCCAGGTCCGTCCCTTCCTCCACTTCTACAAACAGCTCTGCATGATTTGGTCTCGAAAAAATAAGTTCCCATCAAGGTAATGAATATTCGCAAAAGTTTCTGGTATATTTTCTTTGACCATTTACAATCAACACAAGACTTACCCGTTTATGTTGCCTTGCGAGTTTTTCTTTAGCCTCTTCTAGCTCCTTTTGGATCTTAAGAACGTGTTTGTTCATCTTACGAATTGTGGAGTGCAAGATTTCCCAAACAAACAATCTTAAAGTAATAAGGCATTTGATTACTATATGTTAAACTCTACTCATAGAAAATAAGACCTCTCAACTTTTATAACCTACTCATTCTTGAGGTTTTATATAGCCTTCTGTTTTTTTTTTTTTTTTTTTTTGCGGTACGCGGGCCTCTTACTGTTGTGGCCTCTCCCTGTTGCGAGCACAGGCTCAGCGGCCATGGCTCATGGGCCCAGCCGCTCCACGGCATGTGGGATCTTCCCGGACCGGGGCACGAACCCGTGTCCCCTGCATCGGCAGGCGGACTCTCAACCACTGCGCCACCAGGGAAGCCCTAGCCTTCTGTTCTTTAGGCAGACAGAATAAGGCATATCTCTCCAGCAACATTATGATTTTTCTTGTATTGTCAACTGTGCAAACATCTAGCTCCACCCATTACTCAGGTGAGCTTCCTGAAGGCAATATTGGGTCCTTGTCATTTTTCTTATTTCCATCCCCTACTAGACACACATAGAAGGTATGTGTATATATTCAATGAAATGGCAAACCAGAAAAAACAGGTTAGGAACAAAAATACATTTTCTCTCTTCTAAATGTAAACACTAAGTATTGCAGCTTGAAATGGAAACAATCTGAGGCTCATTTGCATGGTTTATACTGTTGATATTTAACTAGCACAAACTCAGCCAATTCTCTTGACACATTTAAGAATCTCATTAGTTGATAATAGCTATCGACTGCTAGGCTTTTAAGAATGAGATATTTATGTCAACTACTTGCTCAAATACCAGGATCACCTATAAGTGCTTTAAATGTTTGTTGCATAAATATGCATGTGCTTTTTAAGTAGCTTCTTAACTGCTTGTATGTCTATACATTTGGTCTCCTAACCCCAGGATATACAGCACAGAAGAGTACTTCTTTCTACAGATTTTGATCTGGACAATGACAGTTGAAGTGGAAGATAATAAACCAATCATTTCATAAAACTCAAGGTCTAGAATGTTAGCAGATAGGATAAAAGAGCACAGTACTTTAACTCTGGAAGGGGTGGTCAGGGAAGGCTTTGCAGAGTTAGAGTTGCAGATGTAAATCATTCAGGATAATGGCTAACACCTACTTGAGTTGTCAGTTTTCTGAGATTTTGCAAATCTGAGAATGGTCTGACGTTGCCTTCATTTGTGAGTACCTACTTGGCTGGTATGATAACCTCAGACCACATTCTTTCACCCTAAGGATTCAGTTTATCTCAGACTAGTGTCCTCTGCCAATAACATACAATGAACAGGATAAAGGTTGTGATGGATATTTATGTCTTTGCAAGTAATTTTCCTTTGTTTCCTGTTTTGTGTCAGCTCTTGCTGTCCCAGTCCTGATCAGTTACAAAGCCTATGGACTCAACATCATGTATAAGAACCAAACTTAATGAAAAGCCTCTTTCCTTTAGGAGGAATGAGTCTAGAATGAATCTTCTGTGTATTAAATCAAGGACTTTTATGACAGGTGAGACCTCCCTTCCCCAGAGGCATTCAGGTGCCCACCAGGCTTTCCTCAGTCCCTCCATGATGTGTAATCTATGACGGACTGTGATTTCTACCAGTTCCGGGGGTGCATTTCAGGTCCCCGGTGGAGCTGGAACTCCTGCCCATGTCCCATTGTCTAGTTGAGACCCTGCCATACAGCCTGATCTTCCCTCCCAATAGTCTGGATCATTTATAAGCATTTCTCCTGATTGGCTGAGTCCTAATTCAACTTACGTATATCCCTAAGAGACACTGCAGCCGGACTGGCTGTGTGGATTTCCATTGTGCAAGAATCTTTGCCAAGTCCAATCCTACCAGATTGGGCCATTATATTAATATCAACCTGGTTTGGACCAGAATTTGGAGCTCATGTATAAGGGACCACACATAAACTAATTCTTAGAGAACAGGAACTTTGTAAAATAATCCGTATTACCTAGTAAAGTCACGAGATAGTTCTGAAGAGAAGATCCAATTTGCTACTGCAGCACAGTCAACAATCTGTGTACGAATCATCTTATCTACTAGTACAGCAATCATCTACAATCAGAGAAAATAAATTATTAGGGTAAATCACACTTATATGTAGGCCACGATAATCCCCCTGCTGCAAAACTGAAGTTCATTTTCAGTGGCTATGGAACTGAACAATTTAACCATTAGGTCTTAAGATTTATTTTGCCTTCTGCTTGGCTCTGGTACTTATTGTAAGAATACAAGAACACAAAGATTGAGCAAAAAGAAAAACTCTGAATATTAACACTTAACAATGTTTCTTTAAATTTTAGATGATATATACAAAATATATAATTTCCATCGAATCTTAAAATTTAGAAATACAAGGTAGCTTTATCACAAAAGTCTTAATATAACTCTGAAATTTATTTTAATGCCTCTTTATAATACATGGTATGATAATAGTGTATCGAGATTTGACAAATCTGGAGCTTGTTTTTTAGAAACTGGCTAGACTAGATTATTCTTTCCTACCCAACTGGAGAACCTTCCAAGAAATAAGCATTCTTATTAAGTACTTAAAATGAGCTGAGATATTACAATACCAAACCAAATCATAACAATTGCTCTTTAAAGAATAACTCAAACATCATTACTTTTTCATAGCACTAAAATTACAGATTTAAAAACTGTTCTATAGGCAAGAATCAAATTTCATGTTCTGCAAACTAAAACGATGGTATTAACTGCCTTATTTTTATACCTGTACAATCAGCACCTCAATATGTCTTAAATAGTTTTTACCTGTGGATGGTTCCGCCAGACCTCAAACATGACTCTTAGAACATGTAATTTTCCTTCATCACTTTCAGCTAGGGTTTTGAAGACTTCATGAAACCTTTTGACAGTGGGGGGAAAAACACCACATACAAACTTATTAAACATTTTAATATTTTCAAAGCCTTTACAGTGCTACTCAGTTTACAGCGCAATATATAAATGCAAAATAACCAAACGTTAACCATTAAGGATATAAAAGGTATGATTAGGATTTCAGTTTGTATGGAATTTGTCATAAAATCTTAGGAAAATTATACTATCATTAGCCTAGGACTATAGTTTACTGTGTATCTAAGAATAGATGAGGGCTAAGGAACTAACACAGGTGCAGTATTCTGACTGTGCCTTCTGTGAGAATCCTGCAAGTCATATACAGACTTGGAAGTTGAGACGGGGTGAGGAGTCTAGTTTCTCTGCTCAACTGAAGGAATATCTGTATGTTCTTTCTTCATTTGGAACTGTAGGACGAGTTAGAAAGTTCTGTCTTTAGATGCCAACCTTTGGGTGGTTCCTAAAAATGTAGCTGGCTCTCAATTCTGCTAACCTTTTTTTAGGAAGATGCTTAGACAAGGTGGCAACTTTTTTTTTAAAATAAATAAATTTATTTATTTATTTATTGATGTATGGATGGATGGATGGCTGTGTTGCTGTGTGTGTGCTTTCTCTAGTTGTAGCGAGTGGGCTTCTCATTGTGGTGGCTTCTCTTGTTGTGGAACATGGGCTCTAGGCATGTGGGCTCAGTAGCTGTGGCTTGCAGGCTCAGTAGTTGTGGCACATGGGCTTAGTTGCTCTGTGGCATGTGGGATCTTCCCAGACCAGGGATCGAACCTGCATCTCCTGCATTGGTAGGTGGATTCTTAACCACTGTGCCATCAGGGAAGTCCCAAGGTGGCAACTTCTTGACTGTATATATGACTGTCCTATGGACTCAGGTTTTTCACTTGTTTCTCTAAAGGTTTATATGAAAAAATGTACATTCTATTGAATATATATACATGCAAACTGTGCTAACAGACTGACAGGAGCCATAGGATGGGGATTTTAGCTACCACAAACCAAAACCCATTGTATCAAATTATATGATAATACTGTTATTAAGATCTTCACAGTCAATAATTTTAGGTAAAAATCAGGATGCCATTGGTGTTCACCAAACAAAGTCCTGAACCCTCAAGACAGCATGTGTGTTCTTGTTGTACTTACTTTGCAAGAGCACTGAAGGAGTGGCTGAATGACTTGGCTGCTAAGTGTAGCAGAGTCTGTACAAAGACCTCTATTTTCAATGGGTTAAAGCTGAATCCTTCATCTGAAAAACAGCCCACAGTAAGAGAGTTAGGAAAATGTTTTAAGTATAGCAATTTTTTGGTCCCTTGCCTGAATCGCTAAACAGATGGCACACTCACATCCAAATACCAAGTGAGACATTCAAGCAAATGTCTTTGAGTACTAATAGATGATAAAAGACTATCACTGATTTCAAATACTCAAAATATAAAACTAAGCATAATCTTAATTCTTAATTTTTTGGGATTGTTTCCCTAATTCTTCTATATGATCCATTTCTTTTTACAAATACCACATAGATTTCCTTGTTCTTATCTCTCTACATGGTGGCAAGATAATAAATATAGTAAAAGAAAAAAATACAGTAAGCCCTTAACAGTTAGGTCTATGTCCTGTTTGAGAATGTCTAAATTTAACATTTTGAATTATACTTTCTAAATACATTTTCTCTAACATCATAATACAAGTTTCTTAAAAAAATCTAAACAAACAAAATCCCAATAATAAATAACCCAAACACCATTAATGTTTTGACTGTGTCATTTTTCTGTGCACGTCATTATGTAACACATCTAACAACAAAATCTGCCCCCCAACAAATGGTTAATAACCTAGTTGTCCCAGTAGACTTTTCATCTCTTTTACTGATTTTTTTGTTTTAGTTATTGTAATTTTCAAGATGTTTTAATACGACATAAAGCAAGTCCCTCTCATTCTTTTTGTCTTATCTGTTGATGATAAACTTATAGTTTAATTTGGAGAGAAAATCCAACTTTATAATATACCAAGTCTTTCTGGGCAGGAAACTCTCTAAAGTGAAAAGAGGGAATGTTTAAGGGAGAAGATAGCTGGGTTCTGGGAACAATGGTCAGGCTGGACAGGCCAAACAAATATATTGCTTTATGAGTATCCCATGAGATTTAAGAAAATTATGTTTATACTTTTAACATGGCCCATACAGAGTTCCATTCAAGAAATATTTAATTCCCTTACCATCATCGTCATCCTGGTTAGGATTTGGTACATCTTTCAGAATGCTGAAGATTTCATCATTGGTTGCTTTACTTTTAAAGGCAACAGCTAAACAGAGGGCAACCGAATGTCCAGGAAGAGAGTCTAAGCACAGAATGGGGAGGAGAGTAGACCAGGTTTTAAGACTATTGTTGCAATTAGTTAAATAACTGAGAAACCTTAAAAAAAAATTATTTTCTTTTAAAATAGAGTACTCTTTCTCCTAAGATCAATATTCTGTATAAAGATAACCACATGTGAAAGTTTCATTTAATAGGGCAATGGTTTTTTCACCTAAAATAAAGCATAAGAGGTAATTCTTGCCCCGATACTTCCTTAACACGGAGCTAACTGAAATTCAGAGTATGAGGGGTACTGATCTTCCTCAGGGATGAGGGTGAGGGGACACAGCTGCAGCTGTCCTTTGACAGTCCTCAAATCCCTAGGCCTCCGTAAGCTGAGAATCAATGTATTCTCTTTGATTTTGGTCAATGTACCCTTCCTCCTCCCTTTCCCTACGACAGTGGAAACTAAATTTGGGTTTGAACAACGTGAAGGCTGCCAACTTAAGACAGATTTTTTGCTTTTCTCTTCTGCTGAGTCCACACACTTGAATATGTGTAAGCCAGATGCTCATGTGCTTTGACTCCACATGTTTACTGGTGGTTAATACCTGTTGAGTCCTTACTGTATTATATTGTACTAGTATATACTGATATACTGTATGGCGTCACCAGAACAACTACTTTTAATGTAAGGTAGACAAAGAGGTAACAAAAAATTCTGACGTAGAATATGAGTTACTAAGCACTTGGAATGAATAAAGTCAATTACAACAGGTCACATGTGCTGTGTGCTTTTCTTGAAAGTGGGAGAGAAAATACGTGAAGAAAAACAGAATCCTCTGCCACTGTGACGTCTACATTCTAGGTGGAAAACCAAGATATTCACATAAGAAGTAGCCAGAGAGCAACACAAAACTGGCTTGCGTTAAAAAATATTTAAAAGACTGGAGCTTGGGCTAGACCCTGGAAAGAGAACAGGAATCAGAAGAGAAAGGGCTTTCTAGAATGGGATAATGGCACAAAGGCAAACGCAAGAAAGCATAGAAGAAATAAAAAAGGAAGTGGGCCTGGCTGGAGTGGAGGTTAGTTTGAGAAGAACTGACAAATCATAAAGTAGGAATGACAAGAGGGCCTTAAGTGTTAGGCTATTTCTATGGAAAAAAAGAAAGCTCAGTGTTCAACAAAAGTCTGAACTCTTTGATATCAAAGACTGTACCTTATGGTTCTCTGAGCCAGTACAAAGCAGAAATCAAAACTTGGCACTTACAAGTACCACATCAAGCTTTGCTTTTTCAGGAAAAGACAGTGGTCAAGAGCAGGGCTGCTCAGTATCTGACTCTGGGCTTTACCACTCAAAGCAATCTCACTCTGGCTCTTTGAAGCCATTTCCTCATTGTAAAATTTGTAAAATAAACATACCTATTTCTCAGAGTTGTTTTAAGGAATACGTGACATTGTAACATAGGAAATGTACTTAGCATTGGAACCAACTGAGTTTATTTCAAGGAAAACAGGTGTAGTCTGAGGTGCAGGTGGAGAACCAGGGGTACAATATGAGAAGGCAAGGGAGAGGAGTGAGTTTCAAGATGCAAAGAACTGCTACACAACACGAACTGGAAGGCTCATGGAGGAGCTGTGTTCAGTGCCATGTGAAAAGACTAACTTGGAAACTCCACACCTAACTCTCTACCAGTGCTCACCAATGTACAACCTTACCTTCATTAAGTGTAAAGCACAAAATGGCATATCAAATTATATAGCCCCCCCTCGATTTATAGTGCAACCTCAGAAATGATGTGACCAAAAAGTAAGAAAAGCATGTTCAAGAATTTACTTCTAGCGGCATACTGCTGGTCAAAATACAGTCTATGTGCACCTGAACTGTTACCAGATATTAATCAGTTCGAGTAATCTCCATTGCCATGACAAACGTATTTTCATTCTATTAAGTTCTGGCTATAAATTCATCTTGCTATACTTAGCAACATTTAAAATAATGTCATGGATATAACATTATAAACAATATTAAAAGAAAAAAGTAACAAGCCAGTAATAACTAAGTAAATCGTAATAAACCTTCAAAATGATAGCAAATAAAACAATAGAGGTTAGTGAGAAATCACCTTTCAAACAGAAAATATAAACCCAAGAAGAGAAAAAGTTCACTTTCTCCACCTTAGATAACCGACTTAAGAGAATACTTGCATTAGTACCTTTTAAAAACAGGATTTGTTTTATTACTTACTGCTACTTTCATCTCCATACTTGTAAATGCAGGTTGGGTTTGCAGGACATAGAGCTGAGAAGGTAGGAGGGACAATATCTAATATACGCTGATGGTAAGACAACCTACAATACAAATAAGAGCCTCAGAAAATATCATTCATCAGTTCCATTCTTCAGTAACATCCAACTTACCCAGAAGGTCACAATCTCCAACACCCCGGACTCAGCTGACAACCAAGAAATAAAAGAGGACAACAAGTCTTTTAAACTGTTGTCTAGGCCAGCACGAGAACTCAGGCCTTCTTCAAAACTTACTGGTTTGCACTAGGTGTGGGCCACTGGGTCCACAAGCCTGGAGGCCAGGTATGTGGGGTGGTGATGGTGGGGTGGGATGAGGTAGAGGAAACCGTTTGTATGGTTGGGAGACTTGGTTGGGTTATATTGCAGCAAATAAATACTTATTGAGGCTAATGGGAACCAGGTTTCTTAATGCCTGCAAAGGTATTTACAAATCATGGCAAAGGGGAAGGCTAGGAAAAAAATGAGATGTTTGGTTGGAATTGGAGGGATACACACATCTAAGTGGATATAAAAATAGTTACAGATGTGTGTGTGTGTGTGTAGAAATATATTCACTACCCTTGTCCATCCAGAGGGCCTACAACCAATGACACCCCAATAGTAACAAGCACATCAAGTGTCCAGACCTTGCTTCCTAAGTGCCATGCTCCACTAAAAGAAACTCGGACTCCTTGAATAAATAGATGATTCCAGGAAAGGGGCAAGGAAACACAAGATAAGCCTGGAATATCTTGTGCCAGAAATAAGGAAATGCTCAATGAATGGAGGGGGACATTAAAGAAGAAAAAAAATGGACACAGGAGCCACAAGGGACTCCCAATGGACAAATCAGGGACAATCTGAGCATCATAATTAATAAAGACAGTAATGAATTAGAACCCACTGAATGAAATAGTCCCTACTGATATATAAACACAGGAATTAATAAATGGGTGAAAAAGGAAAGCTCTTTCTTACAGTAGAATGCCAACTAATAAATGTAGAAAAAATAATAGACAAAGAGAATCATCACTTGGCAATTACCACAGTGGTGACAGATAAAAGTACAAGTTGTCAGTGGAGGTCTGATAAAGAACAGGATGTAACCTCAGAGTATTTCCCACAAAATATTAATCAACTACAAAGGGAAAAAATGGTGAATTTAAGTTAGAGAAGCCTGACATGGCCATGTAATCAAGGTTAACATCTCTAGTGGTGGGACAATGCAAGACTTGAGTCATGAGGGCGCCATCAAGGCAACACAACAAAGTAAGGCCTACATTCTTTAAAACTGACAAGGACATGAAAGATAAAGAATAACAGCTGTTCAAGATTGACTGAAGAGGGCTTCCCTGGTGGCGCAGTGGTTGAGAGTCCGCCTGCCGATGCAGGGGACATGGGTTCGTGCCCTGGTCTGGGAAGATCCCATATGCCGCGGAGCGGCTGGGCCCGTGAGCCATGGCCACTGAGCCTGCGTGTCTGGAGCGCCTGTGCTCCGCAATGGGAGAGGCCACAACAGTGAGAGGCCCGCGTACTGCCAAAAAAAAAAAAAAAAAAAAAAGATTGACTGAAGAAAATGACAACTAAATGCTACACACGTTGTATCCAAGAATTCTGGACCAGAAAGGGAAAAGACATTGTTGGGATGGTTAGCAAAATTTCAGCAGCATCTGTGGATCGTATAGTGGTATTACTGTATCAGAGCTCATTTCCTGATTTGGAGAGCTGTATGCTGGTCACGTAGGGGAGTGTTTTTGTTTTGAGGAAATATACAACCGACCATTAAAGGATGCTTGGACATCATATCTGCAACTTGTTTTCAAAGGGTTCAGAAAAAGACCAATATAAAGGGTAGATTACATACACAGAGAGGGAAAAAGGACTAGGACATTAGAACAAATGTAGTAAAATGTTAACTAGGGAATCTAGATGAACACTATACAGAGCTCTATTTTGGCAATTTTCCTGAAATCTGAAATTATTTCAAAGTCTATTTGACAAAAAAACCTTATTGGCTTAATTCACATAGAATCCAGATGGCATGGTTGCCCAAGTTTTTCAGCCTAAATCTTGATTACAAACTTAAAGGGAAGAGAGGTAGGTACTTGGATTTTAAAAATAATATTCTAGACATACATCACAAATGCAGAGAAGGGAAAAATACCCCCACAGAAATTAGAAGACCTAAGCCAAGGAGAAAACACAAAGAACTTACCTCATACATTTTTCTAGAACTTCTCTTACAAACTTTGGTTTGGGACTTTCTGGATCTTGAGTAAGACAATCTGACCTAATGAGGAAATATAGTTTTGTAAGTTCTTACACATGATCTGCAGCTATACCTAACTTGTACTTAGCTACAAATAGTTCCCTTCTACCTAAATTATTACATTTATATACATACAAAAAAAACCCTAAATCTTTCAGACTGTGAAGAAGATTGCTTTTATATTATAGTTTTAAATATTAACTTTTTTAAAAAAATGGCAGACTGTAGAGAGAAGAAAGATATAATATACATAACACTGCTTACCAATCTTCCCAGCTCCAACGGAACTGGAAGTTACTTAGATGATGGGAAAACCAATTAATAAACCTATACAGAGAAGTGGGGTGGGGGGACAGAAAAGGATGAATGGTTGCAATTTATAACAGGAACTTACATAATCCTTCAGACAAAACCCGATTTCCCCCTACCGACAGCTGTATTTTCTCCTACCAGTTACCCTTTTCTGTGCAAATCCTGTAACTCACCTTCTACTTCAAAAAGTAACAGTCCCCCATCTCACTCCTAACAGTGCTATCCTTTTTAAGTGAATAATTGATATGATTCAAGTGCCTGTTTTATATCAAGTACCTTATATATGTTTATATAATTTAATTCTCACAATAACTTCTGAGGAATGTATTATTTTCCCCATTTAACTGACAACGAAACAGAGGTGTGAGGTGCAAAAATAAAAAAGATTAAAAACGTTTTATAAACGGACGAGCCAAAGTAGTCTCTCATCATCATACCACACCCTTTCACCACAAACAACAAAATATACCATCAAAGCCCCCTTTTCTCTTAAAAACACATCTGATCTCTCTGACTAGATAGGGATCACCTTAGTAGACTGTATAACACTGTGAAATTTTTAAGAGCCCAATGAACACTTGCTGAATGAATGGCATAATAGGGATGCCCAGCACAACTGATGGTTTATTAATTAGACTGGGAAAAAAACCTCAGCAGACACCTTCTTAAAGCACATCCCTCATGTATCTATAATTTCAGTCATTACAATTACTCAAGATAATAGGTCAACAACACAGGATAGCCTTTACTGATAATTTTCAAATATCGCATTTGAACAGCAGACATGACAGATTATGGAAATGTTCAATATCTGTCCTGATCTACTTTGGAAAACTGACAGAAGAGAGAACACCAGCTAATAAAGGTAGTACATGATAGACCTCACCCAGAAGATGACAACAGGCATGAAATTACCACAGCTATAAAAATCCAATATGGCCTTTTGTATAAACTGAGTCTTGGAGCTGTAGTTACATAGTAGCTAATTATTTTAGAAGCAGATACTATTCATAAACAAAATTACATATTATATAAACATAAATATACAGTATTAGACTCTGCTTCTACATATGGGTTAGCATAAAACCTATTTTAAAAGCTTACCTACCCAATTACAGAGGGAAAAGTGTAACCATACCAAAGAACTAAACAATGCAATTAAAGAAAACCTCAGTATGGGCATCATTTCATGTTGAAAATTAAACTAGAAAGTGTAATGTTATAACAATTACAAGTTTTATTATATAAAGGATTATTTGTGGGAGGCAAGAAAGAAAAACCAACTTGGAAATTCTTAAAAAGGTGATTGTTTTCCTTATCAAATTCTTTTATAAAGTACAGGGAGAAGAAGCTGCTAACACTCAGTACAGAAATAAGGCAATTACTATACCTGTCTACACATGTAGTATTCATCGTGTCCAAACGCATGTATAACATTTCAGTTGCCTGTGCAAGCTGTGAATTTCAGGATAAGGAAAACTATACTCTCCTTGAAAATAAGCTGTGGTAGAAAAAATAAATAACATTTCTTAGAAGTCTATATAATGACTAATAATGCTGAGCTTTGTTTCAAGTAATTGATCTTTGAGGTATCAGTGATCTACATTTGATCTGTATACACCCATGAAATCGAGATAATGAGCATTTACATCATCTCCAAAAGTTCCCCATGCTCTTTTGTAATCCATTCTCCCTTTTGCCCCTCATTTATGCCCCCAAGCAAATATTGGTCTGCTGTCACTATATTACTTTGCATTTTCTAGGATTTTGTGTAAATGGTATCATATAGTGTGAATTCATATTTGTTTGGCACCTTTTATTCAATATAATTATTTTGCAATTCATTCATGTTGCTGCCTGCATTGAAAATTTGTCCTTTTTTTTTTATTACTGAGTAGTATTCCACTGTATAGCTGTAACAAAATTTGCTTATCCATTCTGTTGATGGATATTTGGATTGTTTCCAGTTTTGGGTTATTACAAATAAAGTTATGAACATTTATTCTCTTGGGTAAATACTCCAGAGCAAAATGGCTGGATTGTATAGTACACGTAATGTTTAACTTTTAAAGAAATGCCAAACTGTTTTCATGAAGTGATTTAAACCCACAAGCAGAAATATTTAATAATCTCTTAAAGTCAGGCCAAAGAGAGTACATTAAAAACAAAGGAAAGGATACAACTTGGGGTAGAGAGCCAGGCTGAAGTTTACACAGTTCAATGAGAAGTGTTGTGTACATCACATCAATGTGAGGGGGTGCTGGAAGTTGAAACAGCTCTGCAAAGATCACCTACAAAGGAATTACAAGTCAGAACTCAATTCAACAGCTATCTACACACTTCTACTATTAGAAACACCTCAATGTTCTAAAGTCTAACTCTATGGTATTCATAATAAAAAAAAATTACTTTTTAACCTTTAAAATTATGCTCTTTAAAACACAAAGATCTACAATTGAATACTGTAATGAAGATTTCTTATCTCTATGACTCAATCAAATAAGAATATGCAAAAATTAATGCTTAGTTGATACTTCCAGAGAACTGTCCAATTTCAACTCTGGAAGTATCAGAGTTAATTCAGGGAGGTACAGTTTACTGGGGACTCACAGATCCACCAGAGTTTCATTCCTATAAGAAGTAAAAGTCCTTTGTAGACTCGGAGGATGGGAACAGAAGATAGTTATTAACTCATTCTACACTGTTACTATATTCTTGGTATTCCAAGACTTTTTTGCCATGCTCTCGTTCACAAACTTGTTTCCTTCCTCCTTATATAATGTGTGGACCATCTATCTCGACTTCTAGAGCCTGGTCTGCATTCCTTCTTCTCACTCCCATCTCCCATACTTTTGTATGAATTTCTACACATTTTGCACATTTAAAAATATGACTTATGTTTTGCATTTCAACTGACATGTCACTGAGTCAAGTTCATAGCCTAACCACACTCTCAAGTTCTATAAAGAGAACAGATGCAGCATTTCTAAGGAAGTACATAGGTATAGTATGAATAAAAAGTGAATCAAATGATACATAATTATGCTCACTTTGAGTATTTTAACATAAATGAATAATGCAACTGACAGTTTGGGTCAAGTGAAAACACTGTTTTTTGGGAAATAAATCTCTACAAGGTGTTCAACTACGCTACTAGTATCATCCTTCTGTATGACTTCATATGGAATCAAAAGCATTATCTATTTTTTTCCACTTCCAAAACAACTGGCTCTTTTGATTTCTAAGAATAAATAAGGATTCCTACTTATCCCTACCCTGTAGGAAATAATACACTAGTCAGGGGTATGCTAGTAATAAGAGGCCAGATAAACACAGTTAAAGATGGGTTATCTGCCTAAAGAATACAGTATTTTAAAATATTTAAGCCTCTTATACATCTGTTAAGTGGACAATGTATTGATAGAGTTAGAGGTAACTTACATTATCCATGATAACTATTCATGAATGAAGATATACTATCAATATATAAATAAATTATAGGCAACTCAAAATTCCATTTGTACACTGGGCTTAACCTCCTCTTTTCTCTTTACTAACATGGCTAACAGAGCTCCAAAATTGAAAGCAATTTCCTCTCTTCTCTATTAATTTTCAGCACCTGCCAAGTAGCAAGAACAACAAAAAGGCCAAGGGTAGATTACACTTTACAGTCAACAGAAAGATTCTGAAACTTAAAAACAAGCTCCACTTGGAATGCATACCTCAACTATGTGGTAGTTCAAGGGGATCTTGTTCTTCCCAGGATAACTCACTAGCTGTGCAGCACTATATAAAAAGTGTAATTTAAGTTTAATGAGTATACACAGATATATGAAAAACTAAATAAGCAGTTTCAAAAACAGTGTATGTAGATATAAAGGAAATCTTTTTCTGAAATGTTCTAGATTTCAGTTACTTAACTACAGCACAGATTATTTTGTCTACCATAAGGAAACTCTTTAATGCATGCAAAACTCCTTAGAAGATCAAAAGGAGTGTAAGTGGGCTTCCCTGGTGGCGCAGTGGTTGAGAGTCCGCCTGCCGATGCAGGGGACACGGGTTCGTGCCCCCATCTGGGAAGATCCCACATGCTGAGGAGCGGCTGGGCCCAAGAGCCATGGCCGCTGAGCCTGCGCGTCTGGAGCCTGTGCTCCGCAACTGGAGAGGCCACAACAGTGAGAGGCCCTCGTACCGCAAAAAAAAAAAAAAAAAAAGGCATATAAGTAATAATAGTAAGGAAGTATATTCAGATCTACTAACGTAAAATGTTTTATAAGGTAGACCATTCCCAAAATACTATATTCCTTTCCATTTTAAGATCTAAACCAAAACTTTCCAAGGTTTCAGAAAATATTAAAAATAAACTTTTCCAAAGCTTGATGTCTAACTGCTAGGAAACAGCAAAACCATTAGTATTCATTTATTCCCACAACATTCATACCAAAAACAGCTTGCCATTCAAGTTAAGTTGTCCAGAGCACATGGCAAATATCCATACAAAAGAGCAGGCATCATATGCATATTACTATAAAGCACTACAGTACTATACAGCATCCAGGAAAGTACTATTTGAGGGTGAAGTGCCTCCAGAAAGCTAGAGATCGGTCTTAGCAAGACAGGGCATCAGGAAGAGAGGAAGATTTTCTTACTCTTAACGTACATTTGCTCTTACTAAATCATCAAGATTGCTACTTTTTCTCCACTCTACTAAAAGTACCATGAAAAGCATCTTACCAAGTCTTCCTTTCCTTCCAGTGGGACTTAACGATGCAGTGAAGATTCTCTTCTATCACAAATCTTTCCACTGAATGACTCCCTGGCATTACAGGACCCTGGAAAGAAAACCAAATACATATACTCCAGACCTAGACAAAATATTATTTTTCATTTATTCAACAAATATATCAGAGCTTATTATGTTCCAGACACTGTATTGGATGCTGGAGATAAAAGTTCACAAGTGTGAAAGCTCTGTATTTCAGCAAATTTGTTCACTTATGTCTACAAGAGAATTAGAATGTCAGCTATAGTGTTTTTTCTACTGCATCTGACACTGTACTATCCTTGCCCACTTCAAGTCTTAAATGAAGCAAACTAAGTAATTTTTGTATATTATTAGTCCTATACAGTTTATTTTTATTTATTTTTTTAAATAGAACAAATCTAAGTTTATTTTTTTTATTATTATTTTTCTTTAAACAATTGCCAAGACTGGAATCAAAGATAAATAGAAGGCACAACAGTTTTGCTCCGGTTTTGTGTTATTCAGATTTTTGAAAATTTTTGGGGTCTTTTTGGTTTTTTTTTTTACAAATACAAATTAAACATGAAAAAACTCTACTTCAAAAAAAAAATCTAACAGTTCAAGAAAAGCTTATCAGTTGCATTCTAGACATTTAAAACCTATCTTACAGTTTAAATTTCAATGGTAAAAACAGGTTTTGGAACTGTTTTGCAACCACGTATCCAAAGAAAAACTCTACTAACACCTTTTATTCAGTTTTTAACCATACCAGAGAGAATCTAAATTGTCAATTTTTCCAACGGCAATTTTTCCACAGCAGAAGGTAGTCATGACTCTCAAAGAAGAGACAGTTTGGGTTCTTCCTGCCTTCAAAATGTTTATCAAATCCTGTAATTCTCACAGGCTTTTGAAAAATGTAGAAAATAAGTAAAAAATATTCCAATGAATGAAACATACCAAATGTCAGTAATAAGCAAGACAATCCTTTGGGGAAACTGTTAAAAAAAAAAATCCAGTCTGTATATGCAAATAAAGCAAGGAAATGCAGTCTTTTTTTTTTCTTCTTTAAAAATCCATTTTTCCTAAAATATCATTCCACAAAACTGGAAGTGAAGGACTAAAAGGTGGGGGGAGGGTGAGAGGGGAAGGAGCACACACCAGTAACACAAAAAGTAGAACTGTACAAACTTAAGCAGTTTATCATAGACTAGGATCAGATTCCAAGATACCAAAGGTTGGCTGAAGAAATCACCATTCTGTGGGAGCTAGGGTTTGTACTGCTGCCTGAAGATCGGTGAAGAGCAATTCACTGCCTTGGAGCAATGCCCGTTCCCACTCCAAATCCTGGTTTCTGCACCATGCCTCCACGGGGTGGGCCTCTCACCCCACCACCCAGCCCACCTCGAGGGCCTCCAGGTCCCCGAAAGCAGTAATCTCGGCGATCCCCTTCCCGGGCAGCTTGAGTCTTCTTTTCTTCCACATTCAGACGGACCTCACCTCTGAACATGATGGGCCTGTTGTTAAGCACCTTCTGAACAGGTTCAGAATCATCAAACACAATGAACCCAAAATTAGGTAATTTCCCACCACTGTTAATACGCAGCTCCACCACATTCCCATAATTTTGAAAAAAATCTTTAAGCTCTGGTTTGTCCACCTTATGAGGCAGGTTGCCGATAAAGAGTTGGTGACTGTCAGGGTGTCTCACGATTCTTCGGGGTTCAACGTCACCTTGCTCACCAGCCTCACAGACTGGTCTAGGTCCCCTCTGGGGAGGAACATTTATTCGCTGTTCTCGCACCCTTTGATCCCTCTGAGGCCTCTGCGGTGGAATGTGAGATTCAGGCTTAGACTCTGGACGAGGCTGTGAAGCTGGTACTTTAACAACATGAGGTGGTATCCCAGTAACTGGAACAGCTCCACTGGGTGGAAGGTTCTTACTGGTCACAGATGCCCAAGAAAAGGTTCTCAAGTCCTCCTGCACTGTCTGGCTATGTCTGCAGGTGCTGGAGAACTCTTCTGAGCATCCTCAGGAACAGTTTCTTCCAATACTGGCTCAGACTTTTCCTCTTGGACTTCAGACACAGGTTCTTGCTCTGGCTCTGGTTCAGGATCAGGCTCTGGTTCAGCAACAAGTTCTTCTAAATGTTCTTCTAAGTCATTGCTAACAGTTTGATCATAGAAAGTTCCAGAATCATCAGGTACCACCTCAGGTGTCTGCTGTCTTTCTTCAGGTTCCTCTACTTCTTCTTCAGATTCTTCCTGAGGCTCAGTGACAAAGCCACCAAAGACCTCATCTTGGTTATCTGAAGATATCATTATGAACATAGAACTTATTTGCAACAGAGCCCTCAGGAGCAAGGACAAAGGTCTGCATGAATCTCCTCAAAGCCTGGTGGTTATTAGAGAACAAGCCCATCACCTGGACCACCACACCATCATTCAGGGTGGCATGAGCATCGACATGATGGATCTTAGTGTGGCAATTGGTGAAATTTTGTGACATCACTTTCCTATGGATTTCTTTCTGTCCATAGACCGCATCTGCTGGCTTTCCATTTGAATCCAACCCCCATGGACATAAGAAGAGTTCTTTCCACAAAATCTGTGTAGCATGTCTGAGGCCTGGTTCAACAGTGTGTAATACTGTCTCACAAATTCCTGCCCGACCAGCAGGGGACTAGGCTTCTCCATAACCATTGCTTTGGTCAATTTAACCTCATTGGGGCATTTCAGGAGTAAAGAAGAGACACACAAGTTGCTCTGCACAGTGCCTGGCACACAGCGAGGGCTTGGAAAAAGGTTAGCTATTATCATCACTCAATATCCATGAACTCACTGCTCCCCCCTTACTCCCTGTAAAACCTAGGAGCAGCACTTCTGCTTCCCGAGTTGAGAAATTCTCAATGCATTTTCGTGTCCCCCACCCAAAGAAAAGCCTCCTCTGGTCTGGGTTAAGCTGGAGACCCCGTCAGGGGAGGAAGGACTCCGCGTGCGGGAGGGCAGGAGGGAAAAGCTACCGAGCCGGCCGCACGGGGCCCCAGGCCCCCGAGATCACCCTGGGGCCCGGGCGGCAGCCGCGGCTCGCTCTCGCCCGCCGTGGCCATTACAGTTTATTTTTTGAAACCATGGGACTGGATTACTTCCATAAAAAACATGGAGAGAGGGAAAATTTTGTCTCGAACACTATGTAGACATAAAAAAATCATGTATGCACTGAAAGATATCCACACTACGCTGTTTTAAAAAAGGTTGAAGAACATTATCTACATGATATTGTTTAATTAAAAAAATATGCATAGCAAACAGGTTCAATGAGTTTATTTACTTATTACTTACTACTTAATGGTGACTTTTACTTTAATCTACTTTATCATTTCTAATTAAAAACAAAACAAAACATTTTTTGAAAGCCCAGAACAAAAAAACCAAATCCTCTTCAAACAGATATTTTGCATATTTATGCTCTTCTGGCAAAGGATGATGGGCACATTACAGAGGCAACACCAATTAAGTACAAATAGTACAGGAAAAGCAAATTTTGAGGTGCCATTCTAATGTTCCCCTAAATACCTAATCACAAAGATTCTAACAGTCTTACTGTAAATCAGACTTCCAATTATATATACTCTAATTAGACCATTACATAAAGTTAACTAAAAGCATTATATATGCAATATTGCAAGTGGGTAGCAAGTTGATAATTTTGTATATATAACCAATTATCCAACAACTTGTTACCCTGAGATAGAGTATACATACACTAAAATTTCCCTGGTCATAAGCAACTTTCCATAGAAGAGAGAAGACAGGGAAAGAAAACTCAAGTTTGACCTAAGGTGGTAACGTTGGTTCTTATGCCAGTGGTTCTCAACTGGGGGAAATTTTGCCCCTAAGGGGACATCTGCCAATCTCTGGAGACATTTTTGGTTGTCACAACTGACATGCTACTGGCACCTAGAAGGTAGAGGCCAGGGATGCTCCTAAGCATCCTACAATTCACAGGACAGCCCCACAACAAAGGATTATCCAGCCCAAAGCATCAATTGTGCTGAGGCTGAGAAACTCTGCTCTATGCTGACTGGAATGTACTAAGCAACAGGTATCGATAGTACTTTAGCCAGGCGAGTTTCTTTTCAGAACCAGCCCAGTGATCACTGTGCTTGCTGCCTGGGTATTAAAGTTAAGACAGTCATGGGCTTCCCTGGTGGTACAGTGGTTAAGAATCCGCCTGCCAATGCAGAGGACACGGGTTCAAGCCCTGGTCCAGGAAGATCCCACATGCCGTAGAGCAACTAAGCCCGTGAACCACAACTACTGAGCCCATGTGCCACAACCACTGAAGCCCGTGTGCCCAGAGCCTGTGCTCCACAACAAGAGAAGCCACTGCAATGAGAAGCCCGCACACTGCAAGGAAGAGTAGACCCCGCTCACTGCAACTAGAGAAAGCCTGTGCGCAGCAACGAAGACCCAACGTTGCCAAAAATAAATTTTTAAAAAATCCAAAAAAAACAATCACTCAAATGCAAAGGTATAAAGTAACTAAAGCACAGTTAAAATGTAAATTTTTATATCAAATGTTAATATCAAAATTATACATTTTCTTAATTGCTAAAGTATAACAGCTATCAACAACCTGACCTCATAATAAAAAATACATATATTTAAGAACTATAAAGTCAGCTTATACTAATCATTGGGATTTTTAAATTAAAAACACTTTATTGAGCACTCATCACGTGTCACATACTGTTCTATGCACTTTATGCGTGTTAATAATTTAATCCTCATTACAACTTTATGAGATATATACTGTTATTATTCCATTAGGAAACTAAGGTAGGGAGGTAAATAACTCACTCAAGAGCACACAGCTGGGCTATGACTAAGCCAGGATTAAAATCCAAACCTACTTGGCCTCTCAAACCTACACTCTTCAATTGTACACCGTGCTGTCAATTTACACTGCCTAAATATGATTTCTTGAATAATGAGGTGATACCATTCACTGAATTAAACTGTTAACTTCGCTGCCAATGACCCTCTTAGATAATAAACAACTCAAAATTAAAATGTCCCATAGGCATAATTCAAACAAGATTAAACCACAATTACAACACAACACAGGCGCTTTGAAAGGCACTTTTGTTGGTCATGCATGTACCTCAGGATCATCCGTGTAATCAAACATTCTGAAGATGACCCTTGGCATCGGGTACACCGAATCTTCAGTGTGAGGAGGTGGTGTGAAAGGAGGCAGGTTGTGCTGCAGTGCTTCACACAGGATGCTGTCAAAGGCAAGATAAGGTCTTAGGATGTGCCGCTCCTGCCAGCGATCCTTTTTCAATTTCTGAATCTGGGCCCAGAGGCAATCTAAATACTAAAGACAGATTAATTTTTAACAATTAATAGATATTTGGAGGCTAGATGAAATAACATTTTGACTAGACAAAACCAAAAATCTACTGCCTTCTAAAATACAGGATACAAAAGCAAGCTAACTTACAATTAAATACAGTACTAAGGAATACTGCGAAGTTTCTGTTTTTGTTTTACTTATTTTATAAAGTCTGTCTGGGGCTGATACCTCTTATTTTTTCAAATTGGGCACTTAAATAAAAAATACATCACCTCTAGAATAGGGAATGTTTTGATGACATTCTAACATTTATTAAAAATCCACTATATGCCTAGGGCTATGAGGAGCTGAACCCCTGATATGAAATGTGAAAACCCAGCTGAGGTATACAAATGGGATGATTTGAATATGTCACAGAGATAAGAATCTACTCTGTGCTTGTATCACAAGAGACTGAAATCAATTTACCTCTTCTTGTGGATGCGGTTTCTCTGCAGTCCATACTTGTAACATGGGCACATGAGTCTTCTGGCGTCTTCTAAAGGTAAGAATGAAAATCTACATTTAGGTTCTAAAACATGAAAAGATATTCAGTTGCTTTCATAATTAATAAAATGCAAATTAAGGGAGTGAAACATTTTAACCTACCAGATTGGCAGATACTAGAATCTTTGATAATGTATTGCATTGCCAAAATGTAGGCAAATACACGGTTTCAAAAACATCACTGGCAGAGGGCTAACTGATATAATCTCTTTAGACGACATATGGAAGAGTATAATCTCTTTGGAAGGCAATCTGACTAAATATCAAAATTAAAATTGTTAAAGACACTTCAACCCAGCAATGCCATTTCTAAGAATTCACATCATCCCAAAACATATTTGTACCTGCCACCCCAAAACATATTTGTACATGCACATAAAGACTTATGTACAAGGATATTCACTGAAACACTGTTTAAAATAGCCAAAGATTTGCAATAGCCTCAATGTCTACCAACAGGAGACTAGTTAAAGGAATTACAGTACATTAAAAGACTGGAATACCATACAGCTGTTAAAAGGAATGAGGTAGAGCTAAATATCTTATGCAACGAATCCAAACTATATTAAGAGGGAAAAAAAAGCAAGTGTGTATAGAAGAACAATGTGTATACTGGACTATCATTTGTATAAAAAGGGGAAATGACATTCAAATGTTAGCATATTCATACTCTTATTTTCATTCTTTTGCAAACATCTATATAGTATTAAAAAAACAGTACAACTTTTGAAAAATATAAAACATTAAAAAAATCATTTAAAGGTACCTTAGTGTAATGAGAAAGCAGATTTTTATCTTTAGACTTCCTTTAGCTTTATTGTAACTAAGTAGATATTAACAATATCCAAAGAATTACCTATTAATAGAAAATGAAACTTATAACAAAATTCTTCTGAAAAAACTTAAGGGGACACAAAATCATTACCAAGCTGCTGTGCCCTTACTTAAGATAGCTTTCAGTGTTGGCAAAGATTCGGTCCATCTCTGCATCTTTCTTTTCGTACAACTCCTTTCCAACCCAGGGCAAAGATGATAGAAATGCATACACGTACCAATCCCGGCGCACCTAAAGAATTTTTTTAAAAAGGTACATTTAAAATAGGTGCTAGTGAATTTTCATTCATATTATATTTATTCCTGAATGAAATCCTATGGACGCAATTCAGTAGGACTTAACAAAGACATCTGGCTCATTTAGAGCATTTTTAGATATATTAGCTTTAATGTTACTAGACAGAATCATTTAACTAATGTACAGATGTCACAAAGAACCCACCATTATACCAGTTGACTTAACTTTTAGACATTAAGAATTTACAATGTGATAAATCTACTGTTAATCTTCTGTTTTTACTACTAAAGGGTTACCAGTGAAAAATTCCTGGTACTATATGGACGAGATTCAGCACAAGGGGTTTTCTTACCTGAGGCACATCTTCTTCCTGAGTTACACTTACAAAATTTTCAAACATAGCAACCATTGATGGGGCAGCAATGACGTGACAATTCACAAGATCAGATAAAAAACGGACCTGGTGGGGAGAACAATTTCTATGAAATCTAAATGTCCTTTATAATAATTATAAAACAAGCAATTCTGTAATGTTTGAAACCACAGTTCTGAAAAACTACAGCCCAAGGACCAAATCTAGCCCACTGCCTGTTTTGTTTTTTGTTTGTTTGTTTTTTTTTGTGGTATGCAGGCCTCTCACTGTTGTGGCCTCTCCCGTTGCGGAGCACAGGCTCCAGACGTGCAGGCTCAGCGGCCATGGCTCACGGGCCCAGCCGCTCCACGGCATGTGGGATCTTCCCAGACCGGGGCACGAACCCGTGTCCCCTGCATCGGCAGGCGGACTCTCAACCACTGCGCCACCAGGGAAGCCCCCACTGCCTGTTTTTTAAGCAGCCTGCAAACTAAGAATGGTTTTTAAATATTTAAATGCTTGAAAAAAACCCAAAAGAATATTTTGATTCATACAAATTATATGAAATTACATTTCATTGTCCACAAATCAACTTTTACACAGCCATGCTTATTTGTTTACATATTGTCTGTGGCTGCTTTTCTGCTATAACAGCAGAGCTGAGTAGTTGTGACAGACACTGTAGGAAGGACAGGAATCTGCATTTATAGCTTTACATTTATACTAAACTAAGAACCTAAACTGTAATATTCTAGCTATTACAACCAATAATCTTCTTTTCTGTTTGGCTGTGAAAAAATTTTCGCTGGACCACAGAAATGGAAATTTATGAACAGATATTTATTGGGTGCCCTTTGTGTGCCACTGCTGAGCACTATTAAAGTCTCTGTCACATGGGAGCTCACAGACTAGTGGGACAAGCACAATCTCAACCCAGATGGATAAATCCTATACTAAAAGATAAATAAAGTGTTCTAGAAATAGGGACAAAGGGAGTAGGGGGAAACATCATATAGGAGGTAACAACTGGGCTAGATCATAAAGGATGAAAAAAGTAGTCCTCACGTGGAGAGCAAGGAGAGGGTTCTAGGCAGAAAGGTTCAAAAACAAGGTGTGTTCAGGGACCAGCAAGTAATTCAGATAGAGCTGGAGGGTATATGGGAGGCAAAGAGAAACAGACTGGGGCAACCATGAAGGATCAGACTTAATGGAATCTGAACTTAATAGCGTGATGAGTGTCCAAACTCTTTTGATTATGTACTCAGTAGAAAAGAATTTGATCACATACCTCAACACATAAATATCTACTTATATATAAATATAAGTTGGCCCACTGTCAATCTATGTGTTATGTATTAATAAGGCTTAATTCCATTTCCATTTAAGATAAGTAAGAGTTCTGATATTTACTTCCTGCATCATCTTGTGCACCAGGCTTTGAAGACTATCCACTGTAGAAAATGGGAAGGAACTGAGGTTTTTAACCTGTAACCAACATGAACAGAGCCTAGTTACAGAAGACCATTCTGGTGCCACTACAGAAGATAAAGTGAAAGGCAGAGAATCTGGATGCAAAAAGAGCTGTTAAGAGCTGTTAAGACATTACGAGGAAGGCATGAACTACACTAGAGGCCCTGGAGACAAGGAGAAGGGACAGACTGGAGAGAAATTTAGGAGGTAGGACAGACAGGGCTTGGAGACTGGTATGAGAGGGCAAAGGCAAGACAAAAATTAATGCTCAGGTTTCTGGACGGGCTATCCAGTAAATAGCAACCACTTGTGTGGGTTGGGCTGAGGGTACAGAAAAGGAGGTATAAAGAATGCATTAATTCAGGGACTTCCAGGCAAGATACCTTGGGGCTATCCAGGTAGTATTTGGACCAAAGGTCTGGAGCTCAGGAGAATGGCTGAAGCAGGAGATACAGATTAGAGTTGGTAGGGGGGAAGGTCATCAAAATAAAGGTAGTTTATGAAGCTATAAGAGAATGAGAATGCTTCAGCAGAGAATGTTTGGAAAAAAGTGAAGTGAGGACAGAATCCTGGGAAACACAAAAATTTAAAGGGCAAAGGAAGGTTACCCAGTAAAAGGAGACTGAGGAATAGAAGGTAGGTGGCAGCAGGAGGTCCTGAAAAGAGTGGTGCTGCAGAAACCAAGTAGTGTAAAGCATCCCATGTTACAGGGAGGTCAACTAGGATTGAGCTAACAGAAGCCACTGGACTCGGTAATGAGCTCTGTATCTTTAATAAGAATGGTTTCGGTACTTCCCTGCTGGCGCAGTGGTTAAAAATCCACCTGCCAATGCAGGAGACACGAGTTTGATCCCAGGTCCAGGAAGATCCCACAAGCCGCGAGCAACTAAGCCCGTGCACCGCAACTACTGAGCCTGCGCTCTAGAGCCTGTGAGCCACACTACTGAAGCCTGTGCACCTAGATCCCGTGGTCCGCAACAAGAGAAGCCACCGCAATAAGTCCATGCACTACAACAAAGAGTAGCCCCTGCTCACTGCAACTAGAGAGAGCCCACGTGCAGCAACGAAGACCCAACGCAGCCAAAAATAAATAAATAAAATAAATAAATTTATTTTTTTAAAAAAAGAATGGTTTCAAAAGAGCAGCTGTTGTGGTGAGTGGGGAACTGTATTTCAAGAGAAAAGATAAATTATTTGGTTGTAGCTCACCTCTCCCCTTCATCCCAACACTAAGTCATAACATACCAAAAAACAAATACAAAAAATGTTTAACAAAGATCTAGAAGAACTAAAGAACAAACAAACAGAGATGAACAATACAATAACTGAAATGAAAAATACACTATAAGGAATCAATAACAGAATAACGGAGGCAGAAGAATGAATAAGTAAGCTGGAAGATAAAACAGTGGAAATAACTGCTGAGGAGCAGAAGAAAGAAAGAAGAATGAAAAGAATTGAAGACAATCTCAGAGACCTCTGGGACAACACTAAATGCACCAACATTCAAATTATAGGGGTCTCAGAAGAAGAGAAAAAGAAAGGGTCTGAGAAAATATCTGAAGAGATTACAGGGGAAGACTTCCCTAACATGGGAAAGGAAATAGTCACCCAAGTCCAGGAAGCACAGAGAGTCCCATACAGGATAAACCCTAGGAAAAACACACCAAGACACATATTAATCACTAACAAAATTTAAATTCAAAGAAAAAGTATTAAGAGCAGCAAAGGAAAAACAAAAAATAACATACAAAGGAATCCCCATAAGGTTACCAGCTGATTTTTCAGTGGAAACTCTGCAGGCCAAAAGGGAGTAGCAGGATACACTGATGAAAGAGAAAAACCTACAACCAAGATTACTCTACCCAGCAAGGATCTCATTCACATTTGATGGAGAAGTCAAAAGCTTTTCAGACAAACAAAAGCTAAGAGAATTCAGCACCACCAAACCAGCCTTACAACAAATGCTAAAGAAACTTCTCTAAGCGGGAAACACAAGAGAAGAAAAAGACCCACAAAAACAAACCCCAAACCATTAAGAAAATGGTAATAGGAACATACATATCGACAATAAACTTGAATGCAAATGGATTAAACACCCCAACCAAAAGACACAGACTGGCTGAATGGATACAAAAACAAGACCCATATATATGCTGTCTACAAGAGACCCACTTCAGACCTAGGGACATATACAGACTGAAAGTGAAGGGATCGAAAAAGATATTCCATGCAAATGGAAATCAAAAGAAAGCTGGAATACCAATACACATATCAGATAAGATAGACTTTAAAATAAAGACTGCTACAACAGATAAGGAGGGCCACTACATAATGGTCAAAGGATCAATCCAAGAAGATGATATAACAATTATAAATGTTTATGTACACAACAGAGGAGCACCTCAATACATAAGGCAAATGCTAACCACCATGAAAGGAGAAATCGACAGTAACACAATAATAGTAGGGGACTTAAACACCCCACTTAGACCAATGGACAGATCATCCAAATAGAAAATAAGGAAACACAAGCTTTAAATGACACAATAGACCAGATAAATCTAATTGATATTTACAGAACATTCCACCCGAAAGTGGCAGAATACACTTTCTTCTCAAATGCACATGGAACATTCTCCAGGAAAGATCACATCTTGGTTCACAAATCAAGCCTCGGAAAACTTAAGAAAACTGAAATCCTACCAAGCATCTTTTCTGACCACAGCACTATGAGACTGGAAATCAATTACAGGAAAAAAAACTGTAAAAAACACAAATACATAGAGGCTAAACAGTGGTCTACTAAATAACCAAGAGATCACTGAAGAAATCAAAGAAGAAATAAAAAAATACATAGAAACAAATGACAACGAAAACATGACAACCCAAAACCTATGGGATGCAGCAAAAGCAGTTCTAAGAGGGAAGTTTATAGCAATTCAATCTCACCTCAAGAAACAAGAAAAATATCAAATAAACATCTAACTCTACACTTAAAACAACTAGAGAAAGAAGAACAAAGAAAACCCAAAGTCAGCAGAAGGAAAGAAATCATAAAGATCAGAGCAGAAATAAATGAAATAGAAATGAAGAAAACAATACCAAAATCAATGTAACTAAAAGCTGGTTCTTTGAGAAGATAAACAAAGTTGATAAACCCTTAGCCAGACTAATCAAGAAAAAAAGGGAGAGGACGCAAATCAATAAAATTAGAAATGAAAAAGGAGAAATCACAACTGACACTGCAGACATACAAAGGATTATAAGAGACTACTACAAAAAACTATATGTCAATAAAATGGACAACCACGAAGAAATGGACAAACTCTTGGAAAGGTACAATTTTCCAAGACTGAACCAGGAAGAAGTAGAAAATATAAATAGATCTATCACAAGTAATGAAATTGAAACCATAATTAAAAATCTTCCAACAAAAAAAAATCCAGAACTAGATGGCTTCACAGGCGAATTCTATCAAACATTTAGAGAAGAGCTAACACCAATCCTTCTCAAACTCTTCCAAAACATTGCAGAGGGAGAATCACTCCCAAATTCATTCTACGAAGCCACCATCACCGATACCAAAACCAGAAAAAGAGATCACAAAAAAAGAAAATTATAGACCAATTATCACTGATGAACATAGATACAAAAATCCTGAACAAAATACTAGCAAACAGAATCCAACAGCACATTAAAAGGATCACCATGATCAAGTGGGATTTATCCCAGGGATGCAAGGATTCTTCAATATACGCAAATCAATCAATGTGATACACCCACATTAACAAATTAAGGAATAAAAACCATATGATCATCTCAGTAGATGCAGAAAAAGCTTTTGACAAAATTCTACACCCATTTATGATAAAAACTCTCCAGAAAATGGGCACAGAGGGAACCTACCTCAACATAAAAAAGGCCATATATGACAAACCCACAGCAAGCATCATACTCAATGGTGAAAAACTGAAAGCATTTCCACTAAGATCAGGAACAAGACAAGGATGTCCACTCTTGCCACTCTTATTCAACATAGTTTTGGAAGTCCTAGCCACAACAATCAGAGAAGAAAAAGAAATAAAAGGAATACAAATTTGAAAAGAAGAAGTAAAACTGCCACCGTTTGCTGATGACATGATACTATACATAGAAAATCCTAAAGATGCCACCAGAAAACTAATCAATGAATTTGGTAAGGTTGCAGGATACAAAATCAATGCACAGAAATCTTTGGCATTCCTATACACCAACAATGAAAAATCAAAAGATAAATTAGGGAAACACTCCCGTTTACCACTGCAACAAAAAGAACAAAATACCTAGGAATAAACCTGCCTAAGGAGGCAAAATACTTGTACTCACAAAACTATAAAACACTGACGAAAGAAATAAAAGATGACAGAAACAGATGGAGAAATATACCATGTTCTTGGTTTGGAAGAATCAATACTGTGAAAATGACTATACTACCCAAAGCAATCTACAGATTCAATGCAATCCCTATCAAACTACCAACAGTATTCTTCACAGAATTAGAACAAAAAATCTTACAATTCGTATGGAAACACAAAAGACCCAAATAGCCAAAGCAATCTTGAGAAAGAAAAATGGAGTTGCAGGAATCAGGCTCCCCGACTTCAAACCATACCACAAAGGTACAGTAATCAAGACAGTATGGTACTGGCTCAGAAACATAAATATACATCAATGGTACAGGACAGAATGCCCAGAGATAAACCCACGCACATATGGGCACCTAATTTACGACAAAGGAGGCAAGAACATACAATGGAGAAAAGACAGCCTTTTCAATAAGTGGTGCTGGGAAAACTGGACAGCTACATGTAAAAGAATGAAATTAGAACACTACCTAACACCATACACAAAAATAAACTCCAAATGGATTAAAGAGTTAAATGTTAAGACCAGACACTATAAAACTTTTAGAGGAAAACATAGGAAAAACACTCGGACATAAACCACAGCAAGATCTTTTTTGACCCACCTCCTAGAGTAACAGAAATAAAAACAAAAATAAACAAATGGAATTTAATCAACTTAAAAGTTTTTGCACAGCAAAGGAAACCATAAACAAGACAAAAAGACAACCCTCAGAATGGGAGAAAATATTTGCAAATGAAACAAAGGATTAATCTCCAAAATATACAAACAGCTCATGGAGCTCAATCAAAAAAACAAACAATCCGGTTAAAAATTGGGCAGAAGACCTAAATAGACATTTCACCAAGGAAGACATACAGATAGCCAAGAGGCAAATGAAAAGATGCTTAACATCACTAATTATTAGAGAAATGCAAATCAAAACTACAATGAGGTATCACCTCACGCCAGTCAGAATGGCCATTATCAAAAAAGCTAGAAACAATAAATGCTGGAAAAGGTATGGTGAAAAGGGAACCCTTCTACACTGTTGGTGGGAATGTAAATTGATACAACCACTATGGAAAACAGTATGGAGGTTCCTTAAAAAACTAAAAATAGATCTACCATATGACCCAGCAATCCCATTGCTCAGCATATACCCTGAGAAAACCATAATTCAGAAAGAGACATGCACCACAATGTTTACTGCAGCACTATTTACAATAGCCAGGACATGGAACCAACCTAAGTGTCCATTGACAGATTAATGGATAAAGAAGATGTGGCACATATATACAGTGGAATATTACTCAGCCATAAAAGGAAACGAAATTGAGTTATTTGTAGTGAGGTGGATGGACCCAGTCTGTCATACAGAGTGAAGTAAGTCAGAAAGAGAAAAACAAATACCGTATGCTAACGCATATATATGGAATCTAAAAAAAAAAAAAAAAAGGTAGTGATGAACCTAGTTGCAGGGCAGGAATAAAGAGGTAGACACAGAGAATGGACTTGGTGACATGGGGTGGGTGGGCGAAGTGAGAGTAGCATCGACATATATACACTACCAAATGTAAAACAGTTGGCTGGTGGGAAGCAGCAACATAGCATAGGGAGATGGGTTCGGCGCTTTGCGATGACCTAGAGGGGTGGGATACGGAGGATGGGAGGGAGGCTCAAGAGGGAGGGGATATGGGGACATGTGTATGCATATGGCTGATTCGCTTTGTTGTGCAACAGAAACTAACACGGTATTGTGAAGCAATTATACTCCAATAAAGATAAAAAAAAAAAAAAAGAATGGTTTCAAAAGAGCAGCTGTTGTGGTGAGTGGGGAACTGTATTTCAAGAGAAAAGATAAATTATTTGGTTGTAGCTCACCTCTCCCCTTCATCCCAACACTAAGTCATAACATACCAAAAAGCTCCCCAAAAGCCAAAAAAACAAAAAACTTACCAAATATACAGCTTCATTATAATTGTTTGCTTTCAACGATTCTTTAAGTTGACGAATCATGGCTTCTACAAATTCTCCACCGAAGTTGTAATTCCTGGCATTTAGTAGTCCAACTAATGTTGTATAAATTGTCAACTTCTCAGGTAACAGACGTGCACTGATTTGAGAACCCAGCACAATAAGAAGATCCCAAAACAACAGCATTAAGTTGCTGAATTTTATACTATAAAAAATTTTAAATTGTTTTACTAACTTTAGAAAAGCATGACATTTAGCTATGTTTTTAAAACAATGTCAGAAAAGGCAAAAATATTGAGAAGAGTTGCAGACATGGCTCCCTCAATTTTTTCATTTTAATTCTAATTAGTTAATCCAAGAGTTAAGAAAGTAAAACACTCTAATTGTGAAATCAAACTAAAATAGATATAACTGACACTAGACCAGTTTTTCTTCCAATGTGCTTAGTGGAATTGAATAGCAGGTCTACAGCAAATGGTTTCCATGGTAAAATATCTGGCAATTGCTGAGTGAAACAAGGTTCTTTAATGCAGAATCATTAAGGGGGAGATGGAGCAATCAACATTTCTAAACTTAGCCAACCAAATGTCACGGGATCAGAATTTCACTTTGAGAAACACTATTCTAGTTGCTTTGAAAAAATTCAGACCTAAAACCAGTTCCTATCAGTTAAATTGTTGAATTTTTAACATGGTACTCTGATAGAGTAAGATATCTTTACAACCAGTTTGCTTACTCAAGTGTGTTAATTTTCATTAAAGTTATTTGAAAAGCAGAGAAGAGGATTATAGTAATAAATCTTTGAAAAAAGCAAATGTTGATCCCTAATTTAGGCAGCCTTTAGAAATCAGCTCAAAAAAGAAAAGCAAATGGGAACTCCTGACTGTTCAGATTCTCTTATACTTTTTGCATTGATAGTAACCATTCCTCCTCAACCCTCCCCTGCTTCAAAGTCATGGCTTCCATCAGAGTTTAAGCATAAATCTACTCTATTCTAATAAATGCTTTCAGAACAGAAGGAATCTACGGATAACTATAGCCAAATAACTTTTCTTAGTATTAAGTTTCTTAGTCTAAGGACATGTCTTCCTGAATATTAACTAGATTCCTTAAAAAAATTGTATCTGAAATTATTTGTACTTTATGAGATGTTAAAGTAAAATCCACTGATAGTTTCAATTTGTGTGTACATTTTTAAATTTCAAAACTGAGCTGTAAGCAATTTAAAAAACCCATTATTTTAAAATAACTGAAATAACATTTTAAGGCACCTTTATAATGAAGACTCCTTTATCCAGAAGTCATAGATACTCCTTTGCAAAGCATACAGTTTAGAGTGACCAATGTCCACCTGAGTGATGAGGAAGTCTGGATTGCTAATTCCACTGTTGGGAGAGACTGTTTCATGATTTCATGTAAGACTTTTCCCATTCTAATGTCCTTACAAATTAAATGCTGATACTCGTTCTAGCTAACCTAATTCAGAGAAAGATTATGCCTATTATATGTCATAGCTTCAAAAGTATCTTCAGCCTTCTAAGAAGGGCTATTGTTACTCGAATGACTGGTTCTCAAATATGTTTGATACTACTGATTAAAAGTATAAATTAAACCCTATTATATATATTTAATTGTACGTGCTTAAAAGAAAATCGCTGAATGTGAAGTTGTCTACTTTCTCACTTAAAAGTAGTCAACTCAAATGATTCTAAGGATACAAGAAACGAAACAAAGAAAATGCTCAATTTTCATTCTATTTATCGCTAAGAGTTCGCCAAAGGGCAAAAGGTCATTTCATTTGACAAATTCCCCACAGAATGAAAGCAGATGACATATGAAACATAAACACATCTTCTGAACATTCACAAGCATTTAAGAGTAGATAATACATTATCACCTGGATTCATAAATCTTTTGTATACATACACTGTACAAAGAAGCCTTAAGATCTTGCTCTTATAGTTAGGAAGATCAGCTTCCAAAACGCCAGCCAGGCCTTCTAGGTTGCTCTCCAAAGAGCAGGCACTCTGTAGAGGACAGCATATTAAATATTTGTCAAGTACTCAGCAATTAGTGCATTAAAATTTTCTAGGTGACGATAAAAAAGTTACATATAAGGCACTGACAGTTTAGTATAAATAAATTCAGGTTGTTACTATTCCTTAGAAAACCATGAAAAGAGAACCAATAAAATTAAAAAAGCAATCTAAGACAGCAAAACAAGTATTAGAAATGGAAGGACATTCTGGGCTCTATTCTACTTCTCTAACTAATTCACTTAACTGTATGACTGGGCAAATTACCTCACCTATCCAGAACTTCCTCGGTCTCCATTTTTTTTTAATACATTAAAAAAATTTTTTTTAATTTATTTATTTATTTTATTTATTTTTGGCTGCATTGGGTCTTCATTGCTGCGCACAGGCTTCCTCTAGTTATGGCCAGCGGGGACTACTCCTCGCCGTGGTGTGCGGGCTTCTCATTATGGTGGCCTCTCCTGTTGCGGAGCATGGGCTCTAGGTGCGCGGGCTTCAGTAGTTGTGGCTCACGGGCTCCAGAGGGCAGGCTAAGTAGCTGTGGCACACGGGCCCAGCTGCTCCACGGCATGTGGGATCTTCCCAGACCAGGGCTCGAACCCATGTCCCCTGCATTGGCAGGCAGATTCCCAACCACTGTGCCACCAGGGAAGCCCCTGGTCTTCATTTTTAAATTGAGTGGACTATTCCCTAAGGTCCCTTCTAAGACTCATATTCTATGAAAATTACTAATAACATTTAACTCTCTGCATTCCAAGGCTTTTAATATGCATTTACTTTGGGATATAGATATATGGCAATACAAACTTTGCCCACAACTTAGATCATCGAGCTTGCAGATGCAGAAACTAATCAAGCACAGTTAACTACAACCCTAAGCCCATCACAGTCTCTGCCTATTTTGATCATACCTTTTCTCCTACTTTGCATATTAAAGATTCCAAATGATCTTCAGTTTCATTTGCATCAGAGGTCTTTCTTCTTTTGTGAGGCTGTCCCCCTGTTTCAACAATGTAAAAAAGTGAACATTACACGATGAATCTGTTATCAAAAACGTTAACTTTTTTAATGCTATAATCACTTTTGTACCAGAAGCCCTACTATTTACACACAGAAGTGCTTAACTGACCCTCCACTTCTCAGACAAGGCTAGATCAACCAACTGTCTCCATACCCAGTGGCACCATAATAACTCCAGGAAGCATTATTTATGTTAAATTTTGTGATTATAGTGCCCCCATGGAGCAACGCAATGCAGCAGCCCTGTCCATTTCTATGGATAGGCAGCAAAGGTGCCCATAACATGCTAACCACTAGCAGTTAGAAGACTCCCTGTAACACTCATGTATGGCTACTCCCATTCTTTGAACTTGAGTTGTTTATTCATCCTTAGTCACTTGTTCCTGAAACCTGTCAGTGCCAGTAGTACTCATTATTTTAATAATGAAAATTATGTAAACTGATGAAATATGGGTGTAAAAACCAAGTTGAGTGCTGTGGAAAGACTTGATTAGGGGGGAAAAAAGTTTTTAAAAAAGAAAGGTATGAAGAGGAAAACTTCAAAAGATGGGAAAGGGAGCATAAAACATTAGGATTCCTCACTAGTTTTTACAAATGTCTGAGCTCTTAACTCTTCAACTAACGGTTTCGCTTCTACAGACCTTGCAGCACTAGGGTCTAGTTCATCCCAAACAATGAGAATTACAATCAGCAGACATACTCAAAGAAAAGTCCTGAGTACTATATCAAACAATCAGTGGGGAAAAGGTGTATGTTTTATGGTTTCCTGCTTTAACCAGCTCTTGGTTCCGTACTTTAGTGATCCTATTATGTTCAAAAACGGTGTCATTCAGAGTTGTGCAAACAAATAAAAACTACCATTCTGAAATCATTAGCAGTCTTCTCTCTGTCATTTTGGTCGCTAAAGAATTCAATTTGAATGAAGCTGTGCTACAAATCATCCTTAAGCACTGGACTGTGTATTTTCAGTCTTGCTGTTAGTGATCTCTTACTACCAATATTTTGTTTAAAACCTCAACATACCCACCTTATATCCTTTTGTGGACTAACATAAAGCTGAAAAAATTTCAAATAAGGTGTTAAATATTGAACATGATGCTGTTGCTGCACACAATGTTGGCTAGTCTCCCAGTATAATTCAATTTTTAACTTCCACCAATTAGATTATTAGGATGGCATGTGAACAAGGAAGCAATAATTTGTAACTGTGTTGGAGATCTGTATTAATAATGAAAATCTGCAGATATAGGATTACTCAGTAGCAAGTTATATTTTTAATCTTCTCCAGACTTGTACAGCCAAAGGAACTGAACCATTTTTACAGAGTTCATAATTACTTACTTGCCACTGGAACATTTGGCTTGAAAAATACAATGATTTTCATAAAACACAGCACTTGGCTATTCTAAGCTTGAGGTGTTAAAAATTTTTCCAATGTCTGAAATGATCTTCAGGTACTTACCACCTGAACTCAAGGTGAATAAAACCGATCTATTACTTTCTAGATAGGGCCAAATAAAGTATTATAAAAGGCCACAGGGCAAAGCACTGTGTGCTTTGACCACCCCCCCCAGCCCCTTAGTTATCATTAGGAACTGGTTTAAATAACGACTGAATTTTGAAGGGATAGTTTTGAAGGGATAATGCCATAAAAAATATAATACACATGCAGCATGACAGCTGTGATGTATTCCTGGAGATATGTATCCGTGTAAAGTTGTGGACATGTGTGGTATTGTGGGATCAGTGACCTTGATTCTCAAATATACATTAAACTGAAGTCACAGGATCTCTATAAAGGTTCCACCACCCCAAGAGCCAAGTTCGACACAAAGGACTTCTATTTCCAGGATTCATTCATTGAAAAAAATGACATATTTGATGCGATGTTTATATAAGCTATCAGCCAGGACATTAAAATAGCCTTCTCCAAAAGCAGTGGTTCTCAACTGGGTTGGATTTTTGTCCCCCAGGAGCCACTTGGCAATCTCTGGAGACATTTTTAGTTGTCACAACTCTGTCATCCAGTGGGCAGGGGCCAGAGAGTCTACTAAACATACCACATTGCACAGGGCAACTCCCAACAACAAAGAATAATCCAGCCCAAAATGGCAACAGTGCTGATGTTGAGAAACTCTGTTCTAGAAAGCAGAATATACTAAATGTTCTTCAGAACCAGATTCTGGTAAGGCTGGGAGAATGCAGATGCTAAAAAACTAGCTGAATGAGAGCAGGTTTTTTTTTTTAAAACTTCAACCATTGTTCCTTTCTTTCTGGCCCATCTACTATGCCAAAACCCTTTATCCCACATCCCACCTCCACACCCTCTCTAAATTAACCATCCAGCTGGCTTGTTCTCAAATCAGTTTAGAATTATACCCCAGTCTTTAAAGCAACCCTCCTAGGCCCTCTTGTAAGACTGAAAAGAAGAAAATACTGCTGTGGGGAGAGAAGGTAGGATTTCTGAAGAAAAACTAGAAAATACAGTATACAGTCCTATCTCTGAAGTGTAACTCTTTTCTCTTCTTCTTCTCATTTCTACTATGCTTGGAGAATGAGAAGAGGCAGAAAGTATTAAGAAGTAAGAGATGCCCCACACTCACCTGATATTGGAGAGAATATAAAGAGGGATGGGAGGGGGAGGTACAGACACAATGTGAACTCATGCACAGTAACAGGATACTGAACTCAAGAGAATGTGGGCAAGAGCATGGGGAAGTAGAATAAAGCACTTTAAAGAAGAATAAAATTTTGGGAATGAGCTGAATGTTTTCACCTACCCTCAAGAAAGCATATCTAAGGTAGCTCCCAAAACAACAACAGATTTTATATTAACATGTTAACTAAGTAGAAGTTTTACAATGTAAATTAAAGCTACACATTAGCACTTCGTTCTGACACCCTTGGCTAGAAGAGAGAAGCAAGTCTCTATTAAAACCCATCAGAAAGGGACTTCCCTGGTGGCACAGTGGTTAAGAATCCACCTGCCAATGTAGGGGACACGGGTTCGATCCCTGATCTGGGAAGATTGCAACTAAGCCCGTGTGCCACAATTACTGAGCCTGCACTCTAGACCCTGCGAGCCACAACTACTGAGCCCTTGTGCCACAACTACTGAAGCCTGTGCGCCTAGAGCCTGTGCTTTGCAACGAGAGAAGCCCGCGCACCGCAGCTAGAAAAAGCCCATGCTCAGCAACTAAGATCCAATGCAGCCAAACAAAAACGCAACAAAAAAGCCATCAGAAAGAATCTTAATACACCAAATAATTTTTCGCCTGTAAGGTGATCCTTATTCTATATGGATACACAGTACTACACATCTTATATCCTTATTTAGAATTATATGTACTATAAAAAATTTTAGACCCACAAAGTGGAAACAAAAACCAACTCTGGGGCTTCCCTGGTGGCGCAGTGGTTGAGAGTCTGCCTGCCGATGCAGGGGACACGGGTTCGTGCCCCGTTCGGGAAGATCCCACATGCTGCGGAGTGGCTGGGCCTGTAAGCCATAGGCCTGTGCTCCGCAACGGGAGAGGCCACAAGAGTGAGAGGCCCGCGTACCGCAAAAGAAAATAAATAAATAAATAATAAAGACTAAAGTGATTTAAAAAAAAAAAAAACTCTGTTAAAGAGAAAGTAACAAAAACAACAAGGGAAAGGGGAAAAGTAAAGCACCTCGATCCTGCAGATTTAAAGAAGTAACCATCACTTCTGAAACAAACTATACTTTTTGTCAGAATTACAAATCCCTTCACTTCTATTCGTTTTTTGTTTTGTTTTGTTTGTTTGTTTTTTTGTGGTACGCGGGCCTCCCACTGTTGTGGCCTCTCCCGTTGCGGAGCACAGGCTCCGGACGCACGCGCAGGCTCAGCGGCCATGGCTCACAGGCCCAGCCGCTCCGCGGCATGTGGGATCTTCCCGTATGGAGGCATGAACCTGTGTCCCCTGCATTGGTAGGCGGATTCCCAACCACTGCGCCACCAGGGAAGCCCCTTCTATTTGTTTTATTTTCTATAGTTAGGTAAAAGAACAGTCACCACCTAAAAGGTAAGGACCTAATTCTAAGTAGCTTAAAAGGGACTAATATGGGGTTTTGGCCAAGATTATGGACAATCTAAAAACTTTCTTAAAAGAACAAAGCAATATATTGAACATCTATTGTATGCATATCCAAAATAACTGAAAAGCTTCAGAGACATTCTTAAAAAGAGTCTAAGAAATGAATTAGATTTAGCACTGGACCAGTATCCATACACATTAATTTCCATTTAGGACTTTCCTTTCCTTGTCTATAAATCCATCTCTAGGTGAACTTCATTGGTATAGCTTCTGGAACTTATCTCCTTGGATCAAGGACACTCTAGTCTCAGCACAGAGATACAATTTTAAAATTGCCCTCTGTGAGCTGATCCTCTGCTACCCTTCCGATCTTATCTCCTACAACTCTCCCCCTCACTCACTCTGCTACAGCAACACTGGCCTCCTTGTTGTTTCAGGATGATAGGAATACTCTAGCCTTAAAGCCTTTGCACTTCAGGCTCCATTTGCTTAGACTACTGCATTTCCCCCACACTGCCATCTGGTTTGCCCCCTCACCTCCTGCAGGTCTTTGATCAGATGCGATTCTCAGTGAGGCCTTCCCTGACCAACCAATACAAAATGGCAACTCCTCCCCGACAGCAGCCTCTACTTTCTTTATCCAGTTTTCTTTTTCTCCATAGCACTTAACACCATATGATACACTATATTTACTTGATTGTTGTCTGCCTGTAAAAGGGAATCTTTATATTGTCCACTGCTGTACTGTCAGTAGTTAGAACTGTGCCTGGCACTGTTAAATATTTGTTGAATAAATTATTATATCTAGTCAAGCCATATGACAAGCCATGGCAGTCAGTGACTGATAAGAGCTGACAATAATCCAGAAATGCTCAGATGCATCTATTTAATACAACAATAATAATTCAGCGTATTTTAAAATAGCTTTCTGCAGTATTTAAGCTTCCAATATTTCTGATTTTTAAAAAAATTAGATGCTTAACCAAAAGAAAAGTATCTAAAATATTTGATTCAGATCACCGTTTAGGATAAACCCTAGCTGTTCATTACCCAAACTTCTGCAATTTACAAAAGTTCCAGACTTGGTGTAGTATCTAAGAGGGACTATAAACTGCCCCTCGACTACTATATTATTCATAGTAAACTCTGGTTAATTAACTCCTTATTTTGTTTTGTCTTTACATATTTATTCTGAGGTTCCTGCAGCAAGATCCGAATGGACAGTGATTTAGCTGCCAGAAGCTAACTCCTAAGAAAGTTATGCCAGAATCCCAATAACCAAAGCCAAAGTTGTTTTTCTACATATTCACATCCAATTCTCCAGGCTGCCCCTTGGAAACATTTTCTCTCCCTTTAGGGATGCCCTAGAAGAGAGAAGAAGAAGAGTAGAGAGAGCATGAGAAGAGCAAAGAAAATGGGAAGAACTTTAAAAGTCTCAACTTCTTCAAACCCCAAGTGATGACTTCTAGGTGATTAAGTTTTTAATTAATCAAAGGCAAAGCACCTGAAAACTATTTTCTGTGCCCTGTATGTACATTATACAAAGAAGCCTCCTGTGTTTAAAAAAAAAAAAAAAATCAAAGCATGCAGCGTAGTAATACCTGTGTAGTGACAAGAACCTTGGACTTGCTTTCACTGGTGCCTGGGCACTGCTAATCGTGTCTCCATGTTAATTACACTAAAATTTTAGACCCTTAAGTGTCAGATGAGAAGACTGAACTAGAATATCCTCTCAAGCCATGCCCTAGCAGAAATCTGATATTTCACTGTTAAAACTAAATTAGTGGGATTCTGCTCCTGCCCCAAAGTGCCCCAACATTCAAGGAGAGAAAAATGTTAGTGGAGAAAATTAATTCAAATGTTCTCTTCTGTACTTTTTCTTACATTGTCGACATCTGCTAATGTTTATCACCTCTTAAGCATTAACAGGTGATAAAATACACACCATCATGAGCAATTAGTCACATGTGTTACCTCATTTAATCCTCACAAAACCGAGAGGTATGTATCATTACTTCTATATTACAGACTAAGGTTTAAAGAGGTGATATAACCTGGGCAAGATCACAAAGTAAATGGCAGGGTCCAGCTTTGAACTTAAGCCCTCTGATTCCAAAGTCTGGCCTCTTAACCACTACACTACACTCTTTTCAAAGAACAATACCCTACAATATTAATAACAGAATTACTGTTAGTTTTTCTTTTTTTGGATGTGTGTGCTTGACTGATTTTTGTAATGTAAGCACCTTTTCTATTTTTAACTAGCAAAATTATTCTTGGTTTTTATGATGGCAACTCCATGATCCCCATGAGCGCAACCATGCAAATGGAGATGAGAATTTAGATCTAAATCTCTACGAGCTCTCCAGTCTTCCGGCACTTTTTCTTACACGAGAGAAATATGCTTACGGCCAGTTCAAAATCTAACACAACAACCTACGTACATCTTTTTTTTTAGAGACCTCTTGGGTGTGGATAAGAAACCGATTTCTTTCCTTGCCGCTTGAAAAAAGGCAAAACGACGGATGACCGCTACAGGAGAGAGCTCAGATTGCGATTCATCAGGTCTCTCGTCTTCTGAGAGCCCTTTTTAGGTGCAGTTTGAGGGTCAAAACGAGACACGGGGATGAGTGGGTCCCTGTCACTATCCCTAAGAGGCGGCGGCAAAGACACAGGTGTACTTCCCTGCTTGGCGGTGCTAAGGGCCAAATCTTGAAGAGTCCTTAGAGACCAGGGGTCCACCAGGCCGCTCCTCGGCCGACGACTGAAGGAGGCGGGGTGGGGAGAAGCAGGGGCTTTTCAGAAGTCGCCCGGCCACACTCTCGCTGTACCACCCTCTTCTCTCCGCGGCTCCCCGAACGCTCCCGGAGGGAAGGGCTTTCCATCCCTTCGCTCGAGACCCGAAGACCAAAGAAGCCAAAGCTCGACCCCTCCTGGGCGCGGCCTCGGCGGCCGAGCCCAGGGCACTCACCATCGTTCTCGTCGCTGTGCCGTCGCCGTGACATGCCGCACGCCGGTGCGCCGCCGAGCCGAAACGCCGGGCGGGAAGCTCGGCAGGAACCTTTGGGCAGCCGGCCGGCGCGAGGACAGCGGTGAGGCGCGCGGAGTGGCCGTCGCGCAGGCGCACTCGCTCGCGACGGCTCCCGGAAGCACAAGAGGGAGAGGTGGCCTGGTGGCTCTGCGGGCTTGGATCCGGGAGGGCCGGCGTCTGGAAGCTCACCAGGCCGCGGGCGTCTGCTCCGCACGCAATCGCCCTCTCGGGCTACCTCCGCCTCTCGCCTGCTTCCTTCGCCCGCCTTCCCTCGAAGTCCTTCCGGGGCCACGCGGAGAGCACCGCCTTTTCAGCGAGCCCGAGCCCGTCGGCCGCGAGCCACGCCAGGCGGCCAATGGTCTAGGAAGGACGCTCTAGTCCCCGCCTCCACTTCAGACCCTCCCACGCCTGGGCCTCTCGGAGGTTTTCCCGGCGGCCCTTTCGCTAACGGCCTAGACTTCCGGAGTTAGGTGAGGTCCCCGGCGTTCCTTCCTACTTAAACACAGGCTGGGGCTGGAGATGCGAGGGCAGTGAGCGGTGACAGTTGCTAGGCGGAGACCTTTCCGTGAAGAAAGATTTAAGAAAGGATCAGGACAGGCGGGTACGTGCTCATCCTTCTCCCACTTCCGGGCCTTTGCAGGCTTGGGAAAGCTGGGCGGAGAGATTGGGCCTGGCCCGGCGCGCGGGGTGGGGCCCGGGTGGGAGGCAGCGCCGCTCTAGCCGCCCCGGGGACAGAAAGACCCTCCCTAGTGTGAGCTTGTTACTCCGGGGCTACCCTCTGGCCGTCATCTGACCTCTCGCGTCTCCGAGTTGTTTAGGAAGGAACGGGTGATTGCTTTAGTAATATCTTCAGTAGTTATTGGATATCTCCATACGTGTACGTGAATATCTCCCGCCCTGACATCTCTGATGAGCACCACAGCTGCTTATCCAACTGCCTTGTCCATGGCCATCTGAAATTTCACACGTCTGAAATGGAACTTATGTCTCACTCTCCTGGCCTAACTTATTCCTCCTTCCGTCTTACCCATTTCAGTAAATGGCACCATCCATTCTATTGCTTAATCCAAAAATGTAGGTAGGATTGTTCCTACGGAACAGTCTATCGGTAGACCCTGCCGACTCTACTTTCCGAACTGATCCAGAAGCAGATCACGTTATTCCTTTGTTTACAGCTTTCCGTGGCAAAAAAACTCCATAACCTCTCCTACAGGGTTCTACTCTCTCATCACTGTATTCCAACCCCTCTGACTTTCTTTCTGTACCTCCAGTAAGTCACTTGAGGAATTTATACTTATTATTTCCTTTGTCTTAATATCTCTGCTCCTAAGTCTGCATGGATGGCTCCTTGTCATTTCGGTCTCAGCTCAAACATCAGGCCCTTGGTGAAGGCTTCCCTGGCCACCCAATCACTCTTTATTTAATTTGACAAATATGTTATATTTATTGTGTGCCAGGCAGTGTTCTAGACGCTGAGGATGCAGAGGTGAACAAAGGAAAACCCCTGCTTTCTCAGTGCTGATGACCCATTCAGGAACCAGCAAACAGTGCAATCAGAGGTAGTGAGCAAAAGTGGGAGAAGATAATATTAGGGAGGTGGTGGAGGGGCTTTGTAAGGACTTTGGACTTTTATCTGAGTACAATTTAGAAGCCTTTGGAGGGCGATCTGACTTATTTTTTAATAGTTACCTCTGTGGCTTCTACAGGAGCAGGGCAGTTAGGCAACTGCAGTAAGTCAGTCAAGAAATGATGGCTTGAATGAGGTTGGTAGTGAAGGTGGTGCAGTGTGGTCTGATGTCATTGTATTTTAAAAGCAGAATTGATAGGCTTTTCAATAGTCTGAAGGAGTAAGGAGATGAGAATCCCAAAGTTTTTTTGCCTCAATAACAGGAAGAATGGAATTGTTTACTGAGGTAAGGAAGACTGAGGAAGAGAAAGTTAAGAGTTTGGTTTTAACAGTTGCATTTGAACAGCCTCCTAGCCTTCCAGCTGAAGCCATCCAGTAGACATTGGTTATATGAATTTGGAGTTCAGGGGAGAGGCCTGGCCTGGAGATATAAATTTGGAGTCATCTAGCGTATAGTGTTTTAAACATAAAATTTCCTTTACGATTGTTTCCATTTTTAATTTTTTCATGGAAGCTTCAAACATTTACAGAGGTAGAGGAATTTATATAATGAACCCCCATGGACTTTATCAACCAGCTTCAGCAATTACCAACTAATGTCCCATCTACTTTTACCTATATTATCTCCCCTTGCCCAATTATTCTGAAGTAAATACAGTTTATAAGTCCCTGGGACTAGATGAAGATCACCTCAAAGGTGAGTGTAATTAGAGTGAGTGAACATTTAGAGGTTGAGATGATAAGGAGGATCTGCAACAAAGAAAACTGAGAAGCAGTAGCTCTTATCACTGATATTTTCATGTTTTTTTGTTTACGTAGTGTCTCTTCTCTTACTATAACATAAGCTCCAAGTTAACAAGGACCTTAACAGTTTCATTAAGACCTGCATCTGCATCACTATTTTATCTGTCAGGCACATAGCAAAGTCCCCACAAATAATAATTAAGAATATATAAATAAGTTAAAGTGAGAACTGAAAGAGGGTTTAGAGTGAGGGGAGGTCATTTTGGGGTGGTGTGAAAGGCATGTGTGGAGACCCTGAGGCAAGAGAGAGCAGGGCTCGTTTGCAGAACTAGGCGAAGTCCAGCATGGCCAGAATAGGATACAGGAGGGAGAGTGTTGTCTTAGATGAGCCTAGAGTGGTAGGGGAACTACATATGTGTCAAAGGCTACATAGTCCTTTCCAGTCCTCACTATAGTCCTGCAAGGTAGATACTGTCATCTCTGTTTCACACATTTGGGAATTAGAACTCAGAAAAGTTAAATATCCTGCCCAGGTTCACACACTTGCACCCAGCTGCACCACAATCCAAAGCCCATGCTTTCCCCAGTCTTCATGTTCTTCACATTTGTCACTTGTAACATTTGCTTTACCAAAAAACACCATGTTGGTTGTACTGTGTCCATTTTGACAAGATTTGGCCACAGTAGCAGTTTGTATATTTCTTCTGGCTCATTAAAATGAGGCTCTTTTGGTAGTTATTTCTTCTAAGTAAGGGAATTTGCCCAGCTCAAAAATTAGGGGACAAAAAAGAACAAAACATTTATAATTGAAGGTACTAACAGGAAGCTTGGTTGATTTTGGTTGCACCTGGTGCTTTTTTGGTATCTTTTCCCCTAAATGTTTGCATGGCTTGCCCTCTAATTCAGGTTTCTGCTGAAATGCTACTGCCTCAGAAAGACTTTACCTACCCTCTGAGTTTTAAAGAACCCGTTGGTGACTCTGTCTCCTTACTTTGCTTAGTTGTCATCATAGCCCTTTTTACCGTCTGACTATTTTTTAAAAACAATTTATTCATTTGTTTACCTTCTCTCTCTCCCCACTGGAAAGTGAGGTCTAAGAAGGCAGAGACTTTTTCTGCTTCATTCACTGCTATATCTCCAGGGCCTCGAACAGTGCTGGGCATAGAATTGGTGCTAAATAAATATTTCTTGGATGAACGAGTAAATGAATGGATGGATAGCTTGAGCTACTTGGACCCATGCTCATTTGCATGATTGATTAGCTTCAAGTTTACTTCAAGTAGTAATCAAAGACTTGGACGTTGTTGTTTTTCCCTTGCTTACTTCCTAGGAGATAGTTAACTGAAAGGAGTCTGCCTCACTGCTGGAACCAAACCAGATGCCTTCTTCCACTTCACCAGACCAAGGAGATGACCTGGAGGCCTGTGTTTTAAGGTTTTCAGACCTGGATTTGAAAGACACAAGTCTTATCAATCCCAGTAGCAGTATCAAAGCAGAGTTAGATGTCAGTACAAAGAAGAAATACTCATTTGCAAAGAAAAAGGTAAAATTGCTGTTGATGTTTCAGGATCATGTAGGTATAGTTAATGTAGATATACCTAGAAGTAGCTCATCAAGGTTTTCCTCCAGGGAGTGGAGGGCTAGTGAGACACTAGACTGATGCCATGTTCAAGGTAAGGTCTAGTCAGAGCCATTAGCCAGTAATCTTAGTTCAGTGTCAAGCAAAGGAGAATCATAGGCAAGGTGTGGCTCTGGAACACTTATTTATGGTGGAGTACTTGAGGACAGATCCTAGACAGACGGGCTGGATTCCTTTTCCTACCTAGGGTATGGGAAGAATCCCAGGAACCCAGGAAACCTAGTCATAAGGAGAACAGACAGGCATTAGGGCAACTGCTGTCTAAGACTCCTGATCCAGTCCAGCTGGCAGGGCTCCGTTGGTTGGGAGAAGGAACAGAGCAGCCCAGAATGCTGCAGGCTTACTGAGGATTGGGTTACAGGGGTGGTATGGATGCTATTCTTCTATGCCATTTATTCTTTTTTTAGGGATCATTGACTAAACCTGCTGAAGCTCAAAGGAAAATGACTTGACTGAGGAAGTGCAATTGAGACTTAGTTTTCTTACCTCCAATCTGTTGTCCCTCTTTTGCAAAATCATCTTATATTGGCTCCATGTCAATGAAGAATAGATGTCTCTGCTTATAACTTCCTATCTAGCATCCTTCTACCCTCATCTCACACAGATTTCCTTGAAAATGAAACCCAAAGGGTACAGAAAGGTTCTTTTTTTAAGTTACTTTGCAATAATTTCAAACTTATAGAAAGGTTGCCAGAATTGTACAGAGGACCCCCAACTCCCCTCTGCCCAGCAGCTCCATTCATGTTTAATCAGTTGCCTCAAATGGCTTTTACATATCCACTCTAAGGTCACATGTTACCTTTAGTTGTTATGTCTCATAAGTGTTCAATCTGGACCACTTTCTCATTTTTTCCCCTGAAATCATGACTGTGACATTTTTGAAGATTACAGATGAGTTATGGTGTAGAACGTCTCATGATTTTCACTCATGTTTCCTTGTGATTAGATTCAAGTTATGGCTTTGTTAATAAGACTGCCCCACAAAAGACACTGTGTTCATCTGGCTGCGTTCTGTCATGCAGTCACAGTGCCAATTTGTCCCATTACTGGCAATGTTAATTTTGGGTACTTGATTAAGGAAGTGCCTGTCGGATTTCTTTGCTATAAAATTATTTTTTCCCTTTTAATTATTCAGTATTTGGGGGGAAATACTTTGAGACTATGTAAATAGCCTGTTCCTCAACCAACTTTCATCTACTAGTTTTAGATCCATTGATGTTTCTTTGCTGAATTATTACTGTGATGGTTTCTAAATGGTGATTTTCTAATTGCTTCATTCCTTCTAGATTTCTTACTTGGCATTCTTCTGTAAGGAAGAGCTTTCTTTCCTCCCAATTTATTTGTATCAGTGTGTATTCAAGAATTCTGTTTTATTCAGTGGGCTATAATCCATTACTATAATTATTTATTTTGATGCTCAGATTATCTCAGATTTGGCTGGGAGCCCCTTCAAGCTAGTATCTATGTCTTTTTGACTTGCCCTCATCATTCTTTGAGCATTTCCTTACTTTCTAATTCAACAAGATGTTTCAGGGTCATTTGTATTTTCCCTGTCTTATCCCTGGAGTCAGACATTTCTTCAAGGAGCCCTGGTTCTTTCTAGTGGAGAATTGTCAAAAACCAAAACCTGGGGGCTAGGTGAGCCCACTGCTTCTCCCAGGACCTCTGGTGGACGGAGCTAGGAATATAGAGAGATGAATATACATACATCCATATGTATCATACACATACTTTTATATTTACTTTTATATCACTGTAAATCAAATGAGTTCATACCATACTTTCAGTTCCGTTCCAACATCACAAGGTTTATTCTCTCTCCAGTTTTTTTTTTGGCTGCACTGTGCAGCTTGCGGGATCTTAGTTCCCTAACCAGGAACTGAACCCATGCCTGCGGCAGTGAAAGCGTGGAGTCCTAACCACTGGACCGCCAGGGAACTCGCTCTCTCTCCTTTTCATATGGGTGGAGAACCTAGCTCCATTTAGTCCCAATATATTGACTTACTTGCTTATTCCCTGTATGCAGTCTTCCCACTCTGCCAAGCTGCCTCCTCCACCAGGGCCTGCCTTCCCCACACAGGCCTCACCCACCTCTGAGCTGCCTTCCTAGCTCTGGCCTGCATCTCTCTCTTTCTTTTTTTTTTAGAGAAGTAATTTGTCTCTCTCTCTGTTTTAAAAAATTTATTTATTTTATTTTTGGCTGCGTTGGGTCTTTGCTGCCGTGCACACGCTTTCTCTAGTTTCAGCGAGCAAGGGCTACTCTTCGTTGCGGTGCGTGGGCTTCTCATTGCGGTGGCTTCTCTTGTTGCGGAGCACGGGCTCTAGGCACGTGGGCTTCAGTAGTTGTGGCTTGTGGGCTCTAGAGCGCAGGCTCAGTATTTGTGGCACACGGGCTTAGTTGCTCTGTGGCATGTGGGGTCTTCCCGGACCAGGGCTTGAACCCGTGTTCCCTGCATTGGCAGGCGGATTCTTAACCGCTGCGCCACCAGGGAAGCCCTGGCCTGCATCTCTCTTGAACAGACCTCACACGGGCCCTAGCTGCTGCTGGATCCCAGGTGCTTTGTTCCCGAGGCCCTAAAAGACCAGCAGCAGGCCACGTTTACACTGGGCCTCCCATCTTGCTCAGGCCTGCCTGATGGCTTTTTGACAAAGGAAGGAGGAAAGAAGGAAAAAATTCAGATTTTATATAGTATTTCTTTAAGGACCATGACTTTTTGAGGCCTCGATGATAATGAGGCCTTGGATGCATACACCTTAGTTCTAAGTATAATACAAAGAAACACTTAAGTTGACATACACACCATCTCTCTCTCTCTCCCTTTTTTGCCTATACAGAAGGATTAACTGCAGGAGAGGCTAAAAAATGCCCTCCAGTGTAATTTCAGACGACCCCATCCTGATTCAGTCTGGGACAGTCCAGATAAGGTTGTGTACAGACTGAGGAAGGTCCAAAAGTGATGCTCCATATTTATAATTGTTCTTCTTCAGAGTGCCCAATTTTGGGTGCTGTACTACAGTCTTCAGATGCATTAAGAAAATTGTTTAAAATATATATAGATACATATATATATGTAAAAATACCTTTCCATTTTTTTCAGCCTTGAAAAAAGGCTGATAATCATAGATACCATTTAACTTCCATTTATACATCAAAAAACACCATAAACAAAGTTGAAAATGAATGACAAGCTGGGAAACAAATTTGGATAACTATGATGAACAAAAGGTCACTAAAACCACTTACAAATCAGTAAGAAGATAAGATAAATACCACAGTAGAAAAATAGGCAACAGGTATTAACAGGTAAGCTAGAAAAGAACATCAAATCAATATGAAAAAATATTCAACCTTAAATCAAAGATACACAAATAAAAACAGGATATTTCTTTTGCCTTTTATTTGGGTCAATATTAAAAATACTGACAAAAATTAAATACTGATAAAAATGCTGTGGATAAAATGGAACCCTCATGCATTGCTGGTGAGTGTATAAATTGGTATGATTTTCCAGGTAGTCACTATTTCTCACAGTTTAAAATTTTATGCTTCTTCACCTCCAAAACTTTCTTCTAAATAGTTATTCTAAGTAGATGGTTAAAGACGTATGGAAAGATATGTGCATGGCATGTTCGTTCACCATTGTTTATAACTGCAAATATTGGAAACAAAAAAAGCTCGCTCATTTAGAATTGGTTAAAGGAGTTATGGTGCATCCAGAATTTTCTCTTCTGTTTAAATTTTTTTTAACAATTAGCCTAAATCCTCTTTATACAAATCAAAACATTTTGGTAGTCTTTCCAGTCTTTTAAAATGTACTTTTTAATGTAGTTGAGATTACATTGTATAAGCAAATTTTATCCAGTTTTTTTCATTTAATATTATATTTTCCCATGTAATTTAAAACTGGCTGCTTAATATTCCATAGTAAGTATACTCCATAATTTCCTTGACCATTTCCTTTTTGGAGGAAGTTCAGTCTCTCGGGAAGTTCTTCTATAGAACAGTAGGACGTAAAACTAGAAATCCCTGAGGAAAGATAAGGGATTTCACTGAGACTTTCATTCTAGCCTGAAACCTAAGGTTATTTAACAGTGACGTATTTGAAATTTAATTGTAGGCATTTGCCCTTTTTGTCAAAACTAAAGAACTTCCAGCACCTCCTTCTGAGTATAAAGAAAAATGGTGGAAATGCTGTCAGCAACTATTCACAGACCAGACCAGCATCCACAGACATGTGGCAACACAACATGCTGATGAGATTTACCGTGAGACTGCTTCTGTTTTAAAGCAGCTGACTGTGACATCAAGCACCTCAAAAACTCTTAAGTCTGCAGACAAAAGAAACCCTTTCAAAGAAGACCTTACGCATAACCATGAAGTGTCTGCTTGGCTCCCTGATATAAGCTGCTTTAGCCCTGATGAGCTGTTAAGGTAAGAATTTCATTCTATACCTTTCGTTTAATTTAAAAAATGTTTTTCCAGTCACAGTGAGATACCACCCATCCACTAAAATGGCAAATCCTTAAGGCACAGAATTTCTCTACCGCCTAAACTAGGCCGATAAACATGTTCTATGTATAATAGAAGACCATAGCCTATGCGGTAGCATATACCCGCACAGCTTACAGTGTTCTCCGGGTTTCTCAGAAGCCATCCTACATCTTATCTTCTCTAGGCAGAGGTAAGGAACAGAAAATTGTATTTTTTTTCAAAGAGAAATCAGAAGGCCCAGAAATGTTGATGATTCCTGTACCCTGAATAATGTCAGAACTTAAAAAGGGGGTTTTGTTGCCAAATGTGGTTTTCTGAGCTGAATATGTTTTATAAAGTATGTTAAGTTTTATTTTATTTTATTATTTTTTTAAAAAAATTTATCTTTGGCTGTGTTGGGTCTTTGTTGCTGTGCACGGGCTTTCTCTCTAGTTGCGGCGAGCGGGGGCTACTCTTCATTGCGGTGCATGGGCTTCTCACTGCGCGGGCTTCTCTTGTTGCGGAGCATGGGCTCTAGGTATATGGGCTTCAGTAGTTGCAGCATGCGGGCTCAGTAGTTGCGGTGCGCAGGCTCTAGGGCACAGGCTTAGTAGTTGTGGTGCATGGGATTAGTTGTTCCGCGGCATGTGGGATCTTCCCGGACCAGGGCTTGAGCCCGTGTCCCCTGCATTGGCAGGTGGATTCTGAACCACTGTGCCACCAGGGAAGTCCCTATGTTAAGTTTTAGAACTGAGGCATAGGATTAGAAGTTTAAATCTGCCTTTGAAAACCTCACCAAATCATAATATTACATAATTCTAGAGGACAGATTTCTGATTTTAAGCAATTCCTAAACTATTTGGTGAATAGAAAATGCCCAAATTTGATACATTTTTGTCACCCGTGTTATGCCAGTTCCCTTTGTTTATCAGAAAGAGGAAGAGAAAGTTAGAAAGAGAATTGAACTTGGAGTCAGACTTGAGCTAGTCACTAAAATTCTTTGTACCTTTACGTTCTCGCCTCTAAACTGGAATAATAATGCCTGCTCTGCCTACCTCACAGAATTGCTATATGAATTGTATAAAATGATGATGGTAAGAGCACTTGTGAACTATAAAGTGCTATACAAATGTGGTCTCTTCATTTCTGCATGGCCCTGCTTTTTAGTTAGAAAGACAAAGAAAAGGATACATGAAACATTTAGCAGATGGTACGAGACAGGCTATATAATTATCACTTACAGTTGTATGGCTCAGACAGTAATTCATTACAGGAATTTAGAGAACAGGAAATAGATAGGCTCTGAAATAGATAAGCTGGTTTCGGAGACTCGGCCCTGAAATATGAAGAGGGCACTGAGGAGACAGTCACAGATTCCAGAGCTGGATGGGACCTTAATTATCATCTGTTATATCATTCTCTAAAATATGTCTGTACAACACTAGCTCTGGAGGATGCTATCAGGTGTTGAAAAGAGATGCTAAAGACAATTAAGTTTGGGAAGCATTAGGTTAAAATGTTCTTTTTTGCAGGACTGCCCAGAGCCTTCAATAAATGAGGGGCTTTCACTGTGACTCTCAAAGGGAAGATATTATCTGCAGGATTTCTCAGACATGTGATTTCATAGAACAGCTTCAGAGCACACTTTGAGAAATGCAGTTTATTTCAGTCCTCCAGTTTTACAGTTGAGGAAATCAAGGCTCAGGGATGATAAGACACCTGCCCAGGTCCCATAACTAGTTAGTTTAAGTCAGCACAGTGCAGTAGAAAGAGTGTGGGTTCTAGTGTCAGAAGACTGGTGTTCCAGTCCTGACTGTCACTTTGTAGCTGTCTCACCTGGGATGAGTTGGGCTCAGTTTATTCAGCTATAAAATGGGGATGATAATAACCTGTCTCATGGGTAACAGGATTACTTGAAAAAATGGAAATGAAACCTTTTTGTACAGAGAGAGATTCAAAACAGATACTGCCTTGTGTTAGAATATAAGCCAGAATGGATTAAAATTTCCAGCTGTCTTATGAAAAGGGGTTATTAATACCTATCTCATGGATATGATGATTAAACAAGGAAATCAAAGTAAGCTCACTTGTTTATAAAGGAAGGAGTTCAGTGCAGGTATTGTCTTCTTTAGAGCAAATACAGACAGGAATTGCTTCTCATTTCAGGGGGAGAATGATAGTTAGGAGCAAAGGCAGGCATGAGTTGCTCCATTAGGCCTTTCTTCTGAGTCTGCCTGGGTATACTTATGAATTGTGTTTTCCTTATGCCAGTGACTCAAATGCTTTTTCCCCTGTGGTTTTCTTTTTATAGTGGCCACAGCAATGGTGAAGGGGAGGTGCTACTTTATTACTGCTACTGTGACCTGGAGGATCCTGATTGGATCTGTGCCTGGCAGACAGCTCTGTGTCAGCACCTGCACCTCACGGGCAAGGTAACACCTTCTCCCACACCCTATCCTTCACTGGACTCATCTTGCCTCCAACTTAGTTTGCAGAGGCTGTGCTTGAAGGCCTCACCAGTTGGGTTCTTAGAAATTAGCAAATTCCTGCTAGGCATTTAAGTGGAATACTAAATAGCTATTAACATGATGTTTTCTGTTGGTGGGAGTGTAAGTTGGTACAGCCACTATGGAAAACAGTATGGAGGTTCCTCAGAAAATTAAAAATAGACCTACCATAGGATCCTGCAGTCCTACTCCTGGGCATATATCCAGACAAAACCCGAATCCAAAAAGATACACCCCGATGTTCATAGCAGCACTGTTCACAATAGCCAAGACATGGAAACAACCTAAATGTCCGTCAACAGATGAATGGATAAAGAAAATGTGGTACATATATACAAAGGAATACTACTCAGTCATAAAAAAGAACAAAATAATGCCACTTGCAGCAATGTGGATGCAACTAGAGATTATCATACTAAGTGAAGTAAGTCAGAAAGACAAATACCGTATTTCATTTATATGTGGAATCTAAATATGACACAGCTGAACCTATCTACAAAACAGAAACAGACTCACAGACATAGAGAACAGACGTGGTTGCCAACGGGGAGGGGATTGGGGGAGGCATGGAGTGGGAGTTTGGGGTTAGCAGATGTAAGCTATTATATATGGAATGGATAAACAATAACGTTCTGTATAACACAGAGAACTATAATCAGTATCCTATGATAAACCATAATGGAAAAAAATATTTAAAAAATGAATGTATATGTATGTATAACTAAATCACTTTGCTGTATAGCAGAAATTAACACAACATTGTAAATCAACTATACTTCAATTAAAAAAAAATGGTGTTTTATAAGACTACATAAAGGCATAGACCAGGGATCAGCAAACTTTTTCTTAAACAGCCATAAGGTAAATATTTTAGGATTTGCACAAAAGCTGCTCAAACTTGGTGTCGTAATATGAAAACAACCATAGACAATATGTAAAGGAACAGATATGGCCATATTCCAGTAAAACCTATGTAAAAGCAGGCATAATTTGCTGACCCCTTGCATGGGGAAATGTTCTTGATATATTAACTGGAAAAACATTTTATAGAACTGTACATATAGGTGTGATATCAAATTGCTTCCTAATTTTCTTAGAACATGTCAGTCTTTTGCCATTTTGTGGTTTTGACATTTGCTGTTTCCTTTCCCTCTTGAATGTTTTTTCCCCCAGATCTTCACATGGCTTGTTCCTCACTTCAGATCTCCCCTCAAATGTTCTCTCCTGAGAATTCTCATCTGTCTCTCTCCAAACTTTTCTATTCCCTTCTGCTGAAAGAATTTCAAAAAGTCTACTACTATTGGAGAGTATAATCTCCAAACCTCATCATTCCTCTCTCCAAACCTCATCACTTTCTATTCCCTTCTGCTCAAAGAATTTCAAAAAATGTACTACTATTGGAGAGTATAATCTTTGTTTAATTTGTTATAATCTATCTCCCTTGTAGAATATAAGCTTCATGAGTACAGAACTTTGTTAATCAATTGATATATTGTCAGTGCTAGAACGGGGCTTAGCACATAGCAGACAGTAAATATTTGGAGAATGTTGAGTAAAAGGATGAATGTATGTTTGTAACAAAACCACAAGTGTGTGTGTAAAAAGATGGAGAGTGGTAAATATCAAAATGTTAGTTGTGATTATCTCTACGTGATAGGACTATGGATTTTTTTTTCAAATCCTCGATGATTACATATATATATGTGTGTATATATATATACATACACACACACACACACACATATGTGTATATATGTATTTTAAATCAAAAGGAGGTGAACTAGATTCCCTCTGAGATCACCTCTGGTTATGACGCTGTACTGTCTTAGGCCTAATGTTTCCCACACATGTCCTAGGTTTTAATTCCCTAAGGCAATTATTTGATCAGTCAGTGATATTTTTCATACCCATGTTGTTTTATAGATAGTGGCTGAAAGCTGCTTTTACCTCATTCAGTTCATCACCAAGTCCTGCCATTTCTGCCTCTAAAATATCCTTTGATTCCGTTCACTCTGTCTTCTGCTTCCACCACCTTAAACCAAGCCCCACCCTCTCTTACCTAGTTCATTTCAGCAGCTTCCAGACTACTCTCCATTCTTCCATCCTTGCCTGCACTTAATCATTTTCCACACAGCAGCCAGAATGATCTTAAAAGGTAAATGAAATCATCTCCCTCCCTCCCTCCTCACAATCTTTCAGTAGCTATCCAGTGCATTTAGAGTAAAACCCAAATCCTTAACGTGCCCTTAGTTTCCTGGATTATTTGGCCCCTTACGCCTTTTACACTTAATCTGATACCATTCTTTACTCATTACACTCCAGCAAAATAGCCTTTTAGTTTCTTGGAGCCCTCAGTTTTTTTGGTGCCTTTGGGCCTTTTTGTAAGAAAATTCTCTTCAAGGAACTCTCCCACACCCACTCGGGTTCTCCTATCATAATTTTTAATCAATCTTCAGTTCTCAATTTTAATGACACTTCCTGAAAGACATCCTTCCTGACCTTTAATCTAAATTCAGTTTTCCAAATACACTTTTTCATTGCCTCTTGCAGTGATTTTTCATAGCACTTGTCAGTGTGTGACTTTTGTCTGAATATCTGTGATCTTCCTTAAGTCTGTAAGCTCCCAAAGGGCAAAAACTATTTATTTTTTAACCACTATGACCCAATTCCTAGCACAATTGCTGGCGCATTGTAAAAAAAAAAAAAATTCAGTAAACACTTGTGGCGTATATACGTTTATCACCATCTCTATTTAGAGAACACCTTGAAGGATGGATATTCTCTCACAGTAAACCTGAGCCTACAAAATAGGAAATCAATTTGTTTCCTTGGTCTGGGGCCGATTTTTATTCTTGGCCCAGCCCAAGGTGACCTAGCAGTGAGGGCCTCTGCCCACAAGGTGGCAGCACCTGCCTGGATCTTAGTTCTAAATTTTAAGGCTTCAGCCAAGTTTTCAAGTTTTGTGTTGGTAGGAGATTTGGCAGAATGTTGGCATTTGTAGGGAAAGAGGAGAACTTGAAAATTCTAGAATTATGGAAAGAAGCTTTTGATCCCTTTGCTATACATTTCTTACTGCCTCAAGAAATTTGAGGGGATGCATTAGAGGCTTTAGAAAGGAAAAATTGCAAGATTTGGACCCAGTAAGATATGGTTTTGAATCCCAGATCTACCACCTACCAACTCTGTGCCCTTGGGCAAGTTACTTGATTTCTTTAAGCTTCTGTTTCCTTTTCTGTCAAATGGGAATTTTGATATCTACTTTCCAGGAGTATAATGTAAAGTTCCTGTCTCATACTAGGTACTCAATAAATGCTAACTATTGCTCTTCATCTCTGAGGTATAAGGCCTTCCTCACCTAGCAGCTACTTTGAAGGTTTCAGTTGAAGAATCCTTCAACAGAAGTTGAAAGTCTAGTGCATGAGTTTAGAGGTTGCTCTGCCTCAGGTATTTAGGGAGTGCCTGTGCTTGTCTTTTATTTGGGTTCTGAGATTAAAATAGCATAGGAAAGGGTCTTCTGACCTACTTAGAAGACAGGTACACAGACGTATGTACCTCTTCATCATATTTGCCCCCGTCAGAGACAGTTTTAGAGTAGATTTCCTGACCCTTATGCTGGTTCAACTCTATTTTTCTATGTTGTCCCTTAAAAAAATACGAGTCGGTAACAGGTGCAGTAGTCTGTACAGCAGAGATGGCATACGCTTCCTACTTTCCTCTCCCAGCCCAGAACAGGCTTCAATAGACTGCACTCCTCTTTCTCAAGGAGCCTGGATGTGACTCAGAATGCTCATCATGGAACTCTGGAGAGCCACTACTAGTGAGTTGGCCCTGGCTTGTGAAATGAATCCCATTTATATCCATGCCCTAAAGAATTGAATCAAGTGAGGCAACAAACGAAGTATCTTCTCTAGGCCCTAATAAAAGGGGAGCTTTTAAAATTTTTCAAATTCTAATGCATTGGTAGGTATCATTGCTATATAAATAACAATATATAACGAAGTGGTAACAATATAAGACCCTGACTTAAATTACATCTCTTTCCAGAGAATACCATGATATACAGTGTTGCACTTTCTTACTTTTCCCTAGAAAGCTAGCTCTGTCTAGAGATGATCCATCTTTAAACTTATCCAGAGGATTCTGTGGTACCAGAACAAGTAACTTTGCAGGCCCTCCAGAGGATTGCCTCTTAAGGCAGGGGCCTTAACCCAGGCTTTAATGTCCCCTAACCAGTGAAGCATTTCAAAGAGAATAGAGGGCTTGAGAAGCCAAAAAGCCTCAGATTTGGATACACATTCATTTGCTCAGCAAATACATATTAAAATTCTACTGTGTGGCAAGTACTACTCTAGGCACCGATTATGCAACAAAGAACAAAAGAGACACAAGCTCCTCCTTGTGGAATTTGTATTCCAACGGGTGGGTTTGCAGTGGTGGGCTTTACCTCCAACACTGTGCAGAGATGTGCTCATGTGCATTCCCAGCCCTCAGATGTGTTCTGTGCTTTAGGACTTGAGGACAGCAGTTTTTCATTGTTGATTCTTTTTCATGTTTTATCAAGATGAAGAAATTGAGGTTCAGAGAGAATTAATTTTCTCAGGGTCACTTAGCAAGTAAATGGCAAAGCTGAATCCTGATCCTACATCTGTTGACCTGAATTTAAGTTTTGGCCACTGGACAGCTGGAGCTCCATAGCAAATGGGACTTTCCAGTTGTTCTATCCATTTCATTCTCTTGTTTGGCACACGTTAACTGAGTACCTCGTCTGAACTATGGGCAGTGTGCCATTTTAGAAAACTACAAGCATCCTGTGTGTGGTAACATTTTTGTGTCCACAGCAATGTTTCTGCTTTTCCTGTTAAACTCATTGACACACACGAACCTGTTCTGCCCTGCAGAGATTTGAACCGAGCTAAGAACAGCCTGCATTCCCTTTCTCTCACTGTCTTGTGTCTCAGGTTCGAATTGCTACAGAAGGAATCAATGGGACAGTGGGTGGAAGCAAATTGGCCACCAGACTCTATGTAGAAGTCATGCTTTCCTGCCCATTGTTTAAGGATTATCTGTGTAAGGACGATTTTAAGGTAAGAGAAATTGAACATAAAATGGATCGAGAGCCATTTGCTTCTGCTTCAGTGCCTCTTCCCACTCCAGGCTATGAAGAGGATCACTATAAAGAAGTAAGCAGTGCTGGACAGAACACCCTTTCCTTGCTAGGTCCCGAGGCAGTGCAGGAGAAGGAGCATGCTTGTTCCAGTTCGTCCACCACGTCACCACGTGATCATGGGCCTTGGTCTCCTTTTTTATAGAATAAGGACGTTACAGCTTATATATTCTATAAACTCTCAAACTTAGCCGTGTTTGTTCATTTGAGAGACCACCTGGCTGTATCAGGATCACTACGTGTTTAGTGAACCTGGTGGGATCAGATCTGCACTTCACACCACACAGGGAATAAAGCTATTGCTCTCCCAAGAGAGCTGCTTTGTTGGAGTGACTTCATGCTTTAGCATCATGGGTGATAGAGGTGGTGGGGAATACCTTGCTAGTGTTAGTGCTGGTGATGATGATAAGGAAAGAAAAGGTTGTAGCTTTAAAAGCTGGGATGTAATCTTACATGTTGAAATTGCTCAGTGGTATTTCAGTTTTATAGTTAAATGCTTATTGCTATAGAAACACCTTTTCAATTTGACATTTTTGCACATGGTAGATACACAATAAATAAGTGCCAAATATAAGAATTATATCTGTTGTGTAATAATAGGGTAGCTGAAGTATTAAGAAACCTCAAATTAGGAACAACTGTTTCAGTGGGAAAAGGGAGTTAGAGCATAGAACGTTCCAGATAATTTAACTGAATAAATATCTTATACCTGGAGATGGGAGAGAAAGACTGTATTCTGTTTTGTTTCTCATTGGCTAGACCAGCAAAGGAGGAGCTTGCTGTTTTCCAGAATTGCGTGTTGGTGTGTTTGCAGAGATTGTGCCCATGGGGATCAGTCCCAGTAGGATCTCCTATAAGAAGCCTGGTATGCTTGCTTTAAGAAGAAGCATTTTCCTTTTCTTCATAGGGACAAATCTTAATATAGAGACAAATGTGAAAGCTAGACATTCTGATCAGCAAGAGTTGTGATGAGTTCTCGCTTCAGAGTATCTGTGGGGTGGCTAACACTTGGGTCATTCAGTGCTTAAACTGGTTCTTCTCTTTGGTGCTCCGGTGATTGGAGACTCACTACTTAGAATGACGTGGCTTAGTTATTCTTTTTGGTGATGGTTTGGCAAGAAGTTGTTTTCTTTCCAAAGATAACAATTTGGAAAGAGTGTAATTATTACTTGTAAATAGTTCATCAACTGAATAAAACACAGGCTTTTTGCTACAGGAAGCAAGTGGCTTTCAACACCAAAGCAGTTTGTTTGCAAGTGCTCTAGAATGTTCTCTTTGCCCCTCCCTCATGGGTACCATAGATGGTTGAAAGACATTTGTTTGGCTGGGTTTTTTGGTTTTGTTTTACTTTTTACTATGAAAAATTTCAAACATTAAAAAAAATAGAGAAAACAGTACAGTGAACTCCCTTGTACCTCTCCCGCAGCTTCAACAGTTATAAACTCATGGCCAGCTTTGATCTATCCGCACCCCCTTCTCCCATCCTGGATCATTTAGAAGAGAATCCTGATGTCATGTCATTTCTTTCATAACTATTTTAGTAGATATCTCTAAAAGATAAAGGTTTTTAAAAAAATAAATAATTGTAAAACCATCATCACATCTAAAACATTTTAACAGCAATTTCTTAATGTTATCAAATATCCAGCCAGTGGTTAAAATTCCCAGTTATCTCACACTTTTTTAAGTTTGTTTCTATCAGGATTCAAGTAAGGTCCACTCATTGTGATTGATCACTATGTCTCCTAAAGTCCCTTTTAAGCTAGAGATTCACTTCCATCTTTTATTTTCCCCTGCAGTTTATTTTTTGAAGGAATTAGATCATTTTGCTTATAGCATTTCCCACAATCAGTATAATGCTGATTGCATCTCCATGGGATGTTCCTCTGTCCTCTGTATTTCCTATGAACTGTAGTTAGATTTATAATAGTGCTGTCTAATAGGAATATAATGTGAGCTACAATGGAATTTTACATTTTCTAGTAGCCACATTTTAAAAAATAAAAGGAAACAAGTGAAATTAATTTCAATAATATGCTTTATTTAATGGAATATAGCCAAAATATTATTTCAACTTGTATCCAGTGTAAAAAATTATTAATGAGATATTTTACTCTTTTTTTTGTATACTAAGTCCTTGAAATCCTGCATCTCTGTCACCCTTATTACAGCACACTTCAAGCCACATTTCAAGTGCCTGTTAGCCACATGTGGCTAGTGGCTGCCATATTAGATAGCTCATGTCTAGAGACTTGATCAGGTTCAGGTTTGATTTCCTTTTTTCTTTCTTTCCTTTTTTTTCCCCAAGTCTACTTCATAGGTAGTATTGTCCCCTTTCATCAGGAAACAGAAAGGTCTGGCTGGCTCTATGTTCATTTTTTTAACTTGTAAATATTTAAAAAGGCTAAGAGTTAAACCAGAGGGAAATGAGAGTAAGATACAAGCATCTGGGAAAAGAGACTCATGTATGAGGAGAAAAGGGCCAAAAAGGGCCGTGTCTGCTTAGTGTCCCTACCTTGGCAGGAGGCAGGATGACCACAAACAGCTCTTCGTTGGCGCTACAGGACCTTGCTCCGGAGCTTAGGGGAGAGTGGGCTCCAGGCAGTGCTTTGCTGCTTTCATTTGAGCCAAGTTGTTTGGAGGCACTTCTTTTAAGCACTTCATGTGAGTCACTCTCTGGTCAGGCCTCCACAGGGCCAGGAGAATAGCCACAGTAATAGCAGCAGCAGGAACAGGCTGGGTTCCCTGCAGCTCCCTGTAAGGAGAAGTCTTAGCAGATTTCCATGCTTCTCATCACAGTTTTGAACCTCCCTTTCCACCCCACTGTTTTGTTGACTGTGTAAATTATGTGACAGTAACTTATATAAAATCTGGCCTTGTTACATTCTCCCTGCAGTCCTAGGTTAAGCAGGTAGGAGTCCAGATTCCTTGGCCGTGCTCTGGGTCTCCAGCCCGATCTGGGTACCCAGCAGTTTCAGGGGGTTGTTGGGATTCACCCCTGAGCGGAGCTGTCAGGCTGTATCATGAGTGGTACCATGACTCAAGGACCAGAGCGCCCCCACCACCACCACATGATGTATGGTGGCCAAATTCACCAGAAGTTCCTCACAAACTACTGAGATGTCTGGACCCTAAAGATACAGGAGTATTTCTATCCTAGAGAGTAGAGGAGGCAGAGGGCCTCACTGGACAGGTTCTTTCCTTTTAGTCTCCTTGTATGTTACTTATCTTCTTTATCTCCTTTCTCTCCTCCTTCTTCTAGCGTTTCATCCTTTTCTCTCTCTTGCCTTCTTTCTCATATTTCATTCCTGCTGTCAGCCCCTCCCACCATTTTCTTTTTTACTCATGCACACAAACTTAGACACATTCTTCTTACTCTTTTGTATTTTTAAAAAACTTATTCCAACTTTGTTCCATAACCATATGCTCACACCTGCCTGTGCCAGGGTTCTTAGCCTCGGACTTGATGTTGGTATAGAACAGTTTATAAAGCCTGTAGTCAAGCATGTACATGCCCAGGCTCCTCCACATACAGTGACAGTAGAACACTGGCCATAACATGGACCGGAAAACCCACATGGCAGTTTATATCCCTTCTGTCTGGCTTTTATTATTGGGTTAGGCCAAGTATGAGGATGCAAAATTCTCTGTTTCTAAACTGCCAGGTCTCCACAGTGCTCATCTTAGGAGGAGGGAGAGTGAGGATACATGGAATTACTAAATTCTTCCATTATGATCATCAGATAGTGTCATTTTCAGACGTAATTGTAATTATGAGAGGAAAGGTTTAGGTGGGGAGAAACAAAGCAAATGGAAGTCATCGGGCTGGGCCAGTTGTAACTGGGTTTTGTTTTTGTTTTGTTTTAACTGATTTTTTTGTTTGGTTTAAGGAATCCATTTATCCCCAGGTGAATTTCATAAAGAAGTAGAAAAGTTTCTGTCTCAGGCAAATCAAGAAGAAAGTGATACTATCCTACTGGACTGCAGAAACTTCTATGAAAGCAAAATAGTAAGTAAGAACCAGAACTGAGTTCCCACAGCATAGCATGTTTCTGAAGGGGATGCTGTGCGCCCACCTGTAGCTGAGTCAGTGGCTCTCCTCCCACTACTAGCAGCATCAGAGAAAACCCAAGACTTCAAACTCAGAATCTGGTGAGAAAGTCTACGAAAATATGGATTAAAGACATCTTGGCACATAATGGACTTTCTGGCTCCCATATGCCTACCCCTGACATGTGTCAAGGATCTTGTCAGGTTTGCTTTGGGCAGCCTCTCCAGTTCCCCTGAGGTCTCTGGTTGGGTGACCCACAGCCCACCAGCCTTGTTTCTAAGTTCCAGATTTTGAAGTTTGAAAGGCTAGCGTGTGGGATGAAAACAGCAGGGAGCAAGTGCTTCCTTGCCAAGGCAGGGGTGGGGAGTGGTGTTTGACACAGAAAGAAGCTTTGTTCTTACCAGGTATGTTTTTCTGATCATTTTCTTTCTGCTGCTCCTATATTGTAGGGACGGTTCCAGGGCTGCTTAGCCCCAGACATCAGGAAATTCAGTTACTTCCCTAGCTATGTTGATGAAAATCTAGAACTTTTCAAAGAGAAGAGGGTGCTGATGTATTGCACTGGGGGCATCCGTTGTGAGCGGGGTTCAGCCTACCTCAAAGCCAAGGTGAGTCACCACCCTTAGGGCACTGCAGGCATGGAAGTGAAGAAGGCTCCACCCACAGCGTGTGTGGAACTTTCCAATCCCCACCTTCACTCCCTCTCCCACACCCAGCCAGCCAGGGATTTATTCTCCCCAGCATAGAGTTTCTAAGTATAAAATCTGAAGTTCTTAATTCTCAAGATGTGAAAAGCACTCAACAGTCTTAGAGACTCATCAAGTACAAAAGGGAAAGATTAGTTGATATCTCCCTTTTCCTAATCCTTTTACTTGATCCTGAGAAGAGCAAATTCAGTAACATTACATGTCCTAACAGGTGTCTTCCTATATTTAGGGAGCAGCAAAAATAGTTGGGCTTCCCAGGATCTAGAGAGTGAAGGCCCTGACTGCTGTCCTCTCCCATCACCCTAGTAGGCAAGATCTGCCAGTTGGTTCCTTGCCCCCTTGGTCAGCAGTTCTTCACTGTCCCGCAGCGGGAGCCAGGAGCCCCATTTCGGCATTCCTACCGCATGCTGCTCCTCTGTGGAGCTTCCTACTGGTCTCTGCTAGTCTCCTCAACTTTCCTCTTGTGTTTCCACACATAGGGAGTGTGCAAGGAAGTGTTCCAGCTCAAGGGTGGCATCCACAAGTACCTGGAGGAGTTTCCTGATGGTTTTTACAAAGGGAAGTTGTTCGTTTTTGATGAGCGTTATGCCTTATCCTTCAACAGTGACATAGTGTCAGGTAGGTCAGCACAGACTCACAACCTACATTCATGATCAGGCACACCCTCTGTATTAACCTTCTGGAAGACAGACCAGTACTGATTACTTGAAGAATAAAGCAAGGGAAAAGGAGTACGTAGGACCACCATTTCCTAACAGAGTTGGAGATGCAGCAGTGGAGCAGACAGGATTTGGAATGGAAAATAATTTTATCTTTAGTTTCATAACCCCTCACTAAATATAGTACTTCCTTCAATTATGAATGTAAGCAGCAAATCAGTAGTATTAGATGTACCTGTGACTTTGTTATCACTAGAAATCACAGTATTTTCATATATTACAGCTGCTGTGAATATTTCAAAATAGCATTTATGTTCATCATTGCTTCAAAATGGAAATAGTTATTAGGCGCATCACTAAGTCTTGTTATAGAATGTGTTAACAAGTATTTTACTGTATCCCAGACTTTAAAGAATATTTCGTTATTTTGTATTTCTATATAATTGGTTTCCTTTGTGATCCTATGTATTTTATTTTATGCATTGTAAAAACATTTTTCTAAGACAGAATAGTCTTCACCAGACTGTCAAGTAAATTCACGGCACAAGTAAAAGAACCCCTAATTAGACGGTCTGTGGACACGTGTGGTGTGCACTTTCGAGTGGTGGGTGGGGCATTCCAAGGGGGAGCTGAGCCTAGGGCCAAGGCAGGAGGCAGGGCTGGCTACAGGAAGCCTGTGCTGTGACTGTAGTTTGGAGTCCACACTAACATATGGTACCAGATGAGGGCAGTCAGTAAAAGAAGGATGGAAATAATCCTTAAGAAAAATGGATCCTCCCCCTGGATGCCACCATTTTGAATGGGAAGGATCACAGGCAGACAACCCTAGTGGCTGTCAGAATTTTCTAGAACTCCTGTGATCAGGGGCTGAGATTGAATTAACACTCAGATAATGAATAAGGTGGGAGTCTGATTTCCTCTCCCCTTTCTTCTTGATCTTTTTATTCATTTTAATGGTCTTATATTTGTGTCTTATTGGAAGCAACTTCAGATCTCTTACAGAGCTAGATGGAGCAGAAAGGGGAGAGAGAGGGCCCAAAGGTAGCTTAGATAAGCTAGGTAAAGAGACTTGAAGAATGATGTTATCAATGGTGATAGGAGGTCAGCAGGGAAAAGGGGCCGAGAAAGTAGATAAGTTTTAGGAGTTGTGTGGCCAAGTGTCCTCTGGCAAAAGCAGGAGAACCTCAGGCCTGGGGAAGAGGAGTGTGGACTGCAGAAGCCAAATGTCAATGTGGGATTATCTGTATTCAGGCGTGTTGTCTCCCAGTCAAAAGGGAATGATCTAAAGGAAAAAGACCATTCAACAAAGGGTGCTTGGCCAGCTTTGGACTAGTGAATGAAAGAGAGAAACGTTACTACCTGTTTTCTAAATGAGAAAAAGAAAAATGGGTCAGTGAATGCTGGAATCAGAAGACAATTCCCAGAAGCAACCTCCCCCCAAAAAGGTGGGGGTGGGGGAACCTCGTCTGTTAGAAGACAGGAGACTTACACTATTTAGAAACCTTCCTCAGACCCAAAAGGTACATGAGATGCTGATGAGCTAAGGGTTATATTTAGGAACTGGAGAATTGCGTCTGCGTGTGCATGTGTTACGTATGTGTGTGTACACGTCTGTTGTGTGTACACGTGTGTGCTCATGTGTCTTTATAACAAGGCTTTTCTTTCTTCCCCAGAATGTTCATACTGTGGGGCCCCATGGGACCAGTATAAACTGTGCTCCACTCCCCAGTGCTGCCAGCTCGTCTTGACCTGCCCTGCCTGCCAAGGACAAGGATTCACAGCCTGTTGTGTCACGTGTCAAGACAAAGGGAGCAGGCAGGCTGCAAGCCCAGCCCAGAGCAGTTTTAAAGAGGAATGCGAGTGTACAGCCCGACGGCTACGCGCACCCAGGGAGCTCTTACAGCAGGGGCGACTCCCTGCGAGCCCGGGGCCCAGGCCAGGTGATGATGAGGATGGGCCAAGCTTACATGAGCAGCCCCATCTGCCTTTCCCCAATCCTTCACAGAGCTAGGTTTGGGGCGACCATGTATTGGAGAATATTAGGGCTGTTCCAGCAGAGAAACAGGGAACTCTAGTGCTGCCAGAGCCACCATGGCCAGCTGGTCACCATGTTGGCCACCTGTCCTTCACAAGAGGAGGGAAGAGGGAGTTGGGTGCTGACCTCTTACTGGAGACATTCTGACTCAGAAGATGCTAGAGCACAGAAAAAGGTGAGCTGTGTAGGATCCCAAAGCTGCTGAGGGAGAGAGCCTTGAGCCTGGTGACCAGGTCATGCCCTTTCTGTGCCATGCAGCAGGGCTGGGAGTAGTCATTTTTCTTATCAGCAAACCTGTCTGTCCTGATGGCAGAATGTGAAAGCTGTGGCCCTGGAAGTGGACTCCCCGGAACCAGGCCCCTTAGGTCAATCTGCCATCCACCCCTACCCTTCTGTCTTCTCTGCTAGCCTCAGAGCACTAGACCAGGATCTGAAAACTGTGGCATTTGGCCCACCTCCTTCTGTAAATAAAATTTTATTGGAATAGCCACACCCATTCATTTACATATGACCTATGGCAGAATTAAGTATTTACAAGAGAGACATTATGGCCTGCAAAAGCTGCAGTATTTCCAGGCGTACCTTGGAGATGTTGTGGATTCAATTCCAAACCACCGCAATGAAGTAAGTCACGTGAATTTTTTGGTTTCTTAGTGCATATAAAACCTATGCTTACATTATACTGTAGTCTATTAAGTGTGCAATAGCATTATGTCTAAAAAAACAATGTGCATAACCTAATTTAAAAAATTTATTGCTAAAAAATGCTAACTATCATCTGACAATGCAGGGTTGCCACAAACCTTCATTTTGTAAAAACTGAAATATCTGCGAAGCACAACAAAAAAAGGTGTGCCTGTACTATCTGGCCCTTTACAGAAAAAAACTTGCCACCCCTAGTCTAGACCAACAGCTCCTCTGATGGAGGAGATGGTCTTAAAGATGTGGTCTACCTTCATGTTTCATTGGTTTGGTTTCTGTGAGAGATTTCATCTGCTTTCCCCAACACCCACACTCTTAGCTCTGAAGTATTCTCTTTGAGAGATTCACATTAGCTCGATGACATTAACACTTGGGCAGTTTTTAGGTGAACACCTCAGAATACAAGACATTCTGTATGAGGTTATTCAGCACTGCTGTGGTGGTTTCCCAGCCTCTAGCCACCATGTCAGGCGCATGTCCCTGGCCCACAAGTCCCAAGAAACACATGCACAGCCATTCTTAGACCAACAGATTTAATATTATATTGCAGTTTCCATTGATGCAGAATACAGCTGCAATTGTGTTTCAAGGAGAAGCCGAGTGGGGCTGGCCGTTCCTGCAGCATGGAGCCACTCCTGGGTCCATCTGCAGCCTCAGTAGACACTCCTCCATAGTGGTGAGGCCCTGACTCCACCTCTGGTTACCCTGTACTGTCCCATCATTACAGTTCCGTGTGCAAGACTTTTCCTTTTTCGCCAAAAGCCTCTCTGCTCAGTGCTCTGCAGCTTAGTCTGTGCTCGTCAGCTCTTTGGCTTGTCCTTTATCATAAGATTTGCTGAATCACTCACGAAAATAACTCCCCAAGCAACAGAAATACTAGTTTAACTGGCACCGTGGTATATTAAAAGGCACAAGGGCAGTGTGGCTTAACATTTTTGCTAGATCCTAAGAGATGCACGTGATGTTAAGGGATCCGGCAGAAATGCCAAAATTACATTTTCAGAATAATCATCTTGGGTGGTTTGGCCAGGTTTCCTAGTTCTTAAATATCTAGATTTTCTTCACCACTGACCTTTGGAGGCTTAATTTACAGGCATGAGATCAGCGGTGACTTGTCTAAGAAGTGATGCGATAGGTAGTTGAAGTCTGTAAGCATAAGCCATGATGGACTAGAAATTTGTGTCTCTAGTGATGTGCCTCACATAAGGCATTGGCCCACTGTGCAACAGAGAAAGGTGTTTTCAAGTATTTGGCCATAGGTTTTCACATCCATCGTAAGGTTGGCATTCGATAAGGAAAAATTTCTTTCTGACTCCAGTATTAAATTGTAAATAAATCCCAGATGTTCATAAAGAACACCCAGGGAAATGTTTGTCGCCTGGAATTGGTTTAAAAAAAAAAGGATGGTTTTTAAAATTTGAGACTTCACCATTGGCTTTTTCTATCATTTCCTCATAACCAGCTTAAGGAATCTCATGTTCTTTGATTCCTGGCAGAGCTCTGTGGCTTCAGTCTTTCTGTCTTTCTTGAGGGGAAAAAAATTGTGTTCTTGATCCAGAAATCAATTTAGCAACTTTAATCTTGAGGTTCTTAAAATTTAAAGGAGAATTAATAAAGAATGATGATATGTTCTGTTTGCTAAAGAGCTAAGATCAAGTTTGTAATAAAATATTTTATAATGCTTTTAAACCACATGGAAGAGGGTGCTGTTTGTTCATGTTACACATTTTACATATACCTGAAACACCACACAGCAAGGTCACCGAAACTGGGCTCCTGCGGTTAAGTCACTGCTGCTCTAACATTGTCTTCAGTAAGGTCTGCCAGTTCGGGGGCTTTTTAGTTTTTAAATAATAACCGGACTGAACTTCTGTGACTAAAGAAAAACTTCACATTCACCATAGTTTATAAAATTTTCAACTACAACCACTAGCGAACCTAACACCTTAGTGCGTAAAGAACTGAACCACAACAGGGTTTGTGCTGGCATTTGCCTTCCGGTTTCCACTGCAGAGCACAGCCTATCAGTAGAACACGTCCAGTTCAAAGGCGTGGTCGGCACCCGCACACACTAGACGCCACTCCGGCACTTGGGAATGATGGGCCCGGTCAAGTCTGCCAGCCTCCTCTTCCTCACTGGAAAGGAATGGAGATGAGACGTGAGCCAGCTGTCCCTGTGCACCCGAACCACCACCGTGGCTCTGAGAGCGCCAGGAAGCTTCTTGACAACTTTGCTCAGCAAACTCTGATGTCTGGTGTTTATAAAGGAGAGCTTGTGAGCCTTCACTGAGAGGAGGGTCTGTAGTGGCGTAGATTCGTTCATAAAGTACTTCTAAATCGCTGGCCATACAGGTATAAAACCCACTTTATCCAACTCCGCTGTTGTCCTTTGTGTACAGAGGCCCCGAGGCTGAAGATCCTCACTCCGGTCAGATAAGATTTAAGTTCAGTCGATCTTAATGAGATCTTAACCTTCTGGAAACATTTCCCCCAACTCTTCCTCAAAGCTCTTGGCCTGCCTGTGTAAACAACAGTGTCTGCCCTGAAGACTACCCTGTATTATCTGTGTCCCCTTATGGTCAACCTTGACATTTTCCCAGGGGCAAGGCAAAGTTAAATGTAAAGCAGGAGCCAGGGGGTTGCAGGCTGGGGTCATTAGCTGACAGGATGGCGGGGATGGTTGGAGGGGCAGGTAGGGCTCCCTTTGTTATAGCAAAGGGAGAGGGTTCGAAACAAATTATAGTGTCTGCAGATGAAAACCAAGCAGCAAGCTAGATCGGCCACAAGAGAAAGGTTGGTCAACGACTGTGGAGCCGGTAGGTGGCAGTAAAGGGGGCTGCCGGTGTGGCAGAGACAGGAAGCTATTGCGAGAGGAAAAAAGTCTGTCTATACTTAGGTGTCTTCCAGTTCCTGAGCTGAGCAGGCAGACCTCAGATAGACGCTTACGGGCTGCAACAAGAACCGAACTGAGGCTAGGCGCTGGTGTGGAGGGGCGCAGGGGCACACAGGCTGCCCAGTCTGGGGCCTAGAGTTTAGCCTTTGCCTGAGCTCCTCCCCTCCCCTCCACCCGCCTTGAAAGAACAATGAATGCAAATCAGTGGGCAGTCTCCTGGAGAGAAGACAGTGTGTCTGGCCAGATTTCTGGAGACCATCAGAATGTCCAACAGCTTGGGGGAAGATGGGGGGGAACAAAAACCAAAGCCCAAAGAGCAGAAGTTTGCCCAGAGTGACCAGAGGGTTTACATGAGCCAGGCTTGACACGTTAGCTGAACAAGCATTATACCCCTTTTGCACTCAACCCCTCATTGGAGCCCCTCCAACAATTCTGGAGTGTCAGTGTTGTCACCATTGCCATGTTATGGATGAGGAAAGTATGGCAGGGAACAAAATAATAAAGCTGGTACCAGACGGAACCAAGGCTTGTGACTCATCTGGAGCCTCGGTCCAGCGCCTCCCTCAGTACAATCCGGCCCTGTCCATGTAGGCTTTACATACCCACATCTCATCTGGTTCTCACAAGTAGGACTAGCTCCCTTCCCCTGGAGAAGAGAAGGGAGCCAGGGTCCCTGAGAGCAAGCGGCAGAGCCAGGAACCGGAGTCCCCAGCTCGTGGCTCAAGGTACAGAAAAGGATCCCGCGCTGTCTCCCCCTACCTGCCCTCAGTATGCACACTGGGCTGCACCTGTGCAGGGTTCCCCTGCCACTGGCTTCTGCAGGGACTGGATGGGGAGAAGGGAAAGGCACCCACTTATTCAGGTTTTCTTTTTTTCTTTCCATTTAAATAATGAAGGAAATTGAGGCCAAGAGGGAAGTAACTTGCCTCAAGTCACAGTGAATAAGAGATGCAACTGGGAGCAGAAGCCAGGTCTCCAATATCCTTCTTCAAATCAACCTGCTTTTTACATTCATTAAAGCGAACTCCTCCACGTTGCTTATCATTGCAACTGCCAGAGACTCGTTTATTGTCAGAGCCGGAAGGAATCTCGAGTCATCTGGACCAACCCCCATTCGAGGCTTGAGCTCCCACCAAGCTTTACACCTCCATCATGTCTTTGGGGAGCATTTTATATTCAACAGCATTGACTGAGTGCTATGATGTGCCAAGCACAGGTACCAGAAATAAAGATTAACAGGGGACCAAGATATACCTACAAGAAATCTGATAAAACATCACAAGTACCCTGGTAGATCTCTATCAAGTATGAGAGGCACAATGAACGAAGTGGTCAGATTTTCCAAGGACGGTGGTTAAGTTGTACACTGAATCTTAAACGATAAAGGGATAGACGGTGGGAAAGTACGGGAAGCATTAGGAGTAACAGTCCTCTAAAGGGAGGCTTTTGCCTGGGTCACTGGGAGGCACTCCAGCTACCTGGACCGGTTGGTACCAGTAGGGCAAGAAGATGGCTTGTTGGGGTGTCAAGAGATGAGTCTGGCAGGGCCTCACCCAGAGAAGAGGTGGAGAGCACAGGTTCTGGGGCCAGACTGCCGGGACAAGTCCCACTTCCGCCCATGGACAGTGGGTAACCTTACCTACTTCTCTAGGCCTCTGTCTCCTTACTGTAGGATGGGGATGACGACAGCACCTGCCTCAACTGGTTGTTGGGAACGTTACAGGAGTTAGTAAGATTGAAGTGTTCAGAGCAGGCCTGGCACGCAGTGAGCGCCATGTAAGTATCAGCTACGGTTACTAAGGGACTTAGAAGCCACGTCAAGGAGTTTAACCTGAGAGCAGTGGGAACACAGAAAGCGTTCTAAGCAGAGTGGTGGGACAAGCTTTGGGATGAGCGCTGCGTGAGATGCCCGCCCTGGAGGAGCTAGAGGAGCTGCAGGGCCCGAGGACGTTTCAGGATGCCCGGTAAATGTGATGAGGGCTTGACAAAGGGCAGGGCAAGGTGGCTGGTGAGGAGGTGGCTGGCTGGGCTGGGGGTAGTGCATAGAGAGAGGTAGAGATTTCTGGCTTGAATGGCTGCAAGGAAAGTAGTGCCCTTTCCCAAGATGGTTTTGGGGGAAGATGATGAAATTGATTTGGGGTGTATGTGCTGTGTCTGGGGTGCCTGTTAGAAAGGTCTTCCTTGAGAGTATAGTAAAAAAGTGACTTTCCCAGGAAGGGATGTTTTCTGCTTTTAAACATGTTACTCTACCACACAACTGTCTTAACCTGGAGGCTGCAATTCAGATTTCATTAAGTGAAGAGAGCTTCAGTGGCAGATTTACAGGACCTGAGTGCCAGCCTGGCTCTCAGCTATAAATAGTGTGGAGATAGGAGTCGTCTGAGGTGTCACCATGGGAAAAGAGAGATGGGGGTCCTCGGCTCCTTCCTGACACTCCCTCACCCTGGCACCCCACTCTCTCCCATAGAGCACTCTGTTAAGAGCCCAGGGCAATGGCTGGGAAGGACCAAAGACATGCCATTCAGGATGGGTCCTGGGCAGGGCTGACCCATGGCCTTAGGGATTAAATGTCTCCCAAGGAAGAGCCCACCTGCCTTGCAGGTAAGCAAAGCCCAGGTCCCGCAGACCCGGCAATGGGCCAGGAGCCAGCACAGAGTTTGGCTGGAGTGAGAAGGAAATCGGAGAGGCCCGCTCTCGTCCGCACGGAGCTTGCCTGCTGCTGCCAAGCTGCAGCAGCAGACACAGTAACAACCACGGTGGCTGGACCGGGGCCGGCTTTTATGACAAACATATTCAGCTGAGAAACATGGAAGCCTGTCTGCTTCATTAGAGCATCAAGAGCAGGATGAAAATACTGTGTTGGAAAGAAAGTCAGGATTTCTCTTTTGCAGGAGGACACCGGTGCACCATCAGAATCAGAAGCGTTTCTTTCACAAAAACTAGCGGATGGGTGCAAATTTGCTTTTAAAGCTAGATGTCCTACTTCACCGACTAGTACTCTGTTGCGTGCAGTCACCTAGATGATTCTGCTCTAATTCCTTCTGTGGGGAACCTCAAGGGAATAGCTGCACAGTTCCATGGGGTAACTCAGAGGCCCATTTTAATCACCTATCATTCCTGCCCAGAAAACTGCCACGGTCCCACTTCCCACCTGCTTTCCTCACCAAACTCCTGAGCTTGGCGTGAAAGGCCTTTGGCTCACAGCCTCCCACACCTACCCAGCCCCCTTCCCGTGAATACCTCATATACCTGTTCATCGTCCTGCCTTGGCCCATGTTGTTCCCTCTGCTTGGAATGTCCTTCCCTCCCTCCTCTGGGAGCTCCTGTTTTTCCGTCCAGGTGTAACTCCCAGTAATAGTTCCTCAGTCCTTTCGGAACTTTCTGTCTCTCCTATCCTGCATACTGAGTCCTACCACCTTGCCTCTGCCTACACCAGCACCCCTGCCAGGAAGGCCTCCTGACCTCCCACACAACCTGTCTCTTCCTTGAAAGGCTGACTCATGCCCACACCCACCAGGATGCTTGGATTAACCAGCCTCTGTCCTCACAAATCATTTGCTCACTTTGTTCGGATACAGTTTGTAGGCCTTCTTGAATTGGGGGCATGACTTTCTCCCATAAAAGGCTGTAAAGCTTCTTTACGGGGCACTAGCTTTCTGCTACCCCTTATGTCACCTCGCACAGTCCTGGGCACACAAAAGATGCTCCCAAAGTGCTCGCTGTAACTAACAACGGGCGTGACTTGACTGAGCCACTGTCTGGAAGGGCAGTCCCTCCCGGGCCTCAGTTTCTCCAGAGGAGAACTGGAGGGAGGAGCCTGAGGTCCCGTCCAGCTCTGGCATGCCGGGCTCCTGCCATAACCTCAGCAAGTCCCTGGTGATAGGAATTGGGCCTGGATTTTGGAATCATAGACTCTCAGGACAGAGAGTCCTCAAGGGCCATTTCTTCTAGCCTCCAGCTGACCCTGGGGTCCCCCCTACAGCACCCCTGACTCTAGTCATCTGGAAACTTCTGTCCCTAGAAAGAAGTCCTCCAAGCCATCTTGCCACTGGAAGACCAAAGCTGGATTAGCCTTGAGATAGGCACCGAGGGACACATAAGAAGCTTAATCTAAGCTGAGAGAGAGAAAAAAAAAAAGTGAGATTACTGAATATCAGAATAGAACTCAAGGCTTTTAAGTGCTGGTTCTGCAGCCAGATCACGGCTGGGCCAACAGAGTCCAGGTCGCAGACCTTCCTCAACAATTCAATGTAGCTATCACCTCTGTCACACCATGATAATTCTAATTCTTAGTTGTTTGTGTTTGCTCTCTTTTATTTCAAATAAGGACACTTCAGATAAACCAGGACACCTGACCTGGTGTGGGTTTTTTTGTTGTTTTTGTTTGTTTGATGGACTTTTCTAGATCTGCAGCTCTAGAAAAAGTAGCAGCTGGAGAAAGCAATGAATACATAGCCTCTTAAGAACAGGAACCTATACCTTCAACAGCCAGTGCCCTATAGGACTTCGAGAAATGTTTGTTGAATTGAGTAGCTCTGTGGTTATCTATGCACAGGTTCTGTGAGTACCTGCCTCGTGCATACACACTTACATACTCATCCCCATTCTTCTAGGCCTTCCATGTATTAACCTAGCTTCAGATTCATCACAGGAAGGGACATACCTGAACTCTGAGATGTGCTGTAGTATTAAGCTCCTTGCATTTTACTGAGTGTTAGAAACAAAAAAAAAGCAACATATTTAGAGCAGGTTTGAATTTGATGAAAAACTCACTGAAGGCATCGTCCTTTAGAAATACAGTTATTTCACAATTCAATCCCAGAATGAAGCTTCTTCTTTTTAAAAAACTCATTACGCTTCCTTCTCTTCTGACAAGAATCATGTAACTTGGTTTGTCTTCCTCCTGCCTTGATTCTAGGAAACTCACAGCTGAATATAATGATCAATTAAGTTAACAGACCTACTCCTTGTTTTTTTTCTCTTATTTTCCTATAGGCTTATCAGACATACTCCTCTTTGGACACGCTATCAAGTTCTTTAAGCAGCCAGCAGGAATACACATGAGAAATAACTAGGCATAGAGCTTGAGAACACTTAGCATCTGGAAGTAAGTCGGTGATTGGTCTCCCTTTTGTTCAACTGACTAGTGTTTCTTTTTGGTGTTTGCTCCTAAGAAAGACTGTGACATTTTCTTTCTTTTTTTTTTTAAGAAAAAAATGCAAACTATGTCTTTAACTGAGATTAAATGTAACCTATTTTACTTTACTATAAAGTCAGCATTTTCAACCTTTACGTTAAAAGCAACGTGAAGTCCCCTGGGTTTGCAGTGTGGGTAGCAGGGCTGTTTGGTGGCCTTGGGATCTGGGGCTTGGGCCACACTGTATGACCTGGAGAGGACTCTGGGCTCCAAAAAGGGTATTCAGAAGAGGAGGAGACTCCGTGTTGGCTTTGTGCCTCCCACGTTTCATTTCACCCGGCTAACACGCTGAGGGTGCACTCTGGGTCCAGCCCTGTGCTCAGCTGAGCTACCTGCAGGGAGGAGGGCCTGGCCTCGGCGCCTGCAGGCAGGGCGCTTGTGTCTAGGCAAGGGTCTGGGGGGAGGCAAGGCGCAAACACCTAAAACAAGGGAACGGGATCAGCATGAAAACTGGGAGTCAGGCCCAAAAAGAGGACTCCCTTGGGGAAGGCGGCAGTGGAGTTTTCCCTGCCATACCCCCCATGACAGGTGGAAAGAATGATAGGCGGCGGGTAGGGTGCATATGTCCACTCACCAAGGTCGTTGTTGTTCATCATCGCGTTGGACGCCCGCAGCCGGGGCCCCTGCTGAGTGAAGTGGTAGCCGAATTTGAGAAGTGTTGCATTTTTTTCCAACATGCTCACAATCTCCATTTCCACTTTGTTGCCCAGGGGCTGGCTCTTTGATCAAGAAAAGAACACAGTCACCTCTCATTCGTTTGTGCAGGACCTAAACCTTCTCTACCTGCAGAAACCCTGAGTGGTGGGCGGGGATTTTAATACCTCCCTGTCCCCGCCCACTCCAAGAGCGGGGGTGGGGGTGGGGGCGGGCAATGGAAGTTTGGAGAAGTTGAAAAGTCACACAGCCATACTAAAAAGTAAATATAATCTTAAAGAGGTTTGAAAAGACAGGAGCTAGCCAGGAGCGAATGAGCTGAGATTCAAACCCAGGGCTGCTGGACACCAAGAACAGATCTTTCTACTGCTTCACAGCAGCCTTCCTAGAATATTTCAGCAGGAAGGACCTTCACATCATCTAGTCTCAGGGAGATTTAAAAATCCTACAGCCCAGGCTATCCCGCATACTAATTAAATCAGAATCACTGGCTGCAATGATACTCAGGTGTCTGTGGTTTTTAAAACTCCCCAGGTGATTTCAATACACAGCCAGGTTTGCTAGCCAGTCCTTTAGCCATTTACAAATAAAGAAACAGGCCCAGAGAGGGAAGAGGATTTGCCTAAGGTCCCATAGTAAGTTGGGACTGCCAGAGTTAGCCTCCTAAAGCCTCACTCTGATCATGCTAGTTCCCTACCCCCAATCTATAGTGATCATCTGACAAAGATGAAAAGGACAGGAAAGGAAAACACGATAATACACAGTGTTGGGAAGGATATGATGAGGATATTCATCAGTCTCATTTATAAAAGTGGGGATAAAAGGGAAACAAACATTCATCAAGAGGGGGTTGCTCAAATAAATGACGGTTCAGCTTTATAATAGAACATGGGCAGCTGTACAATGATGGTGCGAATTGTCAGTTCCAGGCTGGAAAATATGCCATGACACAATATTGAGTAGACAAAGCCGAGTGACAAAACGGGTCATATTTATGTAAAGTTATCTCTATTTCCCATATACATACACTGAAAAGCCTGGGAGCATATTGGTGGTGGTGGAATTTGGGGAAGTTTTTGTTTCCTTTTTTGTATCTTCCTGTTTTGTGTTCTGTTGTATCTTACTGTATTGTTTGAGTTTTATGTACAATAAGATATTAAAAAGTAAATATAATCTTAAAGAGGTTTGAAAAGACAGAGAAGGCAAGCTAACATCATATTTAATAATTAAAGATATTCCCCCTCAGAGCAGAAACAAGACAAGGAAATCGTCTTGGATGTCAATTATGTAAGAAAAAGAAAGAAAAGTCACCATATTGGAAAGGAAGAAGCAAAACTATTCCTATTTGCAGATGACACAATACTGTATCTAGAAAATCCTAAGGAATCCACAAAAAACTATTAGCGCTAATAAACGAGTCCAGCAAGCTTGTAGGGTGTAAGATCGATATACAAAACCCAGCTGTGTTTCTATACACTAGCCATGAACAATCCAAAAATAAAATTAAGACAAGAATTCCATTTACAATAACATAAAAATATTTAGGAATAAATTTAATAAAGTAAAGACTTGCACGCTGAAAACTATACCACAGCATTGTACATTAAGGAAGACCTGAATAAACATAAAAACATCCCATATTCACGGATCAGAAGACTTAATATTGCTAAGATGGCAAGACTGCCAAATTGATCTAAAGAAGCAGCAAACAGAAACACATAACCACCTCCAATCACTTCCCACTGCCAATAACTGCTGCCATCTATTGAGAGCTTACTATGTTCCCAATGCCTTGTGCACAACTTGCAGGGTCTCAATTCATTCAATAACCCAACAGGATAAGCCCCGCCTCCTCCTCAGCCTGGCACTCCAAGTGCTACAGTTTAGTCCTTGCCTTTATTTCCTCTCTCAGTCTTTACTCAGCCTGGTTACCCCAGGGATGGGGAGTCTGGTACCTGGTACCTCGTGCAGGCAGAGGTCTATTTCTAAATGTTCATGTGCCCTCCTGCCTCCATGTGGAATGCCCCTACCCTCCCGTACCCACCTGTTGGTGTATCCTTAGTGCTTTAATACCCATCACAAATGCCCCCTTCCCCACGAGACCTTTCCTGATCCTTACCCCTGGAAACCATCCTTCTCCACTGGATACTCAAGTGGCCCAGTGTATGTCCCTCTCTACTCCCGGCCCAGTCCATCTGCATTACTGGGTCACCTGCCTCCACACTGTCTCTCCAGCTAGACCTGTGTTGTTCAGTACAGCAGTCACCAGGGGAATGTGGCTCTTTAAATCTTTTTTAACTGACATAACATTATATTAGTTTCAGGTATACAATATAATGATTCGATATTTGTATACATCGTGAAATGATCACCACAGTAAGTCTAGTTAACATCTATCCCCATACACAGTTATCAATACAAAAAAGTGGGTTTTTTCTTACAATGAGGACTTTTAAGATTTACTGTCTTGGTAGCTTTCAAATATGCAATACAGCACTATTAACTATAGTCAGCATGCTGTACCTTACACCCCCATGCCTTAGGTATTACTGGAAGTTTGTACCTTTTGACCTCCCTCACCCATTTCACCCACTCCTTACCCCCCACCTCTGGCAACCACCAATCTGTTCTCTGTATCTGTGAGCTTGGTTGGTTTTGCCTTTTGTTTTTTCTTAGATTCCACATATAACTGAGATCATATGGTATCTGTTTTTCTCTGTCTGACTTATTTTACATCACATAATACCCTCTAGGTCCATCCATGTTGTCACAAATGGCAAGATTTCATTTTTTATGGCTAAATAATATTCCATTGTATATACCACATTTGCTTTATCCATTCATCCATCAATGGACACTTAGGTTGTTTCTATGTCTTGGCTATTATAAATAATGCTGCAATGAAATGGGGATACATATATCTATTTGAATTAGTGTTTTCATTTCCTTCCAATAAATACCCAGAAATGAAATTGCTGGATCATATGGTAGTTCTATTTTTAATTTTTTCAGGAATAGCCATACTGTTTTCCATAGTGACTGCACCAATTTACATTCCCACCAATGGTGCACAAGGCTTTCTTTTCTCCACATCCTTGCCAACACTTGTTAATTCTTACCTTTTGATAATAGCCATTCTAACTGTGTGAGGTGGTAGCTCATTGTGGTTTGATTTGCATTTCCCTGATGATTAGTGATGTTGAGCAACTTTTTATGTACCTGTTGGTCATCTGTATGTCTTCTTATTCAGATCCTCTGCCCATTTTTTAATCAGATTGTTTGGGTTTTTTTAAACTTTAAGTAATTAAAATTAAATAAAATTTATGTGGAATCTAAAAAATAATACAAATGAATATATATAGCGAAACAGATGCACAGATATAGAAAACAAACTAGTGGTTATCAGAGGGGAGAGGGAAGTGGGGAGGGGCAAGATAGGAATAGGCGATTAAGAGGTAAAAACTACTATGTATAAAACAGATAAGCAACAAGGATATATTGTATAGCACAGGGAATTATAGCCATTCTCTTGTAATAACTTATAATGGAGTATAATCTATAAAAATACTGAATCATATTATACTGGAGTGTAGTTGATTAAAAATGTTGTGTTGGTTTCAGGTGTGCATCAGGGTGGTTCACTTATACATGTGAGTGTATCTATTCTTTTTCAAATTCTTTTCCCATTTAGGTTATTACAGAGTGTTGAGTGGAGTTCCCTGTGCTATACAGTAGGTCCTTGTTCCTTATCTATTTTAAATATAGCAGTGCACAGGCAGTGTACTTTAAGGTACCACACGTAGGATGTTTGCAAGAGACAAAAACAGAGTTTGCCCTTGGGCTACTCTCTTTCAAGGCAAACAGGGAACAATAGGTTATACATATTTATCTTTGTCATAAACACACACACACACACACACACACACACGCACGCGCACGCGCGTGCACACAAACCCATCTGTTTGGATATACAGATGTTCTCCTAGGCCAAAATTTTAAGAAGAACTGATTGTTAAAGTTATTGAGTGTGAAAGTGGGCAAGATTTTCAACTGTATTATTATAGAATATATAGAAATAAAATCCAATCTAGAAAAAAAATACTGAATCACTATGTTGTACACCTGAAACTAATATAATGTTGCAAAGCAACTATACTTCATTTAAAAATTAAATAAAATTTAAAATTCAGGTCCTCAGTTTCATTAGGCACATTTCAAGTGTGCAAGAGCCACTGGCTAGTGGCTACCATATTGGTCAGTGCAGATACAGAACATTTCTATCAACACAGGAAGTTCTGTTGGATGATGGTACCCTAGACTGTGAGCCCTTGGAGAGCACACGGTACCCTGTATCTCTAGGGCAAGGGCAAGGAATTGAATTGATTGGAAAAAATAGGAACAGGATCAATGCACAGCAACCTGGGAAGGCTGAGAAGACACATCAGCCCAACACCCAAATGGACAAGCATGGAACCGCAGCTGAGACTCTTGACAGAGAACTCCTCCCAGGTATTACGAGTTCACTGGAGCTTGTGTGGGTTCAGATGGGGCTTGGACCGCTGACTAGGGCAGGCAGAGGGAGGATGGCAAGATTCCACCAGCCTATCTGGCAAGGCTCCTGAAAGGGCTGGGAAGAGCTCGGGCCTGTCCTTGAAGGAGCCAGCACAGCCCTGGGCTCTGGCCGGCTTGGCCTGGCAGATGATATAGAGACTGTCTGAGACCCCAATCCACTTCCTTTAGCGCCTTTTCAAAATATGAAGCACATTCTCACTGTCAAATATTGGAATGAAAAGTGAGAAATCCAGCGAACGGCCCCCACACGTTGTCCGTGTCTTCACTGGGGCTGGGGTCCTGTTTTCAGGCCTCATCTGTGCTGAGGGGCAGGGAGAGTGCCCTACGCCCTGCGGGTCCTGGGAAGGGCCTGCTGGAGGGAGCTGGGGGGTGGGGGGGGAGGAGGGTGAATCAAGACGAGCGGAGAGCCGCCCCACCGTAGCCATAGGGCTGGCCAGGGATGTACGGGGCCTGCAGGCACCCCATGTGTGCTGCCTGCTTCCTGGGCGCCGGGAGGGCCTCTCCTGTCCATCCATAAATGCAGCCTGTCTGGAAGCTGGGCTCCTCAGTTCCAGCCCAGCTCTGACACTAACTTGATCCATGACCTTGGCCCAGCCTGTCCCTTCTCTGACCCTCGGTTTCCCCACCGAGGGGGTAAAAGGAGGGCTGGACTAGGTGTGTCTCAGCACCCTGGGCTGTGGTCAGCCGCCACCTCCCACCCCAGCCTCACTGCCATCCCAGGGCAACTCCAGGCGGCAAGAGAACATGGCCTGGAGGTAAAGAGAGCCTGGCTGAGTAAATAAACTGCCCCAGAATCCTATTCCTGCATTTGTGTCTCGAGGCAGCCTACGAGGCTCCATGTCACGCCGGGCAGAATGCCCCAAGTCCCTTCCTTTGGCCATATAAGGAGAAAGGAGGACAGAGACTCTGACACAGGTTGCAGGTGCAGGGGCTGAGGAGAAAGCTGCGGCCTCCGGAGACCCTGGTGACTAACCAAGAACGAGGAATAAATCCAACGCTACTCACCACCTCCTCTTTGCCACGCCGCCCAGAGCCCAGGCCTCCCGGCACACTGTGAGAGATGCAGGTGGCGTCCCCTAGCCCGGGCCAGCAGAGCCCCCTCCCCAGACTTCCCTCAGCCCACCCCTCCCCCACCAGGCCCCAGTCCAGTCTCTAGACTCCAGGCTCCCAGGAGCACCTCCCCACAGGCCCCCTGCATCTGGGCAGTCAGAGTCCCCTCTGGTCTCCTGGGCCCGGATGGCCTCGCCCCGCCCCCAATCCTCTCCTATCCAGCCAAGAACCATCTTCGCAGAGCATGACTCTGACTGGTGCTGATAACAGCCCACAGACCACTTCCCCTCGAACCACCCATTCAGAGCCCTTTGGGCTCCTAAGTCCTTTTTTCGCTTTCCTCTCGCTTTCCCATTAATCTAGTTTAGTTTGGATGGGCTCCAGGGCTTCCCCCTCTCCTTCTCTTTGTTTGTGTGGTTCCCTGCACCTGAGGCCGTGGCCACCCTCTGAGATACTGTCCACCCTATGGGTTTATCTCAAATTCCACCTCTTCCAAGAAGCCCTCCCTGATACCTGCTCCTGACTGAGATTTCTCCCCCCAGTGGCCCACTGTCTGTGGCTTACTGGGGCACCCGGTTGGATGGTCAGCTGTACACTTGTCCATCTTCTTATCCAGTGTGGAATCCCTAGAGGGCAGAGCCAGAGCCTCATTCACACACAGAGCCCAGCATAGCCCTGGGGTACAGCAGGCACTTATCAAACACTGAGATGAACTGAAGAAAGATGTTCCTGGGATGGGGTGGGGGCAGGTGGTGACCAGTGCTCTGGCCTGGCACCAAGGGAAAGGGATAGCTGAGAAAATCCAAGACCCACACACAACTACAGTAGGATTCAAGAGCCCACAGAGGCACAGTTCATGGACTTTAGAGTCACAAAGACGTGGGTTCGAATCTTGCCTCTGTTACTTACTGTGTGACCTCGGGCAGGGTACAGAGCCTGCCTGGGCCTCAGTTTCCTCATCTACAATACGGGGGTGGGTTGTGACACCTACTCACAAAGAGTCTTTGCAAGCATTACATGAGATAATGGATATATGGTACCAGCTCAGTACCTTAACTCATAGAATAACGTGTAAACTCCCTAAGTCACCTTCCAAGTAATTATAAAAGTGAACAACTTCATAGTTTGCATCTCTTATCTCCTTAGAAGTGGAGATTCTTACTATCCCCATTTTACAAACGAGGAAACAGGCTCAGGGAAGTGAACGTCCTCGCACAGGGTGTTTAGCCAGGGTGAGGGTGATGGTCAGCACTGGCTCTGGGGAGACAGCACTGAGAGTAGTAGTGGGCAGCTCACTCCCTGTAAGCTGCCGCTGCAATGACCTGAGGCCAGTGCGCTGGGTCACCTTTGGCCAACGTTCTGCCCCAGGGCTCAGGTTTCAGCTGACACTGGGTAGATAGTGACTCCCTGCCTGGGTAGGCCTGGAGTCACATGAGTGGCCAATCCCAGGGCCTGGCTCAGGGCTGCTGCCAAGCCTGCTACATGCCTTTGTTCCATCTGATCTGCCTGCGATAAAGCAGGGTCAGCAATGGAAGAAAGGGTGGAAGTGATGGGGGCTGGGAATGGGTGATGCAACCGCAGGCCACTGGCATATGCGAAATGGAAGGTGTTGGATGCAGCAAACTCTCATGACAGGGCTGCTGCAGGCCTGATGTGGCCTCTTCACATGAATTAGAGAAAAGTGCCTTCTCTGGGTGAATAAAGCCCCAGACCGAGTTTTGGAGAGTAGAGTATGGGTTGGATTTTGCCCCCTGCCTCCTCATTGGGCAGTGAACAACATATACAAATATCCAGGGCAGCCCTGCTTATAAAGTGCCACTGCAGGGCCAAGCTCTGAGCCGGGTAATAGGATATGGACATGACTCAGACACTGCAGTGTCTTCTGAGAACCTCACAGGGAAGCTGAGGTGCTAGGAGAACACAGGGAAGGAGCACCTAACTGTCTTGTGGGGAGGCTTAGAGGCCCTGTGGCAGGCTGAAGGGAGAAGGCGGTGATATGCTGGCTCTTGGGAAAAAACAAACAGACAGACAAACAAACAAACAAAAAGGTTGGATTTGTAGTGTTTGCCAATTTCCATAGTGTAAATACTCTCACTAGGAGTGACTTCAAGGTACCAGCGTGCCATCACTCAAGTGGAATTGAGAAGGGATGTGTACAGTCAGCTCCAGCGTGCTGGTTCAAGCTGGCTCTAGAACCACTAGGAGAAAGAGAGGCTTCAACTGAATCCAGAAGGAAGAGGAGGATTTCTCTAGGCAGAGAAGGGGTAGGGGCAGGGGATGACATTCCAGGGGGAGAGAAAAGCAAGAGCTAAGACATGGAGGCGTGAAAGTAAGTAGGGAGCAAACTGTGAAGAGTTTTGAAGGTTTATGATTGGGAGGGACCGTCAAAGTCTTCTGGAGGCTGGTGATGCTTTAGTTCTTGGCTGAGGTTACCTGCCTATTATGACTCATTAAGCTGTGCATTTAACTTCTATGCACTTTTCTCTCTGTTTGTAGTATTTTTCAATAAGGATAAGAAAGTAGAGATAATCTCATTCAGGGACAACCAGTGTCTACAATTTTGTTATACTTCCACCCAATCTTTTTCCTATATACATATGTATATGACCATTCAGCAAACGTTTTCATGTAGGAGAAAAAACGCTCAAGTTCCCTATCCATAAACCATAAAGAAGAAAGCATTTTAGCACTGGAAGCAACACGGTGTACTGGAGGGAGTGTGGGCTTTAAAGTCAGAGACCTGCATTCAAATCCTGCTTCCGAAAGTGCTCACTTGGCGGCCCTGAGGAAGCTGCTTGCCTTCAGATTCTCTGAGCTGTTTTCTCTTCTGCAAACTGAGACTGATAACACCCATATCCTGCAGAGTTGTCGGGAAGATCAGAGATGATGTGTATAAGGTGCACAGCACAGAGCCTGCCCCCCAGGACACCCTCAACACATGCAAAATACAAGATACTCTTATTAGCATTGTCTTAGAAAGTTGGAACTGAAGGAGTCGCCCTGACAATAAATGACTGAACCACAGAAGGTACAGAGGAATGATAACCCTGTAAGGATAAAGGCAAACTAGAATTTTCCCAGTGAGTAACCTTCATGGTAAGAAGACCCAAAAGCCCATTGAGTGTGTGTGTGTTGCGGGGCGGGGGGGGGGGTGACTCATGAAAATGGGGACGTTTAGCCTAGTGAGGAAGATTCCAATGGTTTATAAAACCTGTGCACCAGATGTGTCCTGTGTGCAGCAGAGAACAGAGTTAAACTCAACAAACAGCACTTATAGGGAGCTGATTTCTATTGGATATAAGGAAGGATATTCTCACTGAGAATGAAAGGGGTGATCTCGGTAAGGAGTGAGCTCCCCATCGCTAGGGGTTTCCAAGCAGAAGGTGGAGGAGCACTTGGCGGGAATGATGAAGAAGGAAGGTGAGCATGGTGGAGGGTGTGGACTGGACAACCTTGGAGGTCCCTTAAAGCTGGGCTCTGGTGCTTTTATAAGCAGCAGCATCTGCTCTGTCCAGCAGCATCTAGTCCATATGGCAGCAAGCGGGAAAGTACAGAATGGCGAGCATCAAGTGAAGGACACAAGGAGACCTTCGCCCATCTTACCTGGTTATCGATCTTCAGTTCCACCAGAGAAGTGTTGTATGGAAGAGCTTCCACCAGGCGCAGGATCCCAGCTCCGGAAATGAAGTTGGACTCCACGTTCAGTGTCTTCAACACCTTGTTCACCTTGAGCATCTCAGCAAGGGCCTTGAACCAAAGGAGAAAATGCAGGGTACCCATGAGTCAGCCTGATCAAGGCTGGAGCCCCTGTGGGTAGAACCTAAAATACTGAGGGAGCCTTGCTGGGAGTGAGAGTCCCTTGCACACCGTCAGGGGCCAGGCAAGACGATCTCCACAACTTCCTTCACCAAGCACTACTCTGTGTCTCTCCTCCCCTCCAACTTGCCATGGCCCCGAACCCCTAGCTGGAGATTTACAGCCCCTTAGCCTGCATCCAAAGCCTCTATTACCTGGTTCCCCCACTCTGATCAGTCTCAACTCTGGCTGCCAGTCTTGGTGGGGCTACTCTCAGTTCCCTGGGCACACAGTGTTTTCCCTCTGCTCTGCCTTTGCTCATCCTGTCCCTGCCACCTGGAATGCTCTTTCCTTTCTGCTTCACTCGTTCAAACCCTGTCCCTCCTTTAAGGCCATTCTCAGTGCCCGTTTCTCCAAGAGCCTTTGCTGATGCCCCCCAGCTAGCTGTGCCTGCCCTCTTGAACCTCACAGACTTTATCCATAACCTCCCTCAAGGAACTTGTATTCCTGCGTTTAGAGTTGTTTTTATTCTGGCGTTGGCTCCGCCATTAGCCTATGTACTCTTGGTGGGCTGATGGTCACCTTATTCATCCCATGGTGCCCTCCAACCCACACAGTGCCCAGCACATATTAGGTTCTCGGTCACTGTTCACTGAGTGACTAGTGGAGTCCCAACCTCCCCATATGCTCTCCACTTGTCTCTTCTATGTCCCTGTTGTAATTCCATGGAGTCGTCATTCTCTTTGAGCAGCAGAGAGGGGAGCCTGGGAAGCCATCCTGCTGGGCAAGTGACCAGGGCAAACCGGAAGAGAGGAGCTCGGGTGGCCCCAGCACGTTTTGGAGGACTTCAGCCAGGGGTGCAGATGATAATCAGAGCCTCTAAAGGAAATGAGGTAATTAGCAGGTGGTAGAAACGACGTGTCATGGAGGAAAGGAGACACCAGCAGCTGATGGCCAGGATGTATGATCAGTGGGCCCTGGTTGTCTGAAATGATGATCTGATCCAGGAATGCCCTTCCCACTGGCCCTGCTTGCTGAAACCTTTGCGAGGCTCAGCTCCCAGGATGCCTTCTGAGACAAAATTCTCAGCTCCCCCTGCTTCCGTGTACCCCAGGATGACATGTCAGCTTCCTCTGTGACCCTGAGTAGGTTGGACCCTCCTGAGGGGAGGGACTGAGTCTGTGCCCGCTCCACAGCACCCTTCTTACTCCCCAGGAAAGGCGTGGCCTGATAATCAAAAAATTTAACAACCAGTATGTCAGTGCACCAGGCCAATCCAAGTAGACATACTAGTGGCTGAGCTGGTCCTGGAGGCACTGTCATGCCAGGTGTCAACTCTTTGTTTGCTGGAGCAGAGTGGAGGAACGGGCAGGAGAAGAGCTGGGGCAGGCAGCGGGGGCACTAGCAGAGCTCTGGAAGCCTATTTACCAATTGTTCCGGAAGTATTTTCATATTCAGCAATGGGTATCCTGGTGTGAAGGGGCTGACATCAGCTGTTCGCCTGGCACGGGGTCAATTCCCCACAAACATTCGTGGAGCTGAGCTGAGTGCCAGCATGCACAGGTGTAGTTTCTGATCCATGACATAGCAGTGGACAGGGCATGTGGCTTTGCCAGCTGTTTCTCTGTGGGCAAACTCAGGATCTACCAAGATGTCCTGAGGTCAGAGGACATCTATCTAGAGGTTCTCCACTGGCAGCAGTGAGAGACTATGAGCCACTTCCATCACTTCAAAGACATCAAAGGAAATGTCCTATGTATTTTAAAGATCAGAAAATAATTGATGGCTATGAATGGACTTCAAAGCAAGGAAAGTTATTAGGGATAAAGAAGGGTAGTAACCTGAGAAAACCATAATTCAAAAAGAGTCATGTACCAAAATGTTCACTGCAGCTCTATTTACAATAGCCCGGAGATGGAAACAACCTAAGTGTCCATCATCGGATGAATGGATAAAGAAGATGCGGCACATATATACAATGGAATATTACTCAGCCATAAAAAGAAATGAAATTGAGCTATTTGTAATGAGGTGGATAGACCTAGAGTCTGTCATACAGAGTGAAGTAAGTCAGAAAGACAAATACCGTATGCTAACACATATATATGGAATTTAAGAAAAAAAAATGTCATGAAGAACCTAGGGGTAAGACAGGAATAAAGACACAGACCTACTAGAGAATGGACTTGAGGATATGGGGAGGGGGAAGGGTAAGCTGTGACAAAGTGAGAAAGAGGCATGGACATATATACACTACCAAACGTAAGGTAGATAGCTAGTGGGAAGCAGCCGCATAGCACAGGGAGATCAGCTCTGTGCTTTGTAACCGCCTGGAGGGGTGGGATAGGGAGGGTGGGAGGGAGGGAGACGCAAGAGGGAAGAGATATGGGAACATATGTATATGTATAACTGATTCACTTTGTTATAAAGCAGAAACTAACACACCATTGTAAAGCAATTATACTCCAATAAAGATGTTAAAAAAAAAAGAAGGGTAGTATATAATGATAAAGGGGTCAATTATCCAAGAAGACATAACAACCTTAATGAGTGCCTGCCTTATGACAGAGCATCAAACTATATGAGGCAAAAACTAATAGAATTGCAAAGAGAGATAGATGAATCCACTATCATAGTAGGAGACTTCAATACCCCTCTATGGATATGGACAGATCCAGCAGGCCAAAGATCAGGAAAGACATAACTGAACTCAACGACACTGTCAATCGACTAGATATAATTGATATCTATAGACTACCATCCAGCAAGAGCAGAAAACACATTCTTCTTGTGTGCACATGGAACATTCACCAAGGCAGACCACATTCTGGGCCGTAAAACACATCCTAACAAATTTAAAAGAATAGAAATCATACAATGTCTGCTCTCAGACCACAATGGAATCAAACTAGAAGTGAATAACAGAAAGGTAACTAGAAAATTCCCAAATACATGGAGATGAAACAACACACTTCTAAACAACACATGGGTCAAAGAAGAAATCTCAAGATAAATTCAGAAGTATGTTGAACTATGACCAAGTGGGATTTATCCCAGGCATACAAGGCTGGTTCAACACTGGAAAATCAATTCATATAATTCATCACATCAACAAGCTAAAAAAGTAAAATAGTCATTTCGATAGATGATAAAAAAAGCATTTGACAACATCCAACATCCATGCATGATAAAAACTCTCAGTAAACTAGGAATAGAGGGCAATTTCCGTAAGTTGATAAAGAATATCTACAAAAAAATCTACAGTTAGGGACTTCCCTGGTGGCACCGTGGTTAAGAATCCACCTGCCACTGCAGGGGACACAGGTTTGAGCCCTGGTCTTGGAAGATCCCACATGCCATGGAGCAACTAAGCCCGTGCGCCACACCTACTGAGCCCACGTGCCACAGCTACTGAAGCCCGTGCGCCTAGAGCCCGTGCTCGGCAACAAGAGAAGCCACCGCAATGAGAAGCCCATGCACCATACGAAGAGCAGCCCCCGCTCACTGCAACTAGAGAAAGCCCTCACGCAGCAACGAAGACCCAATGCAGCCGACCATAAATAATAATTAAAAAAACAAAACATAATGCCATTTGTATTAGCACCCCAAACAATGAAATACTTAGGTATAAAGCTAACAAAATATGTACAAGATCTATATGAGCACAACTAAAAAACTCTGATGTATGAAATTAAAAAAGAACTAAATAAATGGAGGTATATTCCATGTTCATGTACAAGAAAACTCAGTATTGTCAAGATATCAGTTCTTCCCATTTTGATATAGATTCAATGCAATCTCAATCGAAATCCCAGCAAGTTATTTCGTGGATATCAACAAAGTGATTGCTACTAAATGGTTAATTACCATGCCTGGTAAGCTAATCCCTGTACCTTTTTACCTGCTATTAGTATTGTAGTAGTCACGCTGTACTGTTATCCTTTAGCTGTCTGCATGGCTGTATGGGCCATTATATTCATGAAAGTGGGAGCTATGCCTGTCTTGGTCACAGTTGTATTCTCAGAGCCTAATTCACTGCTGGGCACAGACAGACTCCATAAATATGTGTTGAATGTTTTTCTTTTTTCTAAAAACGAATTGATGGCTACTTTATAATAAGTACAATTTAATCTAATCAGCAATATCTTTAAGACATAGGTAAAAAACAAATAAAATTGGTCGTTGGGAACCATTGATGAAGACAATAATTTTTAGATATGGAGAAACTGAGGACCAGGGAGGGGTGGACCCTTGTCTACTCATGACATGCTGAGTGGTGAGAGAGTTGGCTTTAGGGAACATTTGACTCGTTTTTAAATCTCAGCTCCACCTCTCACTTGCTGTGCAACTTTGGACAAAGCAAGTTGCCTGAGCTCCCTTTACCTCAGGTTCTTCATCTGTAAAGTGGGGAGCCCTGCACCTCTGGGATCAGGGGTGGTTATGGAGATTAAGCACCATGGAGGATAATGTACAGATGGTGCCTGTGTAATGGCTGTTCTGTCCATGTCCTCTCCTGGCTCCTAGCCCAGTGCCTTTCACCACATCACACCACACCACACCACACAGGGTTCTTCATCAGTGGCACATGGCCAGTCCTGAGGCTACAGACATCAACCTTCCTGTTTCTATGCCTCCCACTCTCAATGCAGCAGATCAGAAAGGTACATACAAATGCCACGGGGTCATTGCTCCGTGTCCCCACGATGCTGAACTTCTTCACATACGAGTTCTCTTTCAGGGCTTCTGCATACGCCTTGAGAGTGGGTATGGGGATATTCTGCAGAGAGAAGGGCAAGCAGTGACCAGCAGCCCCTGTCAGGGGCGGGTAGGGCAGAGAGATGGGGGCAGCAGCTCTCTCACACGTGCAACCTGATTCCCTGCAAGTCTCTGACCAAAAAGCTGAATGGGCAAAGGGTTCCTGCTTTGCCCCAAATGGCTGAGATTGGAGGAGAACTTTTGGGTGAACAGATTGAGAAAATCCTCCCTGAAAATTTCAAATAGGACCTGTAATTTTCTCTTTGTACATGTGGAGACCGGAGGAGGAGGAATACATCAAGCAAAGGATGCAGAAGAGTGCTGTGGTGAGAGCTCAGGTCTGGGGGTGTGGGAGAGGCCTCCGCCCCAGCACTGGCAATGTTTCTGACTCACTGTGTGACGCTGGGGAAGTCTCTGCTCCTCTCTGGGTTTGTTTCTGGAAAACTAAGGTGTGGCATGGCCCTAGATGATCTTTAAGAGACATCTGTCCCAGGGGATCTCAGCCCTGCCACACATCAGAGGTGCCTGGGGAACTTTCACAAAGTGCTGATGCACAGGCCTGCCCCGGACCAATAAGATCAGACTCTCTGCGGGGAGAGGGACCGGGCATTGGCATGTGTTTATTTTTTAATCTCCTCAAGGGAAAACCACTGACCTAGTCCAACTGCCTCACGTGCAGAGGGGAAACTGAGGCCTGGAGAGGGCCGAGCCCTTGCCTGAGGCCTCACGGTGAAGACACAGGGCCGTGGCCAGGTTCCACACCCCCATGCCTCCTGGTACGCACTGCCAGGGTGCACGGCTCTGAATTGTGCCAGCGTCTCCCACTGTGCACACGGCAGACAGTGGAGGCGCCCGAGAGAGAGAGCCTGGCTGTGTTTGAACGGATCTCTTATTTCAGAGTGTCACTTTAGCCCCCGTGGGAGCAGAGCAGGGGAAGGCCAGGTGCAGGAGAACACTGCGGGCGCAGGTTTCCGATCTGATCGTGCCGTGGGGCTGGCAGCCACTTAAAGAAAGTGGAGAAGAAAGGAAAGGGGAGCCGGGGAGTGAGGGGCCCACTTCTTATCTTACATCCACACCCCCCGAGAACTAAGCCCTCTGGTCCCTGGGCTGAGCAGGTGGGCAGGCAGCTGGGCCTGCTTCTGAATTCCTCCTGCAGCCTGTCCAGGGTAGGACTGCCTGTCCATCCGTCCCCACTCTGCCCTTAGTGGTCACACAGGAAAGGTCTGGAGAGGTGTGGGCCGACGGCTTGGAATATGTCTTTGGACATTTGGGCTGACAGTTCCCTTCTAAGGTTGCAGAATGAGGCTGAATATGTGCAGCTACACTGGTTCAGGGCTAGGTCCCTCCCCGGGCTTGGTTACCCCATGAACCTGGTGGGCCCTGGGCTTTTCCAGCCTCGGGATCCCGTGCGGCCGTATGTGTCTGACTCACGATTTTATCTCAGAGAAGCTCTCAGTGTTTTGAATAGGGTGGCGGGTTTCCAGAGCCGGAAGCTGGGTTGGCCTGTGGTGAACATCTGGGTCTGATGTCAGTCCCCAGAAGAAACCAGGACCATGGGCTGTGCTACTTTACACTATCCTCCCTCTATTCCTGATCCAGAAGCACCCAGAGTCCAAGCAGGACCCTGCTGTCTCCGCACAGCCAGGACCGGGCCATCTGGGTCTGGGTGTCACTAGACATGGCTTCCCTGCCTCCCCCCAGCAGGGCAAGTGGAGTGAAAGGGGTTAACCTCACCCGGATGTTGTTGAGGTTGACCTCTTCAAGTTTGGGGTCGTTGCTCTTTATCCGCTCCAGCGTTTCATCCAAGTCTGTTGCATTTGGTTCTTCATCAGGCACAGGCTTGTATTGTGTAGGTTTGATCACACCTAGAGTGACCGACAACAGGCGGGTGGCTCACAGAGACGGGGCGTCACTCTCCCTCGACATAAGCACACCGGAAGGAAGCGGCAGCAGAGCTCAGGGACACGGAAGGCTGGGCATCTCAGGGGCTATGGGGGATGGGGGCGGGCAATGGGCGGGGCCAGGAGTCTGGGCCCTACTTGGACTCTGCCTCTGCCGTCCTGCAACAACTGGGTGAATTCGCTAAACCGTCTGAACCTCGGTGTCCTCATCTGTAGAATGTGAACGAGTCGTTCTACCCAGTGGGCTCTTGTGAGGGTAAAATGAAGCCTGGATGGGAAGGAGATGTGTAGGCCTTCCAGAGGGAGGGATAATTGCGCGTTGGGTGCCCTCGTTTCTCTTTGGGGCCAAAATGCCAGCTTGGAACAATGCAGCGGAGCAATTCAGACAATGCAATATTGGCACAGGAAAGGACAAGGAGACTCGTGGGGCAGGAGAGGCATCCGGAGACAGACCCAAGTGGACACATGGACATTTATGATCAAGGTGGAGTTCCAAACCAGAGGTGAAAGGATGAACTTTACACAGAGTGGTGTTGGGACAGCAGGATATTGATTTAAAAAAATGAAAGTTCAATCTCATCTCACACCACACACAAACAGGAACTCTAGGAGGATTAAGAAGTTGAATATAAGAAGTAAACCTCTAAGACTTACAGAAGAAAATACAGGAGGACGTTTTGTTAATCCTGGGATGGGGAGGGTCTTCGTAAATACGTCACAAAATCCCAGGAGAGTAAAAGGAAAAAGTGGATAGATTTGGCTTTATAGAATTCGAAATCTTCTGCAGTGAGCCAGAGAGCGGGCAGAGGCAGCAAGACGTGGGAGGACCCCTCACTTCCAAGGTGCCCTCGCTGGGGGCAGGGAGGGGTGCCCGTACTCACTGTTGAGTCCCTCCTTGTTCACGATGGAGCTGCTGCCCAAGGCCTGGTAGTACTGCTGGTTGCTCATGAGCGTGTGCATGCCCAGGATAGCTGCGGGGACACGAAGGGCCCATGACGCGCCTCTCAGACAGAGAGGCTTCTGGGCACGGACATTCCGTGCCCCAGGAAGTTTTGCTCACAGAAATGGCAAGAAACACTTGCAGGTAAACTTTTAAATTTTATTTGGTTTTTACTCTTGCCTCTATTGACATGACTCTCGAATCTCCATCCCCAGCCTAGGTTTCTGTGTCCCTGGCCTCAGATTCCTAGATGTCCCTCTGATGTCCCACTGGCACGTCCAACCCAACTCGGCCAAAACGGAACTCCTCTTTCCCGACAACAGCCTCTTCCTTTGGCTCATGTTCCATCTGGTCATGCTGCCTGTCCCTCGGGGTAGACCCTCAGTCACATGGCAGCCCTTCCCCTAAATCCTCACCCTCCTATACAGAGCCTCTCATCTGTCCCACCTCGCACTCCATCACCTCTGTCCTGGTTAAGGCCCTATCAGTTCTCGTCTGTATTATCACAGCTGTGGAATCACTGGTACTCTGGCCTCAGTCTCTTCCTATCTTCCCCCACCAGCATTCAGCACAGAGCAGCCAGAAAGATCTCTCTGGAAAGGCAAACCTAACCACATCCCCCCGTGATCAGTCATTCTTTGATCCATTCATTTGTTCGACATTTACCGAGTGCCAGCATCATGTGTCCAGCTCCAGGGGGGTGGGGACGGTGAGGAACAAGAAAGACAGGGGCTCTGCCATGTAGGTTACAGTCTGCTGGGAATGAGAAACTAAGCAGGTACCCACACAATTAAAAACGTAAGTGCAGAGTATGCTAAGTGTTGTAAAGAAAAAGTTCAGTGTGTTCTGGGAGAAGAGAACAGAGAAACTTGGGATGAGAGAGATGAATATAGATGTTGGCCAAGTTAAGAGAAAGGAGGTAGAACATTCTGGGCAGAGGGATGGTGGGTGGGAAGCCCTAGGCTTGGGGAGTGGAAGGCCAGGGAGGGAGGGGGAAGCTGAAGATGGATAGAGATGAAGTTGGACATGTGGCAGAGGGCAACACGTCCTCACCAAATGCTTATGTCGGGCTAGAGAGTACACTGTACATCAGTGACACTCAGTCTGGTTGTGCATCGGAATCACTGGGACTCTTTTGAAACTCCTGATGCCGAGGACTCCCCCAGACCAATTAAACCACAATCCCTGGGCTGGGGCCAGGCATCTGCCTTTTTTAAAGCTCCCCAGGTGGTTTCACCGGGCAGCCGAGGTTGAGAACACTGCCTAATGCCATCCCCCTTAATCTTCACAACAACCCTTGGGAGTAGATTTTATTCAAATAGGCAAGGCCACATCCTACAGGGTCTTCTAGGTCCAGGTAAGGAGCTCAGATGTCTTTTTCTAGGCATGGCCTGAGCAGGGAGTGAGATGGTCTGACTCAAGTTCTGTGACTGTTATCAGGCTGAATGTGGAGCACTGACTAGAGGGGAAGGATGGGCGTGCAGGACCATGAGGACGGTGCCTTGTGACTCCAGAGTCTGGCTTCACTGGCCCTCCCCGGGGCTGGCCCTGCTTCAATAGCCTTGGCCTTTGCCCACGCCCTTTCTGCTCCGGCGACACAAATGGTCACTGCTCAGTAGATGCTCCTGCTTCTGCCAATGCTGCCTGTCTGCTGGCAATCCTCTGTCCATCTGCACTGCCCACTGCTGAAATGCCCCCCGGGAGAGTTTTGAGATTTAGCAAATAAAAATACAGGATACCCAGTTAAACTGTAATTTCAGATAAACAATGAAAAATGTTCTAGTGTAAGTACATCCCATTCAGTATTTGAGACCTTCTTATATTAGAAACTTATTCATCATTTATCTGAAATTCAGATCCAACTGAGCATACTATATTTGATCTAACAACTCTACCTCCCCATCCTTTAAGTTTGGAATAATGCTTCCTCCCCCAGGGAGACCTCCTGGATTCCACCTTCTCTCTCTGTAGCTCTCTCACAGCACCTGGTGTCCTTATCACAGTACTTAGTCAACACAGTGTTAGAGCTCTCTGGGTACATGCATGCTTCCCCTACTGGACTGTGGGCTTCCGGAGGTCAGGGAAGAATATTATCTCTCTTCTACCTCTTCCAGAAGATGGTATTTGGTAAACATTTGCTCATTAAAAAAAATTCCCCTGGCCATTTCATTAGACACGATTTCTAGTTAGAGAGACAACAGCGAGCCTTTAGTGAAGACTCAAGAGAACCAAGTTCCAGCCCTGACTCTGCCCCTGATGCTGTGTGACCTTGGGTAAGTCCCCTCCCTTCTCTGGGCTTCAGCCTCCTCTGTACAATGAGGGGTGAGACCAGACCATTGGTTCTCAATCACGGCTGCATATACAAATTACCCGCGAGCTTTACGACAATACCAGTGCTCCTCCTGAACAAACTGATTCGAATCTCTGGAGATGTATTTTTAATCTCCTTGGATGATTTTTGATGCTTAGTGGGAGCTACAAACCACAAGACAAGATGATCTCAAAGTACCTTCTGTTTCTCACATTCTAAGAGTCTTCTCTGCTAAAATTAGACTTGCCTGCTCATCGCTAAAGAGAACTGGTAAGGAGAGAGGCATCTGCACTGTTTTGAGCTCTCTGGGCTTTAATTTAGGCTGCGTTTCTGTGGGCGGAGGGAGCTGAAGCCTGCGTCAGCAGCAGGTGAATCAGATCACCTGGAGTCACCTTCTCTTCCAGCTCCCATACAGAGAGCGGCTTTGGTGGTGGTTCTGGGATGCTGCTGGGATTCGAGGTTTGCAAAAACAGTTTGGAAAGGTTGCTGGAATCGTAGGAAAGATGTAACCTCATATGGCTGGCTGGTCTTGCTTAGAGTGTATAGAGAGGTGGAAAATGGAAAATGCATTTTGTGCTTGGACAATAGCTTCTTGTAATGGTCCAGAAAGAGAGGGCAGAGGCAGGAAGGTTACAAGGAAGTGCTGGGGGACAGAGGAAGGAGACCTGGGCTCCAGTCTGGGCCTTGGTACTAATTTGCTGGGTAACCCTGTCCAGGTCACTCCTACTTTGGGTCCTCGGTGTTCTCACCTGTAAAATGGACTATATTTGAAGGATGATCTCTTACCTTCACATGGGACTTAATAGCCACATGGCAATTTCTCATCTTCTTACGCTGTTTGATTTTTACAGCAAGCATCCAGGGTAGTTACTGTCGGTCCCCACTTTTCCAGCAGGCTCAGGAGGGAAATGGTTGGTCAAAGACCGTTCGGTGAGGACCCTCCTGGCTTCTAAGTTAGTGTCCCCACCCACACCTCTACACACTAGGTCACCAACAGGTCTAAAGTTCTAAAACTTGTCCTCAACTTCAGAATTCTAAGGACAGATAACAATATATTCTAGAAGGTAATGTATATCAATAGGGGCCCTAAGAAGAAATAAGACGACTTTGCAGTTCAGAGGAGATTAGAGTTCTAAGAAGGAAGGAGGGAAGGAGGGAGGGAAAAGGGGAGGGAAGGAGGAAGGGGAGAGGCCAAGCTAAATCTCCACTGCTGAGCAGAATGCTTGGTGGCTCTGAAGCCAGTATTTCCTCTCCCGCCCTAAGCACCAAATCATGACTTTATCCTTGCTTGGTTTTGCACACTCCATGTCACCAGGAGTGAGTGATAGAGAAAAAGAGCACATCAACATTGCTTGCTGCTTCATTCTTTTTTAAAAAAATAAATTTATTTATTTTTATTTATTTATTTTTGGCTGCATTGGGTCTTCATTGCTGTGCGTGGGCTTTCTCTAGTTGTGGCGAGCGGGGGCTACTCTTCGTTGTGGTGCGTGGGTTTCTCATTGCAGTGGCTTCTCTTGTGGAGCACGGGCTCTAGGCACGCGGGCTTCAGTAGTTGTGGCACATGGGCTCAGTAGTTGTGGCGCACGGGCTTAGTTGCTCCGCGGCACATGGGATCTTCCCGGCCCAGGGCTTGAACCCTCTTCCACTGGGATGCATCTCCCCGCCTAGTTCACCTCTACTCTTCCTCCTTTCGTCTCAGCTTCAGTCCCCACTCTCATCTTGCAGCCCCACCACCTCACTCGGCCCTTTCTCCCTCTGACACTCACTCCCACTTGTCCTTCCACGTTGGCCTCAGTGTTTGTTTAACCTCAGCTCCTCGAGGGCAGGAACCGGGCCGCTTTCTTACGATTGGTCCAGAGCAATCGGAGGCTTAGTTAATGGAAATGCTCTGCCTGGGAGTTGAGTTGTGGGGAGCAGAGATGACCTGAAGACCCTGTGCCCAGCGCACCCTCCTCTTCTTTCCCTAATGAGTCATCCACTCGGGGCTCCAGCTACTCCCCCCAACACACCCAGCACTCCGACAAGATGTCCTGCCTCCAGCGCCTCCGTCTCTCAAACTGACTGATTCCTTGCATCCTTGCAGGCACCCAGCTCTGTTTTCTGATGCCTCAGGCCAGAAAGCCTGCCGTCGTCTAGTCATCTCAGCCTCTTGGCCTCTGACCCAGCTCTAGGAACAGCTGGTCTCTTGGAGCCACGTTCCAGACGCAGTCCACCTCAGCCCTTGGCCTTACCTGGGGCCTGCCTCCTACATCCCCTCGTCCTCCGAACACCGCCGCCTCTCTGCCCAAGCCCCTGCTTTCATCCGGCCTCTTCCAACACTCCCCCAGGCACGGGTGTCAATGTTTTTGCACGACATCCAGAGACTTTCCTAATTCGGCCCCATCCTCCCCAGGCCGACTCTGTGAGACTCTGCCATGCACCCCCTCTCACCACTCTGTTTCCATTCCCCTACCCTGGAGGGCTTTATCCAGGTTGTGCTGGGTGCTGATGCTGTGAGTGGGACCAAGCTGCCTGGGTTCAAACCCCGTGGGCAAGGATAACCTCACTGTGCCGACTTCCCCTCTCTATAAAATGGGGACATCAATAAAACTCACTTCATAGGATTGCTGTGGTCAAGAAATGCAGCAAGGTATGGAAAACAGCTCCCACAGCAGCTGGGACATAGGTGGTCAACAAATGTTCCGTGCCTCCTTCCACTGCCACCTTGCAAACGGCTGACATACAGTGACACGTGTCCAAGGTTAGCCAGTGAACACTGGTGTCGCCTCGCAGCACCCCTCCCCTTTCCGGACAGCGGAAGCGTATGGTATCATGCACAGATACCAATAATTAGTCACGCCAATACAAATAAAGAGGAACAGTTTCAAGATATCAACCCAGAAATTCAGCACAACATTGCAGCCCTGTTTTGGCACTGACAGCAGAGTCATTTGATAATCCCTCTGGGCTGCCTAACAAGGGGAGTGACGTCATGGAGGGTGATCGAGAAGGACCAGGATAAAAACAGCCCTTGGGGTGAGTCAGTGTGGAGATGCTGGACAACCATGTCACTCACCCACCGCCCAGCTGCACAGATTAACCGGAACTCAAGGGGACCCCGCATCAGGGAGACAGTTCCGTCAAAACACCCGAGCCTAATGTGGACCTAATGCACGTTGTGTGGTTCCTGACGAGCAAACCAGCTGAGCATCCTGAGCTAAGTGCTCCATGTCCACCCAGGTGACCTCCTCACTGCTGTGTACTTCCTAGTGAAAATGAACACCTTTCTCTCTCAGCCCTGACACCCTTTAAGCCACTGCCCTTTGTCCTTTCCCAAATGTTCTGCCTCCTTAGGAAAGGGTTGTCTGGACCGAAGGTCTACACACTGGCTCTCCTTTTTCACTCCTTAGGCCCCGCAACCTGGCTTTGGTGCCCCTTCTTCCTCTTTCCTAAGCATGTCATCAGGACTGGTGCACAACACCCACGAGAAGCAGGAGGACGTGAGAAGCAGAAGACACTGCGGCCGGCTGAGTTTCCTGGCACTGGCGGGCTCACCTGGCCTCTGGCTTCACCCCTGAGTCTCCCGGCCAGCCCTGAACCCTCATTCTGTCTCCCTAGCTCTTGCGTTAGGCTCTGCCCATCTTGATTTGGCCGTTGGTTCCCAGCCCATGTGTGGCTACCTGGCCTCCACTGTGGCTATGTTCACCCCATTTCCACTCCTCTCCCAAAGGCTTCTACCTCGGCCAGGGCCCTTGCCTCCAGAGCCCCGGGTCCCCACTACTGCCAGGCCAGGACCTCTGCCTGGAACTTGATGATGCTAATGACACCCACCTCTCTATCTCCAGCGTGGACCCCTTGCAGAACTCAAGACTTTCAGGTAGGGACTTCCCTGGTGGCGCAGTGGTTAAGAATCCACCTGCCAATGCAGGGGACATGGGTTCAATCCCTGGTTCGGGAAGATCCCACATGCTGTGGAGTAACTAAGCCCGTGCGCCACAGCTACTGAGCCTGCACTCTAGAGCCCGTGCACCACAACTACTGAAGCCCGCGTGCCTAGAGCCTGTGCTCTGCAACAAGTGAAGCCACCGCAGTGAGAAGCCCACGCACCGCAACGAAGAGTAGCCCCCGCTTGCTGCAACTAGAGAAAGCCCGCGCACAGCAACGAAGACTCAACGCAGCGAAAAATAAATAAATAAATGAATAATTTTAAAAATAAAGCCTTTCATGTACAACTGCCCTTGATTGGGTGGCCCACAGGCACCCTGAACTCTAAAGGTCCCAAACTGAACTCCGTATTTCCCCTACACCTTCTCCTCCCCACTGTTATGGTTGAACTGTGTCCCTCCAAAATTGTTGATTTTGTCCTGATTTGTCCCTCCAATATGTTGAATAAAGTAATTTCTAGTACCTTAGAATCTGTAACTATATTTGGAGATAAGGTCTTTAAAGAAGTGATTAAGTGTCAGTGAGCCTGTTAGGGTGGGTCCTAATCCAATCTGTCTGGTGTACTTACAAGAAGGAGATTAGGACACACAAAGGGACACAAGGGGACACATGCACAGAGGGACACCATGAGACACGGTCATCTGGAATCAAGGAGAGAGGGCTCAGAGGAAACCAAGACTATGGACACCTTGATCTTGGACATCCAACCTCCAGAACTATTGAGAAAATACATTTCTGTTATTTAAGGCACCAGCCTGTGGTATTTCGTTAGGGCAGCCTGAGCAGACTAACGCCCCGTCATTAATGGCACCAACGTCCACTTAGTCTCTGGAGCCAGGTCTGGGCTCCTCCCTTGACCTCACAGTTGACCCTGTCTTTCCTCTCCCCTTCCCACTTGCCTTGAGTCTCTCCCTACCCCATCCACACTCCTGTCATCATCTGGGTGAGGGTTAGTAGCCCCCAAGGCTGCAAAAGAAAAAGACCAGCTACCTCACTGGGCCAGGGAGCACAGCATGGTGGTGGGCACACTGTGGCCAGAGCCTGACCCCCCGTGGGGAAGGGACATGGGCGAGTGGGACAGGGACCAGACAGTAAAAAGGGGGAAGGAGCAGGTGGCAGAAAGCTCTGGATATCAGGCCACCTTCTGGAGTTTTAGGGGCTGTTTGTGAAGATCACATGGAAACACACATGAAGATGGAGGGTGTCGTACAAATATGAGATATGGGGTGATCGCCTCCAAGCCCGGCTCTCCGAGCTGTGCAAAATGGGAAAATCAGATGACTTGCTCCAGCCCTCTGTGAGCCTCCTGGACCTGAGATGCCGGCAGCCCTCTGTCTTCCCCCCTCTATCCTCTCTTCCCAGGCGGCCTGAGCAGGATTTGATGCCGTGGCTGGTGAAGGGCCCCGGCTGCCTTGCACAACCCTCTGGGATGGGGTCTCATGGCAGCAACAGCTGGCTCCGTGGTGGGAAGGGTTTTGATTTTATCTCCATTTTACTCATTTCGGTTTTTAAAATAGAGTTCTATCTGCTCTAGTCCTTGTTAGAAACAGAGAGGGTGTTTATGTTGAAATAAACCGTCCAAGGCTCGCCTGCAGACGTGGGTCAAACGCTTTTGGAGGACGTGGGGAAGCATCAGGAACGCCTCTTACCTGCGATGTCACAGAGTTCCGCATCCGAGGCATTTGCCAGGGCCTCCTCCAGCTCTGGCTCCAGTGTCACACTTTCCAGCACGGGGTCCATCGGCTTCTGCTTGGGGACCCAGACTTTTCCTGAAAACACACGGGGCGCCCATTACAGGGAGTGCAGCTGCACTGGGGCCCTGGGTGGACCGTCCCAAAGCCCTGTGGATCCCTCGATGCCGAGATTCCATTAAAACTTCTCCCTCTGGGGACCCGGTGCCAAACTTGTCCAAAGAAAGGGAGTCAGAGATCTCCAACAAAGCACCCTGCATGTTTGAAAAGAAGAACTTTATAACTTGGTCAAGGGAGGCTGCTCACTACTGAAAACATTGGTTATTAATTTTAACAATCTGTAAGTAGGAAAAGATACAAAAGAAAAATATAATAAAATGCCAGGGTCTGGAATACTCTAAACAAGCGTTCTGGTATGAGAGGAAAATTCAGAAACATTTCTAAACCAACTAAATAAAATACACTCAGATTATTAAAAGAGGCATAGGGAGAAAATATAATGTCTCTTGGGACACTATATTTTTACAGTGTCAGACTCATAATTGAACGAGAGAGCAAAGAGCAAAGAGGTTGGTCGGTCGCTGCAGTGTGCACCAAGAGGATTATTAAAGAAATTATGGGGCATCCCCACGATGGTGTTCTAGCAGTTATTATGATAAAGGATGGTGGAGATCTCTACTTACTATGAAAGGAAAATGCCCAAGACAAAATCTTGTGTGAAAAAGCAAGTGTACAAAATAGCATGAATTATTTAATTCCATTTATGAAAATTGCACATATATCAATATATATTTATCCATGCAACACATATTTACTGAATACTTCCTATGTGCCCAGCACCTTTCTTGGCGCTAGGGGGACAGCAGTGAACAGTGTACAGTTTAGTGAAAGAAGACAGATAATAAACAAACGTAAAGATACCAGAGAGTACTAAGAATCACAAAGGAAAATAAAGCCAAGCAAAAGACTAGGAAGTTCCAGGGTCGGGTGTGGGTGAGGTGGGCTCTGCTCTCTTGGGTAGCGTGGTCAGGGAAGATGACCTGTGAGCTGGGCCCTGACAGAGTGAGGAAATGAGCTCCTCAGACCAGCGACAAGACAAGGATGCCTGCTTTCATTGCTCCTACCCAATTGTGTATTGAAAGTTCTAGTCAGAGCAAATGGACAAGAAAAAGAAACACATGGCATCCAGACTGGAAAGGAAGAAGTGAAATGATCTCTGTTCGCAGATGACGTGATGTTATATGCAGAAAATGTTCCACACACACAAAAATACAGGGTACAAGGTTAACATATACAAATAAGTGGGGTACACCAGCAAATAACAATCTGAGAGGGAAATTAGGAAAATAATTTCATCTACAATACAATCCAAAAGAATAAAATATGTAGGAATAAATTTAACCAAGGAGGTGAAAGACTTGTGCATGGAACACTATAAAACATTGTTGAAAGAAATGAAAGAAGACCTAAATAAACAGAAAGATATCCCAAGTTCATGGATTGGAAGACAATATTAAAATGGCAATATTGCCCAAAGCAATCTACAGATTCAACGCCATCCTTATCAAAATTCCAGTGGTCCTCCTCCTTTTTTTTGGAAATGGAAAAGCCAGTCCTCAAATTCATATGGAATTGTAAGGGGCTCCAAATAACCAAAACAATCTTGATAAAGAACAAAGTTGGAGGACTCAGACTTCCTGATTTCAAAACTTACCACAAAGTTAAACAGTGTGACACTGACATAAGGATAGACATATAAAAAAATGCAATAGAATTGAGAGTCCAGAAATAAACCTATACATCTATGGCAAATTGATTTTTGACAAGGGTGCCAAATCCATTGAATGGGGAAAGAATAGTTTCTTCAAGAAGTGGTGTGGGACAACTGGATATCCACATGCAGAAAGATAAAGCTGGACCCCTATCTCATACCATACACAAAAACCAACGGGAAATGGACCAATGATTTAAATATAATACCTAAAATTATAAAATTCTTAGAAGAAAACATAAGTGTAAATCTTTATGACCTTAGATTTGGCAAAGTACTCCTAGATATGACAACAAAAGAATAAGCAACTAAAGAAAAACAGATCAATTGAACTTAACCAAAATAAAACTTTTGTGTATCAAAGGACATTATCAAGAAAGTGGAAAGATAACATACAGAAGAGGAGAAAATATTTACAAATCATATACCTGATAGGGTCTAGTATTCAGAATATATAAAGAACTTTTACAACTCAACAACAAAAAGAAAAACAACCCAATTTAAAAATGGGCAAAGGACTTAAAGACATTTCTCCAAAGAGGATATACAATTGCCTCTAGGTATCTGAGGGGGATTGGATGCTCAAGTCCCTTATATAAAATGGTATAGTATTTGCATATAACCTACACACATCCTCCTGTATACTTTAGATCATCTCTCGGTTACGTATAATACCTAATATGATGTGAATTCTATGTAAATAGTTGCCAGTGCGTGGCAAATTCAAGTTTTGCCTTTTTAAACTGTGTGGAATTTTTCTGAATATTTTTGATCCCCAGTTGAGTGAATCCGCGGATATGGAACCTGCAGATATGGAGAGTCAACCATACAGATGGCCAAGCATACAGATGACAAGATGCTCAACGTCATTGGTCATTAGACAAATGCAAATCAAAACCACAATGAGATACCACTTCACGACCATGATAATGGCTATAACATAAACCAAAAACCAAAATGGAAAATAACAAATGTTGGCAAGGATGTGGAGAAATTGGAACCCTCATATATTGCTGATGGGAATGTAAAAGGGTGCAGTTGCTTGGGAAAACTGTTCGGCAGTTCTTCAAAAAATTAAACACAGAATTACCATATGATCCAGCAATTCCACTCCTAGGTATATACGTAAAAGTTACCCAGACAAATACTTGTATAGGAATATTCACAGCACCACTAACCACAACAGCCAAAAAGTGGAAACAACCAAAATGTTTGTCAATAGACAAATTGTGGAATATTATTCAGTAATGAAAGGGAATGAATGAGTCTCGAAAATAATATTCTAAGTGAAAGAAGCCAGACACGCAAAGTCACATATTATATGATTTAATTTATAGGAGATATCCGGAATAGGTAAATCCATAGAAACAGACTGGTGGTTGCCAGGGGTTGGGAGCGAGGGGCGTGGGGAGTAACTGCTTATTGGGTACAGGGTTTTATTTTGCAGTGATGAAAATGTTTTGGATCTAGATAGAGATGGTAGTTGCACAACACTGTGTGTGTACTAAATGCCACTGAATTGTTCACTTGAAAATACTTAATGTTATGTTATGTGAATTTTACTTCAATTTTTAAAAACCTGCTCATTTTGGCTACTGATTGAGAATAGCCTGCATTGGGGCCAGGATGGAAGCCAGGAGATGGTTAGGAGGCTCCTTCAAAAGTCCACATGAGAGATGACAGTGACTTGGACCAGAGGTGGGGAGGGGTGGGAAGAGCAATGTTCAGAAGGATATTCACTAAAATGGGATCAGTGCCTACCTCTCTGCAGAGAGTATTACTTTGTTTAGTTATTTAGATTGTTTACAGGGGCTTCCCTGGTGGTGCAGTGGTTAAGAATCCGCCTGCCAGTGCAGGGGACACGGGTTCAGGCCCCGGTCCAGGAAGATCCCACATGCCACAGAGCAACTAAGCCTGTGCACCACAACTACTGAGCCTGCGCTCTAGAGCCTGCAAGCCACACGACTGAGCCTGTGTGCCACAACTACTGAAGGCTGCATGCCTAGAGCCCGTGCTCCACAACAAGAGAAGCCACCGCAAGGAGAAGCCCGTGCACCACAACGAAGAGCAGCCCCTGCTCGCCACAACTAGAGAAAGCCCGCGTGAAGCAATGAAGACCCAACGCAGCCAAAAAATAAACAAATAAATTTATAAAATAAATAAATAAATAGTTTACAGCAAAGATCAATTACTATACAAGCAGAACAGTCAGCAAAATGATCTGGGAGAAAATGTATCATAACCTTCACCAGAGGTGCATCTGGAAAACAGCAAATCAAAATGGCTAAAAGGAAAATGAACTCTGAAAATGACTGATGCAGTGACTAGGATGAACATTCAGTAAATATTTAAGACCTATGGTTTATTATGCCCCTGCAGCAGGTGCCTCCATGAGGGTGGTGACTCTAAGACACTGTAAGAGGGACTCAGACGTTTTCCCTTCCTTCATCTTACTAGTTGGGATGTGGGTGTGATGACTGGAGCCTCAGCAGCTAGATGGACCATGAGGACAAGAATATATTACAAGGATGGCAGAATGAAAAACTGGAAAGGGTCTTGATTCCTAATGCCAAGGAAGATGTCTTACAAGCCCTGGAATGCCTAACCCTGCAGCTCTACTAAGTGAAAGAAAACTAAACTTCCATTTTAAGTCTCTCTTATTTTGTTTCTTCAGCACATGCAGCCAAATCTGTATAATGAAAATACCCTGCATGGAACTTTATTCTGATTCCCCCACTTGAGTGACAGTGAGGGAAAATCCAAATTCCTCAGGACTTTGTACCAGTTTATGGGTCTTACCACAACCTGCTGGGTTTTGTAGTGCCTGGAATGCTATTTCCCCTCAGCCTAGGCTTGCTCTAGGCCCTGCGTGGGGCAAGTGCCCAGTAGAGCTGGACTGAACGGCCCTGCGTCTGCCTGTTAGAGCTGGAAGGTCTCCTTCCCCAACTCTCTGTTGAGACTGTACTTATTCAATATACATGGACTCCAACAATCATCATGTAAATATTTTATGATGATGATGCTGGTGGTGGTGATGATGATGATAAACCTTTTAGGCTTGTCATAATATGAAAATAGAATAAATTCTAGCTACCCTCCTTGGGTCAGCCTGATTTTTCATGAGGGCACTCAGGCTTTGGGAGTCTGGAGAGCTGTTCCCGGCTTGGGGCCAGGTCAGCGCTCTGCGAAGGGGAAGCAGGACTGGTTTATATATCACCCAGATTCCCTTCCCCATCCCCCATCTCATCTCCAGCTCCTCCCCTGGGAGGGGGATGGGCACACAAGGGAGCAGATGTCAGTAATGACTCACCAACTGTCCACTCAGGTCTGCTGCTGACTCTCTCACAGCCTTGGTTTCCCCATTTTTCACATGTGTAGTGGGGATAGTGGGAGTTTTAAGGCCCCATGAAATCCAGAGATTTTATTATCTTCACCTGCTGCACAGAAATCACTCCTCATGGTACAAGTACCTTGCTTAAAACCATCTTGTGCCTACGCTCTCAGCCAGGCACCCCCAGCCCTTAGGGTCAAGGGCCCCTTCCCCTGCCGCCAGCGCCAGGGTGCCTCAGACCACACAATTCTTCCAAAGCTCTGTAATCCAGATGTCTCCTGGGCTTCCCTGACCTTCCAAGTTTTCAGTAAAATCTGGACTGAGCTTCAATTCCAGGCGCTGGGATGGCTAGAAGCCCTCCCTGAAAGGCCCACACCTGCTTGCTCTTCCATTTTGTTATTTATCAGGCAGCTGCTCTGTGCAGCATTGTGCTACTACAACAGGGACACAGAAATCAATGCCACAGACCTTGGCTCATCATGTCGACCTTCTCGGGGGTGAGGAGAATGGAAGAGGTGGAGCACAGACAATTAATTACCCCATTAATTAATTAGAATTAATGCTTTCAGTCAACAGATACTTTACTAGGTGCCTACTGCATGCTAGGGTTTTTGAGGTATAGGGATATAACGATGAACTAGATAGATGTGGTACTTGTACCCATGGAGTTTATATTTGAAGGAAAAAGCCTATAAGATCCATTATGCATATATTTAATTTGAACTCATTCATTCATTCAACACCTCTCTCCTGAGCCCTACTGTACACTAGGCCCTGTGCTGGGTGCTGGGGGAACTGTGTAAGCAAAAGCAGCTGAGTCCCTGCCTCATGGAGCTTACAGGCCAGTGTAAATAAACACATAGTGATAAAATAAGAATTGCTCTGAAGAACACACACAGGCTCCCGAGATGGAGAATAACCAAGGGGGAGTTGAAGGGATGGAATGTCCTAAACAGTGTAGACCGGAAAGGCTTTCCTGAAAGAGGAGACAGTACGGTTGAGACCGAAAGGGTAATAATAGCTAATATTGACATAGCATTCAGGATGCACCGGGTGCTGTTTTAAGTGCTTTATATAGATCTTAACTCAATCTTCGTAACTCCCTCAGAAGGCTGGTAATATTCATCAACCCCATTTTACAGACGAGGAAGTGGAGGCTCAGCAGGTTTAAAAATGTACTCGAGGGAATTCCCTTGCAGTCCAGTGGTTAAGACTCTGCACTTCCACTGCAGGGGGCACAGGTTAGATCCCTGGTCGGGGACTAAGATCCTGTAAGCCATGTGGCATGGCCAAACAAACAAATGTACTTGAGTTCACACAGCCTAGTAAGGGGTAGTGCCAAGACTGTAGCCAAAGTAGACCCAACTCCAGGCTATGCTTCTAACCATTACGCCTCTTACAGAGGAGAGAAGCCAGCCCTGAAGCCAGCTTGGAGGCAGACAGAGGACCAGCATTCCATGCAGAGGGCATACGTGCAAAGGTCCTGAGGTAGGAAAGAGCTTGGAGTGTTTGGGGAAGAGAAAGAGGCCTGTGGGGCAGCAGGGCAGTGAGCAAGGGTGAGCATGGTACCAGAGGACAGAAGGATGATTTGGAGTGAAGGGGAAGTTCTGGAAGAGTTGGATAGTCGCAGTGCCTCTCTGCTCACCGGAGCCTTCTAGATGGCTTGCCTTAGTCTGGGGCAGGGAGTCTTAGAGGGGCAGATGAAGGAAAGGAAGCTGCAGCTGCCAGAGAGAGGAACTTTGGGGAAAAAGAAGGGATAATTAGGGTAGAGACAGGATATCTCTTGTTCCTGGTTTGGAGGGGACAGGCCTTGTTTGGGCTTCATGTCCTGATACCATTTTAATAGTTCCTTCTTTCCCTTTTGACAGTATCAGGTTTGTATGAAAAATAATCAGGACACCCTAGTTAAAGGGGACTTACGGGAGTGTTACGGGTCTGGTTTACCCCAAAACTTCACTAAATCTACCCCATGCGCTGATGCTTTTGGAGTTGGGTTTGTGACTTTGGGCCAGGCAGGGATGAGGGCAAGGAGGTCCAGTCACATCTGGCCCAACACAGGGCCTGGCATACAGCTGCCACTCAATGATCATGGGGAATGACGTACTCAAAAGTGCAACATTGTTCAGTACCTCGCTTCTCCCCTGTGTAGGGGACCAGATCTTCTCGGTCCTTAAACTCCTTTGCTTGCTTTTCCAAGTGATCCAAGAGCTCCTCCCTTTTAAAGGGGCCCGTGGGCGCCTTGGTGGTCTGATCCTTCTGCCTCAGGCCCGCAGGCAGCAGTGCATTCTACAGTGGCAGTTGCGGGGCAGGTGCACAGAGAGAGAGAAAGAGAGAGAGCAGTCAGCTGCTGAAGACTTGCATTCCTCCAGAAACTCATCACTGAAAAATGGGGAGCTCAATCTAAGTCGCTCATTTACATGTAAGGAAACTAACAACATGGGAGGGGCAGAGGCTTGCCCAAGGTCACTGGCAGACAGGGGCAGAGCTAGGCTAGGACTCGGGTCTCTTAACCATACCTGTTTCCCAGCCTCTAACATTGTTTTAAAGGCAAGGGGGTGAGGGGTCAGCTGACCAGGGGCTGAGCACAGCGGAGGGCTCCAAGAGCATCTACTGAGGGAGAAATAGGATTAAGTTGGCGTTTGGCTGCGTGAGGATATTTACAGCCGTTGTGCAGAAAGTGGTTGGGGAGAGAAGCAGCCCAGGGGGTTTGAGTTAGGGCCCTGGATGCAGAATCAGGCAGGAAGAGGCAGACCCAAAAAACAAGCAGAGAAAGCTGGGCAGGACTGCAGGAAGGGCCAGGCATGCTCTCAGGCTGCAGCCCTGGTTGGCCCTACCAGCTGCTTTCTACCCTCCTGACTGTCGTGCTCATGCATGCTGGCTGTTAAATATTTTGAACGTTGCCCGTGGAGATGGGTCTCTCAAGAAAGATAGCATCAACCAATCACTGTGTTCTCTTCTTCAAACATGGACAGGCTTCTAGGTGTGGGCTCACTACTAAAGCAGATTCCTAATCAGGGTGGATTTGAAGCACATGGACTTCACTTTAACTCAGTATTGTAGAGACTCAAAGAAGTTTACGGTTGCCAGGATGCTTAGAGATCATCCAGTGTACACATGCTCCCTTCAAGAGGAAACTGAGGCCAAGAGCAAAGAAAGACTTGCCCCAATCTAGAACCAAAACCAGGGTCCTTCTTCAGATTTGGGGGAAGAGGGCAATCTTCTAGTTAGATCATTGCTCTCTCCCCACTCCCTTTCATTCGGGGAGGTCAGGAGGATATGGGGAAGGCTGATGTGAGCAGAATCTCACCTCACTTCTTGCTGCACCCCCAAAATGGCTAAATTGGAGAGTCGTTCCGTCTCCAATCTTTGTACCAGCAAAATGCATATCTTCACTCACTCACTCACACTTCAAATCCTTTCCTAAAAGCCCCCTCTGAGAGGGGAATACTATTAGCTATATGAAGAGAGCTCTGTGCCTGGGACATAGAAGGACAAAGCTTGGGAGGGAAATGCTACTGTTTGACTGCAGTATGATTTTTTTTTGTTTTTTGTTCTTTTTACAAGATAGTTTACCACTGTGCTGTTCCACTAAGAGTGGTGGGTGCAAGATCAGGAGACTGGAGTGTGAGCCCAACTCCGGGAGAGCTGAGGTGAGCAGGGCCTCGCACACTGATCGATACACACAGGGGCTCGCAGAGGGGGTCTGGTGTATGTGCAAATGCATTTAGGCCACAAGTCAGGAGGGACATTTGGGAGTTGGAGCACATTATGAGAAGACGGCCAATAGGTAGAAAATCAAGCCGTGACGGATTTGTGGATGAGTGTCAAGGACATACGTGGTGCCACAGATACCCTAGTTTTCCTTAAGCAGCAGTCCTCAGACACTGTCCACCGTGATATGAAGGGTGGCTGATGGTCCACAGATGAGCCACATTTCCACAGGTATGTCCCAGGTGAGACAGGATTTCCTGTGGCTACTAGTGTGTGTCCATTCAGTGAAAGTACATCTACCGTAGCCCAGTTGAGTGAGGGCACAGCCTAAATGTCGGCAAATGTCCATCTGTGATTACCCACCATAAGTAATCGAATTCTTTGTGACACGCCAGCATGTCACAGTTACCCCACACCAGGCTTAAGCCCTGACTTGGAGTAATGATGTCTCCAGCAACATGATCTTGGGCAAGCCTCACCATTTCTCCGTTTCTCTGGCTATAAAATGTGAATAATAACAGTCACTCTCTCAGAATTGTTGAGAAAAGTAAATTAGATAGTGCAGAAGGGTGCTTAGCACAGTGTCTGATACAGTGAGCACATAAATTATTATTGACTATTGCTGCTGTTCTAAAATCAGATAAAATACCTTATACCAGGAGGTTGGTTACCCAAATATGTATGTTGGACAGGGGATGTGTCATCCCAATATATCTTAAAATTCAAAAAAGGAACACATACAAATATAAAATGAATTAAGCATGGAAAGCAAGTGCTTTCCCAATGATCCCCACAGGGAAGACCTGAGAGATTTTTGTCACCATAAAGGATTTTGATGGCAGTGAGGTGCTGGGGCACATTCTGCCTTCCGAAAGGCTCGGTATTGTGATGGGAGAAACCCATGATGCTGTAACTGAGGGGAAAAGGGTTTGCAAACTCGCATCTCGTTTTGAATAGATCTGATAGAGGCCACTGATTCAAAGTAGGGTTTTTCACATTTTTTTCTTTTTTTGTATATACATGAGATAATGGATGGTCACTAAACTGGTAATCATTTCATGATGTATGTAAGTCAAGTCTTTATGCTGTACACCTTAAACGTCTACCATGCTGTATGCCAATTATATCTCAATAAAACTGGGAGCGGGGAAAGTAGGGTTTTCAATGTCAGCACGAGAGGTATTTGGGGCTGGATGATCCCTTGTCATGTGGCTTGTTCTGTGCATTCGTGGCTGGCTAGCAGCATCTCTGTCCTCTGTCTAATGGATGCTGGTAGCACCACCCCCCTCCTAAGCTGTGACAGCCAAAATGTCTCCAAATATCGCCAGAGATCCCTGGTAGGGGTGCAAAATCGCCCGATTGAGAACCATTTCAGTGTTAAAACTGAAGCCCATATCATTCTAATAGGGGAGTGAAGATGTTTTTAATGTATTTTAAAAATATTACTTAGATGTCATGTTAAAATATAGTTTCATTTATCTTTATTGAAAGCAGTTGACTTTTAAAAAACAAAAACGTGTAAGGCCTTTTCTAACAATTCTTAGCTTATTGGATTTTTAAAGTAAATACTGAGAGTACCAGCCTCATTAGGAGTTTATTTTCATTCTATCAAATGGTGCGTCTAGTGAACTAGAACGTGATTTTCAATTAAAACCAGACAGTTGTATATTTTTTAAACTCATGATTATTTATCATTTTAACTTGTTTTCAAAAACAGCATATGAACTCACATGATATACAAGAATTAACTCAAAATAAATCAAAGACCTAAATGTAAGAGCTAAAACTATAAAACTTTTGGAAGAAAACATAGGCATAAATCTCTGTGACCTGGATTAAGCAATGGTTTCTTAGATATGATACTAAAACAATAAGCAACAAAAGAAAAAAATAAATAAATTGGACTTCATCAAACTTGAAAATGTTTGTGCTTCAAAGGAAACTGTGAAGTAAAAAGACAACCCACAGTTTGGGAGAAAGTTTTTGCAAATCATATATTTGAGAAGGATCGAGTATGCAGAATACTTAAAGATCTCCTAAACTCAAAATATATAAGACAAACAACAGAATATAAAAATGGGCAATGGATCTGAATAGACATTTCTCCAAAGAAGATATAAAAATGGCCAGTAAGCACATGAAAAGCTGCTCAACATCATTAACCATCAAGGAAACACAAATTAAACCCAGGGTGAGATACTACTTCACACCCATTAGGATGGCTATAATAAAAAAGACGAGTAAAAACAAGTGTTGGTGAGAATGTGGAGACATTGAAACACTCATATGCTGCTGATGGGAATGTAAAATGGTACAGCCCCTTTGGAAAACAGTCTGGCAGTTTCTCAAAAGATTAAAAGAGTTATCATATGAGACAGCAATTCCACTCCTAGGTATATACCCAAGAGAAATAAAAGAATATGTTGACACAAAAACTTATACATGAACGTTCATAGTCATAATAGCCCAAACGTGGAAACAACTCAAATGTCTATCAAGTGACAAATGGATAAATAAAGTGTGGTATATCCATACAACAGAATACTATTTGGCAACAAAAAGAAATGAAGTACTGGTGCGTGCTACGTCACAGATGAAACCTTGAAAACATCATGCTAAGTGAAAGAAGCCAGTCACAAAGGACTACATAGTGTCTGATTCCATTTATATGATATGTCCAGAGAACAGTCACATCTGTAGAGACAGAAAGTAGATTAATGGTTGCCTAGAGCTGAGGAGGAAGGTGAGAAATGCGGAGTGACAGCTAATGGGAACAGGTTTCTTTTTGAGGTGATGAAAATGTTCTAAAATTGACTATGGTGATTGTCGCATAACTCTGTGAATATACTAAGAAACACTGAATTATATACTTTAAATGGGTGAATTTTATGAATTTTACATCTCAAAAAAGGCGTTATTAAAAATGGACTATGGGGCTTCCCTGGTGGCGCAGTGGTTGGGAGTCTGCCTGCCAATGCAGGGGACACGGGTTCAAGCCCTGGTCCAGGAGGATCCCACATGCCGCGGAGCAACTGAGCCCATGTGCTACAACTACTGAGCCTGTGAGCCACAACTACTGAGCCCACATGCTGCAACTGCTGAGGCCCGTGCGCCTAGAGCCTGTGCTCTTCAACAAGAGAGGCCACCGCAATGAGAAGCCCGCGCACCACAATGAAGAGCGGCCCCTGCTCACCGCAACTAGAGAATGCCCGCGAGCAGCAATGAAGACCCAACGCAGCCAAAAATAAATAAATTAAAAATAAATAAATTTTTTAAAAATGGACTATGTTAGTGAGGGGAAAATTACAAAAATGGCCAATGCAATAAATTAAATGCCCATGGAATGCTGAGAACACAGGCTCTTCGTGTGTCAGTGGCCAAAAATGATGCTGAGATTGGGCAGGCTAGAGCTGGCCAGATTTAATATGGTGTCTTGTTTTACAGAGCAAGGTGCCATATTATGTAAATTCATCATGGAGCAGTTAAATGTATAAGAAAATGCTGCCTTGGATGACTATTAGAACCTGAAACTGACTCTCAGACCCAGCCTACCCAGTTGGTGAGGAAAGAGTTCCCACAACCATTTTGGTGTCACCTTCGACCAGGACAGTATTTGTTGAACATGTATGTGTAGAAATGTATCTTTCATTCCTATTTCTTATTCGTGCAACAAACATCCATGGAGTGACTATTATGTGTCCAGGCAGTGTGCTAAGACCAGGACCCCACCAAGGGCTCTCTAATTTGGAATAACTGAGGAGACAGAAGGTAAATGGGGGAAGCAGAGTAAACTGAGAGAAAAGTCTCAATTATAGCACGTGTGGAAAACAATGTATTGTTTTAGTTTTTAAGGTTAATCAAGATCCTAAAGTGGGGTCCACTTTACTGAATAGCAAAGAATAGTCGATAACTAGCCTCTACATTCCTGTAAAGGTCGTATACGTCCATGATGCCCGCTGGTAATTGGAATGATCTAAATTTTAAGGCACTTAAGTCTCATTCTCCTAATCTTAATGTCTGCACAGGGTAAATTTGCTGGGCACGTGCTTTCTTTATATTTAGTTCAAAGCATCAGTCTGCTCCTCCAAGGCAGATATCGCTTCTGCATGAGGGGAATCTGTATTTACACACACACATCACATGGACATCTTCACTCCAAAGACCGGTGGGTTACGGGTGAGATTTGCTTTAGGAGACAGCTTTGGTACAATATATATGACTTGGTCCTTACTTACAATTGGAAATTTACTTGTGTGAGGAGGGCAGTGACTAATGCCTGGGCGATCTCCTTATTATAGCCTGACAGGAAAGTTAGTGTTAGTTTTAAGGAGGAAGAATTTCTAGACACTCTCTGATCTTAGCCTAAATATAAAATTATAGCTGTTATGCGCTTGGGAGTGGGGAGGACTGTGGCACATTGGAGCTAATTACTGCCGTGTAAGAATGTGGGTGGTGTTCTTAGATCTGCTCAACTTTATGTGAAAGCTCTTGATTTTTAAACATTGACACATGATCCAAATATTTTAAGAACAATGTTCAGACCAAATAAAACACAGATGCAGGCCAGTTTCAGCCCATGGGCTGCCACTTTGCCATCTCTGATTGGAGGTTCCTATCAGACTAAAATTCCAGGTAGAGAAAGTCAAGATACTCATTCATTTATTCCACACATGATCACTGAATGTCTTGCTCCTTTCAGGCTCTGGGCCAAGGAAGAAAGAGGTTGTATACATGGGTTTTTAATTTAGAGGTTTAAAAAAAAAATTAAAAACGAATCAAAAGTTTAATATGTTCTTGGAAATAATCACAGAGGGAAAAACTAGGCAATCTCTTCCTGTAGTTCCCTACTTGTGGTTTTTTAAATGGTGACTTCCTTTTAATGTTGTAAAATTAAAACTTGGATGTGCAGCCTGACAGGTTAACATCTTAGTCTAATTTTCTCACCCAAGCTCTGGAGTCCAGCTGCCCACAGGACAATGAAAACTGACAAATCCTCAACTGCGTTGTTAGGAGCTCTAACACCCTGCAAACAGGTGAAGTAAAGGCCAAATATTAAGCATCTGCACAATTATCACTATAATTATCTAATTATAGATAGCTGGCGCTATGAGAGACTCCATCCTGGCTAGAACTACTGCGGGCTGGGTTAGAAGTACACACACAAGCAACACATACACACACATACACATACACATACAATGTATTAAAAGGATCATAGACTCCTGGCAGCTCAGAGCTGCAAAGCCCTGAGACAGCCTCTGGGCCAATTCTTTCATTTTCAGTTGGGGAAACTGAGGCAAGGGAAACTGAAGTCACTGACCAAAGTCACACAGCTTGTTAGCCACACAGCCAGGAAGCCTGAGCTGATATATAGGTGACACTGCACATAATTAGCTTCTCAAGGATCAGTATGACTGTCTTCAGACTAGTGGCTTAGCATATATACAACGTCCTTTAACCTGGTTCTTCACAGTGACAAAAAACAAGGAATTTTATCACTTTTCCCCCATAAATCAACTACGTTTAAGAACAAGGGAATGTACAATGTGTCCCCCTCCTTGGGCTGGGCTCCAGGAGTCCTGGGTTTCTGTTCTGTGACTGAACCATACACAGCCCCCTGGAAGAGGGTGGACCGCGCTCTTTATCGGGTATTGGCAGCGAGGGCCGGGGAGGCAAGGGCCTTGCCTGAGGTCACACGTGGACCGAGAGCCCAGGCTCCTGAGTTCCAAGCCCCAGAAAGCTTTCCATCCCACCCGGCTGCCTTCCTCTAAGAACGGATCCTGGAAACCAGATGTGGCCCCGTGTGAGAACCAGGCTCCCTCTCCGGAGTGCACCTCTTTATCACACTGGTCTCCATTTACAGGTGGAGAAACTGAGGCACGGAGGCATGGAGTTACTGTCCTGGGTAACAGTGAAGCCCAGGAGGTAGATTTCTCAGAATTCCCACTGAGAAATTTCTCTCTCGCTCCTGCTTCAAACGACCTCAGCATGCCCCAGACACCCGCCCTTTCCCCCGTCCACCACAGCAGCAGTCCGAACATTGAACAGGCCAGTCAGCCATCCAGTTACCTTTTACAAGGTATTTGACCCAAATGCTTTTTTTTCAAGTGGCCTTGAGGACTTTTATTTTCCAATTATCTTTCAGGTCTGATTCCCCTTGTGTAAAGCGTGGCCCTCCAGTGCCTCGGGGCTCGTCAGGAGACAGAGCGCCTGGCCTCTGCCCCGTTCACCAGCAGCTTCCAGATCCCACTAGAGGTCACTCAGTGGGGCTTCAGCAGAGCTTTCTTGTCACATATGGCAGAACCTAGCCTGAGAGCACAGCACTCGTGCTTCGGTCACAGACGGGACAAGCGGGTCCAGACCTCTAATAAGCCCCCTTTCTCCATACATTCCCCACCCATCCACCCGCCCAAAGCACTCTGGACCTCCTCCTCTTCTCTTCCTGTTCTCTCCAGGAAGAGCCAGGCCTTTGCCTCAGCCACCATGAGCCCGCTGCAGGACTGGTGAAGCCCAGGAGCCAGCACACCCCCCAGACAGCTTTACAGGGCATTCGTGCTGACATCCAAAGGCTCCCTCGTAGCCCAAGCCCAGTAGTTGTTCATGGTGGAACCTATCGCTCTGCTGTTCATGGCACAAGGTGAGGCCAAACCTTCCCTTCCGGGCGTTCTCCTAATCCTCCTTTTCTGCCTCATGTACAAGGAAAATGTTCCACGTTCCCTGCTGTGCGGGGCACCCTGAGACAATGAATGAGTGATTGCGCTCCACAGGGGCCCAAGAGAGGGAGACATGCCCAAGTGTGAGCAGCTTACTCTACCCGGGCTTCCTGGAGGCGGTGGCTCCTGAGCTGAGTGAGTCCCAGGGCACTAGGCAGGACAGCCGGGTAAGAGAAGAGAGGAGAGGGATGTTACTGGGGGATAGCACCGCGGAGACAGAGGCTTGGCAGGATGAGGGGGCGTGGCTCGCCAGGGGAAGGAGTCTGAGGCTGCAGGGTTTGGAAACGTCTCCATCCGAGGGGAACCGGCCTAGTTCAAGCTGTGCTGTCTCTTGCTGGGACCATCAGCGTAGCCTCAGGCTGGCCTCCCTGCCACTGGCCTCTCCATCTGCACTCCCTTCCCCTTCTATCAGCCAGACGGACCGCACCAACTGGCGCATCTGACAGGGTCACTCCCCAACACACTCACAAACGCTCAGCACCTCTACTAACCCACAGAATCATGACTAAATTCATCAGCCAGACATGGAGAGCTTTTCGTGATTTGACCTCAACCTACTCCAGCCTCCCGATCTTCTCATCTTTAAGTATTCCATGTTCCAGCCACTCCAGGCTGCTCCGCATTCCGCAGCCGTGCCCCACACCCTCACCCTGCCAGGGCATTGCTCAGGCTGTGCTCTCTGCCTGGAATTCCATCCCTCCTCCCCTCCCTGCATACACCCTTCAAAGCCCTTCCCTTGGGCACCCTGTCCAGCCTTTGCTGTGCTCCCGGCACTGATCTGGTGATTCTCTTTCCAAACACCCTGAGGCATCTTGCCAATTCTTATATAATGTTCCTTCTAATTTGTCTTGGAGCACATTTATGCGGTATCCCTCTCCCCAGGGAGACTGAATGCCCCTCAAAGGCCAGCTGGGACGTATCCTAGTCATCTCTGAATCCCCAGCCCCAAGCAGTGAGCGCTAATGTGTTCTGAATTGTCCAGAATCACACAGCACTGATGCTCCAGCGGGGAAAAGATGGTATTTCTTGGACACCCTTCAAGTCAGCATCACACCTGCTGCCCTGAGCTGTCTGCTGGGCACCCAGCTGCTGCCCCAAGCAGGTCTGGGGAAGGGGATGCATTATGAAGGGTGCTAGAGTGTGGGTGCCCACCATGGGACCAGAGTTTACTGATGGAGATTTTGGAAAATGCCAAGCTAGAGAGTAAGACCTTTGTAATGTTTCCTTTGGGGATCTGGATTTAAATTCCTAGCAACTCCTCTCACTCCTCCTCAGAACTTTTGGCAGAGCAGAACATCAGGCCATCAGACTGGCAAACCCATAGTTACAGACTTCAAATTGTCACCAATATCATATCTCCCCTTCTCCAGTGATAAAAGCACTCCACCCTTAGCTGAGCACATGGCCACTTAGATTAAGGACTACTTTTCCCAGGCTCCCTTGCAGCTAGGTTGGGTCATGGTATGAGAACTGTCCAGTGGCAACTTCCAGTAACTTTCCTTAAAAGGTACTTGAAAAATGGCTTTTCTCCTTTTCTCCACCCCCACCCCTTTTCTTCTATTCTAATGCCTGGAATGCAGCTATCCTGGCCACCACCTTGGATCGTGAGGATGAGGGCTACACCTTAGTGATGGCAAGGACATGAGCTGAATGGAACCTGGGACTCTGGGATGTTTGGGGAGCTAAGCTCCCTACCTGCCCTAGACTGCGCACCTCTGGACTTTTATGAGATGAATAAACCACTGCTTACATCATGTTATTTTGAATCTCTATTACTTACAGCTAAACTGCATTCTAACTGACAGCCTGGGTTCTCATCCCAGGGCTTTGAGGCCACAAACAGGGCACTGGCGCTCTCTGACTTTGAATTCCCTTTCTGTAAAATGGTCAAGATCTCCTTTAGCTTGAAACCTCAGAATAAAGCCTTGAACTCTATATTAGAAACAGAATATGACAATCAGTTTTATCACCATAGGGCATAATTGTTCACTTTCATTCAACTGAACAGACACTGAATTATGGGGAGACTCTGTCAGGGCAGCTGCATCTGGTTGTGCAAGTTGTGCACTGGCACAACTCCAAGGGCATTATATGTTCTCTGGTTTATGTGAACAGTGGTTGCTGGAGTTGTGCAGTGCAAAACTTGCACAACTGTACCTGGCTGCCCTATACCTGTGGTGCTACAATGTGGCTCTAAATTGCAAGAACCCTAGATTCTAGTGGGCAAATCATATATTCAGGTTCAACAAACATTTATTAAAAACCTATTATGTGCCAGGCACTGGGCTAGGTACTTTTCATCTATCTATCTATCTATCTATCTATCTAAAAATCTGTCATGTGAACAGAGTAAGAATTGGAAACTGGGAGACCTATAGTCCAATCAAATGCCAAAACTTGGTTTTGTCTGTATATTTGAATGAGCTGCCAACATTTTCAAATAGGAAACTTGTACATAAAAATTCAGATTTCCAGGCTTTCTCTTTTTTAAAATTTTTTAAAATAAATTATTTTATTTATTTATTTTTGGCTGCATTGGGTCTTCGTTGCTGTGCATGGGCTTCCTCTAGTTGCGGTGAGCGGGGGCTACTCTTTGCTGCAGTGTGCGGGCTTCTCATTGCGGTGGCTTCTCTTGTTGCAGAATACAGGCTCTAGGCACACGGGCTTCAGTAGTTGTGGTACGAGGCTCAGTAGTTGTGGCTCGCGGGCTCTAGAGCGCAGGCTCAATAGTTGTGGCACACGGGCTTAGTTGCTCTGTGGCACGTGGGATCTTCCTGGGCCAGGGTTCAAACCCAAGACCCCTGAGTTGGCAGGTGGATTCTCAACCACTGTGCCACCAGGGAAGCCCTCCAGCCTCTCTTGAAAAATTAGATGACGTGGCAATATTGGGCAACAATTGGTGGAGTGGAACAGCAAGTGCCCTTTAGTCAAACACAAACTCTCCCATTTGCCTCAGTCCCCACCACTCCCTCCTGTCTCTGACACAGAGGCCAAGAAACAGTTAACATTTATCACTGGCTCTGTTGTTGCTTTTCTTCTTGGAAGGTAAAGTGGTAAGTGAAAAATTTCTTTCTTATGTCCACATCTCTTTCAAGAGTGGAAAAGTAAAAGATGACCCAAGATGGCCACGTGCCTCACGAAAATTGGTCCATCTTCCTCCCTTCGTTATATTACCTACCTGATGTTGTGGGTGCTGGTTTGCTGCCTCTCAGGTAGAAGGTGTGGCAGTGGGAGAGATGGGGAAAAAACTGGGGGGCGGGTGGGAAGAGAGGGTTAAAACTTTATCTATGGTAATTTCTTTTTTCTTTTTAAGGGTGATCTGAATCAAGTAAGGCAACATTTTTACATTTGTTAAGTTTGGATAGTGGAAACATAGGTGTATTCTGTACTCTATTATATGTTTAACGTATTTCCTATTAAAAATGTCAAAGTCAAAAAGCTGCTGTGCTGGGGGCTTGGAGGGGGAGGGTCAGGAAGGCTTCCCAAGGGAGGGGTGGGGAGGTTGGGCCTTGAGAAATGGGAGGATTCTGACTTGAGAATGAAGGGCTCCAGATCCAAGAGGTCCCCCAGCAGCAGAGGCAGGGAGGAGACGATGGCAGGGCAGGGAGGAGGGCATTCTGGGGAGGCTGGAGGCCGGTCTTGGGGAAGGCAGTGGGGTGGAGAGGTGGTCACGGGGCCAGAAGACAGATGGTGGGATGGGGACTCACTGACACCTGGCCTCACTCGCCCTCACTCCACCAGGCCCATCCTTGGCTCTGTGCACGGCCGGCAGTGTTTCTAAGGATGTGTGCCTATTTTTAGAGCAGAGATTTATTTCTTTCCATTTCAACTGTTTACTTCTGTCCTGGGCTTGTGAATCTGCTGGTTTGTGCTACAAGGGAGAACCACAGCCCTGTGGACCAAACGTGGCTGCTTCCTGCACAGCCAAGAGCATCCTCTGGTTTATAGGATAACATTTGGGCCATGAATATGAAGGATTTTATGATTTTGTAGAGTCAGGTGGGAAGCCATGCAGTGTGACAGGAAGACCCAGGATTTTGTCCTGGTGCTGTGGCTTACTTGCTGTGTGACCTTGAACAAGTCCCTTCCCTTCTCTGGGTTTCAGGGGTTTTTGTTGTTGTTGTTGTACTGATTTTTCATCACTAAAGTGGGGATAGTACTGCTTACCTCAAAGGGTTGGTATGAGGATTTGATGAAATACATAAAGCACTGGGTGAATGACATGTGTGTAGGAGGGACTCTGTAAATCAGGGATTCTTTATCTGTGCCGTGTTTGTATATCCAGGGATAGGGGTGGGGCTCAGATCATGTCTAAGTGTTCCTCTAACTCTGAGATTCTACAGTCCTAGGTTTTCTCCTCCATCATTTCTCCCTGCAGTTCATGGTCCCTTGGTCTCAGAAATTTTGACACATTTTGGGCTGAGGAAGACAGGTCTACCTGAATGCAGCCTATCACCTACCAGCTATGTGATTCTGGGCGTCCATTTCCTTTTCTTAAAATGATTTCAACCCCAACCTATGAGGATCAGTTTCATAGGATCCTCGTGGAGGTGTTTTGAGATGATGCCCATAAAACAGCCTAGCACCTGGCATGTCAGACGACCTCAACAGAGAAATAACTGTAGTTTTAAAATTATTATTATTATTATTTCAGGCCTTGCAGGGGCCTGTTGTTTTCCATTGTTGTTTCTATAGTTGTAATGTGTCACAGACTCCCAATAGCAGACTTCAAAATCAACTTGTAAAACCCAATTTCTTTGTCTAAGTTTGGGGTTATCTCTACCATCTTCTCTTGTGTAAATATTTTGACCCTTTTACTGAGACACTAAAAAATATTACTCCTTTTCCTCAAAGCCTCATTAACAAGTAACATTTATAGTGAAATTCTTTGTGCTGGTGGTTTCTTTCTTTTTTTAAGATTTATATTTATGGTGAAAATAACATAACAACTCCAAGAGAAACTGAATTAGAAAAAAGTAATTTGCTGGTAATTCCCCAGCTTTGTTCTCCAAGTTGCCTTCCAGGTCCTCCCACACACACTCACAGGAGGTGGTAGTTAACAGCACAGGCTACTGGGTCTGACTCTCTGGGCTGGAATCCCAGCTCCTGGGCAGGCTACTTCATCCCTCTAAGCCTCAGTTTCCCCATCTTTAAAATGGAGCTGATAACCAAACCTCTCAGAGGACTAAAGAAGATAATCCATGCAGGGCTTTGTCCCAGTAAATGTCAACTATCTATTGATGCTATAAGAGCTCACACACTGTACCCTGCCCAAGTCACAGTGTGACTTGTCATTCTCAAACATCGCTGTACGTTGACCGTTTTCCCTGTTGCCTGGTACAAAGGCAATCTGAACCGAGGAGCTGGCTCAGCTTCAGAGCAGCATGCACTTAACTCCAGAGAGACGAGAAAGGGCAGATCCCCTTGGGGAATCAGTCAACAGCAGATACTTTTAGCACATGGAGCATTCCTCTCCCGTGGGAGTCCAAGTGCAACAATCTCATGATAAGCTTGAGTTTTTCCAGGACGCAGACTAAGAGAGAAAGTTTTGGGGACTTTTTTTTTTTTTTTTTTTTTTTTTTTTTTACTGTGCCCAAGTTTGGAATCCTCTGCTGCAAACAAAGCAGCTTTCCAACTCTGTGTACTCTACTGTGTCACATGACACTGGGGCTTAACAACTGCATCACTGAAAACATAGCCTCCTGAAACATTACCTGTTAGCTGAATTCAGGTCATAAGGTTGCCAGGAACTGCTCATAAAATCAGAGACAGTTAGAGCTGGAGGGGGTGTCAGAGGGCATCTAGGCCCACTGTGTCCATTTTGCAGATAGGGAAACTGAGATCCAAAGAGGGAAAAGCACTTGCCAACGTTGGGGGCAGAGCCAAGATTGAATAAGGACCTCTGCATCTCAGACTGTTTCTAGGAAGAAAAGGGGATAATTTTTCATACACCACCTTCCCCAACTACAAAACCAGAGCACATCCGTGGCTCAAACTATCTTCCTGAAGACTCCAGTGAAGCCTTATAGCGGTGTGACTAAGACGTGAACTTTTAGAGCCGTGTCATGGCTCTGCCACTGCCTCATTTCAGTTTCCTGGACAAGTTACTTCACCTCTCAGTTTTCTCATCCGTAAAATGGGCAGGATAACAGTGCCTGCACCATAGGATTAGGATGACGGTTGAATGAATTAATATTTTCAAAGTGCCTAGAACAGCGTCTGCACATAAAAAGTGCCGTATAAGTACTTGTTAAACCAGAATGAAAACAGGAGGAGTACAGGGTATAAGAGAGAGGGCAGCGGGCCCGGGCTGGCTCTGCTCGGGCCTGTGACCACAGCAAGTTCCTTCCCCTCTCTGGGCTCAGTTTCTGCTCTGTAAGTTGGATGGCTGGACACCTGCCGGTCTCTGCATCCCCTCCGGGCCAGAGTCTCGGAGGCCCCTCCTGGTCTGCATACCTTTGACCTCTCCCTGTGCTGTGATTTCAGAACATGGGCTGAGGGTAGGTGAAACTCGAGCTGGAATGTTTGTGCTCTCAGAAAGAATGGAGCCCCACTAGATCTTTTCAAAACTCCCATCCTGACTTGCAAATCAGGTAACAGAGACATCTCAGTGAAGGGCTAATTGTTAGATGGGGACAAAAACCCCGCTGGTCTCCGTTATCTCCTATCCTTGCTCCGATTTCTCTTCTCTTTTTCTTGAACTTAGAGAGAAAGGGGGCTTTGAAAATGTCCATTTGAAGCCACAATGCTACGAGGATCACAGGTCTCGGATTGCCCAACCCTACTCTGAAATTCAAGTGCACTTGTACCTTCCTCCTGCCAGAGGGGGAGGTGCCACACTTTGGAGCCTGTGTGAAATCTGAGTCTCCATGCCCTGGTCCTGTGACGCTGAGCAAGTCAGTCAGCTCTCTGCACCTCACCGGCTTCTCCAGCCCTCCAGTGTTCACACGCATACCTTCCTGTTAATCACCGGTGACAAGGGCTCAGGGCAGCTGGCTGTGTGACGGTACAGAGGCCCTGGGAATCTGCTGCTAGAGCCAGACACCCTGATATTAGGGGTGAGGCCATTTGCCAGTTTAGAAGTGAAATGGAGCTCCTAGCTGGGGCTCAAGCAGTCCTTAGGGGCTCCAGCAGTCCTTAGGGGCTCCACTCCCGGCTCTGAGAGGGCTCCTCCACCTGCCCCCTTCCCACTCCCAGGTCTGTTGCCTGGCTCTGACCCTTGTCATCACCTACCCAATTTGTAGCCACAGCCTAATCTAAACTCACCCCCATCCAGGGGCTCAGGGCAACTCCAACAGCCCCAAGGCCAGAGGCAGCAGGCTCTGGGGGCTCCTGGGAGTCTGTGCTTCACCCTGAAAACAGCAAAGATTCTGCAAGATGGCAGAAGGGTTGTGGAGAGGGGCAGGGGCCCTTCCTTATCTTCAGGAAAGATCTCTGTCACTACCATGGGAGCCCCTCCACCTCTCACCCATCTCCCCAGCCTCTCCTCCAGTCCATCTGTCCTTAGTCAGCAAGTCCACTGACTCTCTGCCTTCGGGACTCCCTGGGCCTGCTGAGAAAAGTCCAAACTCTTTAGTCTTCCTTGCACCCCTCTGCCCCCATATCTAGCCCAAACCCCCTTCCAGGCTCAGCGAGCCCTCCACAGAAACCACGCCTAAACTCCCCATCCCCAATTACTTGCTGTACATGAGCCTTTGCTCGTGACCTTCACTCAGCATAGAATTCTTTGTTTTTATTCTTGACTTTGAAAAATCCAGGACCCAGTCCCAGTATCACCTATTCTGTGAAGCCTCCCACCAAAAAGAATTAATCCTCTCCCTGAGTGCTCCCACTTAGGACACGGTTTATTATGCCCGCTCCCCACCGGATGGAGGGCCTGAAGGGCAGAATCCCCGCTAGGCTCCCCTGCTGGTGGCCGCACAGGGGTCGGCGCATGGCAGGTAACTGAGTCATGTTTACTGAATTGACTAGAAGTAGCTACATCCTCCTTCAGTTCTCACTTTTTAAAACTATCTGCTCTTGCAATTCTAGACAACGGTGATCTAGGATAGAATTAGAACAGAATAACTTTATAGCACTAAAGCTAGAAGCTTGATTGTTTCTTCCCTACGTCACTCGTTTTTATGGAAACCCAGGCTAATGGAAAGCGATGGTGCAGGGGAAGGAAGAACCCAAGGCTCTCCCACCAACGCTGTCTTCTAATCAACCCCAGCAGCCTCACCTCAGGGACCGTCTCCTCCTGGCGGGGTCGGGGGTGGGGGACAGCAGGGGTCGTGAATAGCAAGATGAGAGCACATTGCTGGAGGGGCTTGTCACTCTGTGTGGCCTAGGGCCCAGCACCCCTAAACAAGGATTCTGGGTTATCTAGAAAGAAGACATTTAATCAAACCCGGAGATAAGACCAGGTTATAAGCTCATGGAAGCTTAGCTTTGAATGGGACCAAGCAACTCCATTATTTCATGGATGGGGACACTGAAGCTTAGGGATGGACAGCAACTGGCGCAAGGTCACATGAATGTAAGAGACAGGGCCAGGGTTGCACCTGGGACACGTAACCTCTAGTCCTGCGTATTCCCTGCTAACCTACACTCCCTCTACACTAGCTGCAACTACTTAAGGGTTAGTGAAATGGTAGCGTTTTCTTGTATGGATTACTGTTAAACTAGGGTTGAGCAGTGACAGGTTTTTTTTAAAAAGGCATGAAATATCCCATTTTTAATTTAAAAATATATCAAATGGGAAATTCACTTAATTCAGTAACATTCATTCTCTCCCTTCTCTGAGCTGGGCATTAGCCGGGGTACCTGAAATAGCCACCTCCCTCGGCTCTGCTGACAGCTCCATGGTGACCGGCCAAACCACAGACATGACCAGGGAGCCTCCTGCCTTGTGATGCCATAACCTCACTGCAGAGGCAAATTCTGAGCATTAAACACACTTATATGTGCTACCTGACACGTATTCCCCACCATCCTGTGGCAGCTGGCTTGACAGAACGGTGGACTTGGCTTTTGCAGACTCAGTGCAGTACAGATAGGTGGTAATACCCTGCAGGACTGGGGCAAGGGTCTCTAGGAGGCTGTACATGCTCTGAATCAGAGTCCAATATATGGCGCTTCTCCTCCCACGGCCAGGATTCACGGGCCTAGAAAATGGGAGTAGCACCCCTCACTATTACCAGTGGTACCCCTAGTGACCCACTGGCAAAAGTTGTGCATCCTGTTCTTGTGACCTGATGCTCTGCTGGCCTCAAGGTCTTAGTTAGTTCCAAAGGGAGGAATGCTTCCGCTAGGAGACACAGCAGTGATTCCATTGGATTGGAGGTTAAGACTGCCACTTTGGGCTCCTCATGCCTCTGAATGAATAGGCAGAGAGGGAGTTTCTGTACCGGCTAGGGTGATTGGTCCTGGTTACCAAGGGTAAATCAGACTGCTGCTCCACAAGGAAGGTAACGAAGAGTATGTCTGTAATACAGGAGATTCCTTAGGGCTTTCTTAGTATTGCCAGGACCTGCGATTAGAGTCAATGGAAAACTATAACAACTCAATCCAGGCAGGACTACTAATGGTCCAGGCCCTTCAGAACTAGGTTCACTCCGCCAGGCAAAGAACCACACCCAGCTGAGGCTATGGTTGCTGAAGGTGAGGGAAGTACAGAATGGACACCAGCTATGACCACGTGACCAGTTAGAGAAACGAGGACAGTGTGGTCAGGAGTACTTCCTCTGTATTTTTTTATGAACATGTTTGTGTATGTGTGAGTCTATGTATGTGTATTAAGTAAATATCTTTGTTTTCTTCCCTCTCTTATTCTCTTAACATGAAACACAAGATGTATTGGTTTTATATGGTGGTATCTAAGTATTGTTAATTTTACATCATAGTATTAAACTATGGGAGATCAAGGAGAAAGGTAAACATTACTCAAGGACTTTACCTCTTCTTCTGGCAGGTTATACACAGGATAGCTGTGTCATGTTAGGCAGAATTATGACCTTGTTATTGTCTTTATTTGGAGATAAGTATGGTTTAAGGAGATGTGTATGGGTGCCAAGTTGACTAGGAGTGGACTTGTGATGGTTAATTTTATGTCTCAACTTGACAGGGCCATGGGGTGCCCAGATGTTTAGACAATTATTCTGGGTATGTCTGTAAGGGGGTTTCTAGATGAGATTAACATTTGAATTGGTAGACTGAGTAAAGCAGATTGTCCTCCCTAATGTGGGTGGGCCCCACCCAATCAGTTGAAGGTCTGAATACATGTAGAACAAAAAAGCTGATCCTCCTACCAGCAAAGGGGGAATTTCCTTCTGCCTGATTACTTTGAGCTGGGTAAGTGCTTTTGTGTTTTGTTTTTTTTCTTGCCTTTGGACTTGAACTGAAAGCACTGGCTCTTCCTGGGTCTTGAGCCTGCCAGTTATTCGACTGAAACTATACCATCAGCTTTCCTGGTTCCCAGGCCTTTGAACTCAGGCTAGAACTACACTCCCAGCTGTCCTGGGTCTCCAGCTTGCCAACTGCAGATCTTGGAACTTGTCAACCTCAATAATCATGTGAGCCAATTACTTATAATAAATTTCTTTATACATATATATATATATGTATATATATATAAAATCTCCTACCTCCTAATGGTTCTGTTTCTCTAGAGAACCCTGACTAATATAACACACACTCACACACGCACCTGCAAAGGCAATGTTACTCCAATGTTATTGTCATAGTGGGAAAGGGGAAGTGGTACTTTAGGAAGTCGGCCTACCCCTCCCCTAGGTGGTAATGGCTGCTGTCCTTGCAACTGTGACAACGTGTCCCCTTTAGTGCCTACTCACATCAGGGTCCAGCTCATCCAGCTCATTTTCCAGGGTCCTCAGCTCTTCTTCTGTAAGGGCTCCAAGGATTTCATCTTCATCCAGGTCACGGTATTTCTCTAGTTCACGTCTGTACGACATCGTAGAAGAACTTTCTGTTCCCATCTATGACCTACCAGAAAGAGAAAAATCTTAGAAAGACCCTTCTTGGATTTGCTCTCAGAGCAAATAGATGCTTATCACTCACATGGAGCCCTGGGCATGTTTTATGAATTGTCAGGATAATAATTACTACACTGGAATCCTGTATTAAGTTGGACTAATTATCTCATAAACCTTGCAAGGTAAAAGTCCTGAGGGCTTGCAATTTAACGACTTGTAATTGTTGTAATTGGCATGGCCATTAGTTACAAGTAATAGGTGATTATAAATGGCTTACGAGTGCCTGAAAACTATTTTATTCTTCAAATAGTTCTAAAATTTTCTGTACAACCCTCCACCCTTCACCCCACACCCTGATGGAAAACATGAACGCTGGAAATTCTGCCAAGGCTGATTTTAAAAGCAGGGGAAGTGTCAGTGGTTAATTAAGCACCTGCTGCATGCAGGCCCTTCCCCTACAACATCTCATTCAATCCTCACAAGAAGCAGCTGACGGTAACAGCTAACTTTTACTACCATAGGCCAAGCTGTGCGTTAAGTAATTCCCAAGGACATTCTAATTTAACCTCTGAGGTAGGCATTTATCCCCGTCTTGCAGATGAGGACGCTGAGCTTAGAGAGGCTGAGGGACTCACACGAATCACACGACCAAGAGGGGACAGGACCACCATTTGAACCCCAGTCTGCTGGCTTTCCAAGCCCACGTGGCTCTAGCCATTGTATCAGGCACCTTTTCATAGAGTCACCTAACTTCATGGCCAGAAGGAGATCGCCTGGTCCAGACCTCTCACTTCACCCCCCAGGGAGCTGGCCCAGAGGGAGGAAGTGATTGATCGAGGGGGTGGGAGTCCAGGTCTGCCACTTCCCAGCTGCTCTCCTTGCGAGAGGAGGCTACTGCATATTCTCTGTGGCACAGATGACACCTAACACCTGTGTTTGTATCCTGTCTCTGCTACTTCCATAACCATGACACTTTCACACCTGAGAACTCATTCAATCCTGATGCCACACCCTGTAAATTGAATTTTTTAACACCTTTTTATCAACAAAGAAACTGAGGGATGACCTAGGGCTTGACTCAGAACCCCTGTCACCGGACCCCAGTGCTCCCCACTACACCACACTGCCTGTCACCTAACCCGGGAGACACAATGGGGCCCTAAGCCCTTCTGTCCCCCAGCTTGGCTGGAACTGTCTGATAACATGACAAGCCCAGCTCACACATCACCTCCTCTGTGAAGCCTCAGCATCCCCTCTCTGAGCAAAGTTCATCACGGCCACAGCACTGCACCCACACCTCTGCACGCAGCTCGCACGTCTGCCTCCTGCGGCTTCCTCATGGGCAGGGCCTGGGTTTGCTCCACCCCACTCTCCCGAGGGCCCGACTCAGGGCTGTGCACACAGCAGGAAGTCTTTCACTGAAATGAACCCAATTCCAGTTCTCACCTGCCATTGGTGGTCCAATCAGACCACCTTGAGGACATTCTGGGCTCTTCTCTTGGAAAATGGACAGTGTCAGCTTGCTGCAGAGCTGCTAGCATCTCTGTGTCTAAGCCAGTTCCCACCTGTCCTGCAGCCTATGTGAGCCGAGCGCTCAGCTTTTGTTTCTGAGGCTGACAGGCTAAAGGGTGAGGCAGCAGCTCAGAGCATTTGCAAATGCTGCAGAATGAAATGTGTTATTATGTATAGAGTTGATGTTACGGGTGGAACTGTGTCCCCTCCAAATTCATATAAGTTCTAACCCCCTGTACCTCAGTAACCTAGAACCACATTCCAAGTAAGAATGTGACAGTTACTTGGAAAGAGGGTTGTTGCAGATGTAATTAGTTAAGTTTAGATGTGGTCATGCCAGAGGAGGGGGTCCCTAATCCAATAGGACTGATGTCCTTATAAAGAAGGGAAATTTACACAGGCACACAGGAAGAACACCATGTGAAGATGAAGGTAGAGATGGGGGTGATGCTTCTGCAAGCCAAGGAATACCGAAGATTACCAGCAAACCACCGGGAGCTGGAGTAGAGGCCTGGAACAGACCCTCACAGCCCTTGGAAGGAACCAACCCTACCGATACCTGGATCTTGGACATCTAGCCTCCAGAACTTTGAGACAAAAATCTCTGCTGTTTGGGGCTTCCCTGGTGGCGCAGTGGTTGAGAGTCCGCCTGCTGATGCAGGGGACACGGGTTCGTGCCCTGGTCCGGGAAGATCCCACATGCCGCGGAGCGGCTGGGCCCGTGAGCCATGGCCGCTGAGCCTGCGCATCCAGAGCCTGTGCTCCGCAACGGGAGAGGCCACAGCAGTGAGAGGCCCGCGTACCGCAAAAAAAAAAAAAAAAAAAAAAAAAAAAACTCTGCTGTTTAAGCCACTCAGTGTGTGGTACTTTGTCACGGCAGCTGTACCAAACTAATACAATCAGTATCACCTTCCTCACAGCGTTTTGTGGTTTTAGACCCCAATGGAAACAAACACAAACAAAACCCGTGGCTCATCTGTGAAATGACTGATGGAGTTTTCCAGAGTAGAGAAAAACAAAACCTAGGAAAAGATAACCAACTTATCAATCAAAAAGCTGGGATTAATTGTTAATTTGAAACAAAGTAATTAAAAATAAACAAGAACCAAAGTGGACTAGGGTACAAGAAAAAGCCTCCATTTCAGAAAGAGAGCAGAGATACACGTTATTAATATAAGTGTGTGCATGTGTGGGCCTCTGTGTAGGAGAAATCCGAGTGTGTGACAGCTGGCTTGATAAGAAAGGACTTGCTTCCCAAATACAGAAAAGGCCAGTGCCATCCTTTTCTCTAAGAATGGCTCAGCTTGGTCTGACGTCTTCCTTTGACCAGACCCCAAGAATGCAATGTTCAGACCATAAATGGCCCCCCCACCCCAGCTTGATTCATTTCTATTTACTTCCAAAGAAAGCACAAGCAGCTGACGATGCTCTGGTATAGATGGAAAAAAAAACCTTCCTGATGGCTCTCAGAGAATAACCTAATTTGGATTTTCCTGAGTGGAGCCGGGAGAGGCCCTGTGGTCGCCATCCCAGGGCCAAGAGGACCCTAGTAAGGGCTCGGAGGCTTCCAGAATCAACTCACAGACACACCTCCGAATTAGCATCTCTCAGATGGGCTGCAAAACACGCTTCTGGTGCTCAAACAGGTCTTGGGTTGTACCAAGTTGCACAGCGCTCTCTACTCTGCCTGACTTCTCAAAACCCTTGGTCTGCTTTCCCACAACGGATGTCAGTCGCCAAGACAGGGAGGGTACAAGCAGAACTTCCCTGTCCTTTGGACCATGAACCCATGTCTCTGAGAAACTGCTCCTGGAAGTGGAATCTCATGGAACGTTTGGAAAACACAGCCTTAGATTCACCTCTGGGTCATATGGAGAGCCATTCAGACTCACACAAGAAGGGGCTGGGGGACAGAACCAGCTGGGACAGGTTTGGAACCCTAGGAGCTTCCCATGCTTGTTACCTTGGCTGGTTGACTCATTTTTCCTAGATGGTTTGCACTAAAACCCTTAGAAAGAGTCATGGACAGACCCTGGAGAAGGGACGAGCCAGTACAAGGGAAGAGGGGAGAGAGGAATCCATGTCAAAGCCACCCGGGGGAAAAAACGAGCTGGGAATGAGCAAGAAGAGAGGGGTAGGTGGCAACTATGGGGCCTGCTGGAGGGGGGATGGAGCTGGGTAGCAGGCTACCTCCAGAGATGCCACCCTGAGGGATGCGATCATTACATTTCCTGAAGAAGTCTCCATCTTTGCGCACACAGGAAAGTTAATGTTCCGCTTACACACTCCACGGTGCCGATGAATTTAAAACTCCTATTTCAAAGGATTTAAAAGGCCCTTTCTAATGTCAAGTGTCCTGTGAATATTACAGAGTGATGAGGCATCACATTAAATAAGCTGAGAGGAACGGAGAACTCCTAAGGTAAACTATGAAGCTGTCAGCTTCAAGCCACACTCATCTACTTGGCTCCCAGGGACAGTTTCTCTAAGGTGAGATTCTTCTCCTATGGTCAGTGATGTGGAAGAACTGGAGGTGGGGGACAGACAGGGCAGGAGGGAGGTGAAAACACCATGTTAATAGAGCCCACTGCAAGCTCGGCTTTAAAAGATGGCTTGGGGGAACTCCCTGGCGGTCCAGTGGTTAGGACTCCATGCTCTCTCTGCCAAGGGCCTGGGTTCAATCCCTGGTCGGAGAACTAAGATCCCAGAAGCTGCACGGCGTGGCCAAAAGAAGAGAGAAAAAAAAAAAAAAAAAAAAGATGGCTTGGAAGAGATGGTATTTTATAGCTGTTAGTAAAAGGCCCCTGTTTCCTAGTAAAAGAGGTGTCACAGATGGACACAGACCTGAGATTCAGAGGACTTTGGCTGGTGTGCCAGTTGTGGTGGTAACTCCCTGGGTGACCCTCACTGAATCCCTCCCCTCCTCTGGGCCTCTGTTTGCTCATCTGTAAAATAAGCATAAATGGACCCGGAAATTCTGCTTGTAACCTATCCCCCAGGGTGGTCTCTAAACTGTGCTCAGTGGAGAGCTCAGGCTCTGAGAAAGCCCTTCCAGAGCCCCTGCAGGGGGTTAAATAGGAGAGGCTAAGCAAGAGGGCTCACCCCTCGTACTGTCTGATTTATGGAGGGTTCCACATAAGGTTTCTCTTGAAGAAAGGATTCAGCTGCTAAAATAAAAAGTTGAAAATCACGTCCAGCCTGGGGCTGGGGCGTGGTCAACGCCGGCTCCACAAATATGAGCCACATTATTATGAGGCTGCGGCAGCCACTGCTACTGCTGGGGCCGCTGCCTCTCCGCCGCCCTCCCCTGCTCCCCCATCATCTGTCTGTAATGTTTGCCAGGTAAGGACATGTGTCTTGTCCTCATGGCCCCAGTGCCTAGTCCTGTGCTTGGTAAAGGTGTTAGGAGGGCATGAGCACATTTGGGCTTTGCTCTAGTGTCCCTGGAACTTGGGGCAAGTCCCTTCTCTTCTCAGGTCCTCTGTTTCCCCTTCTTTAACGTGGAAAAAACTGGGAGGGCTGGGAACCCAAGAGGGGAGGGATGGGCAGGAAGGGGTGATGAGGCTGCCCAAGGCAGAACCGCGCCGCTGCTGCCTGCTTTACAAATTGGGTCCTGAGTAAGAGTTGGTGAGGAAAAGAAAAGGACAGCTCAATAAATTAAAGACGCGTTTGAAAACTGAAGTCTTCCAAATCCTGTGCATTTTACACTATTGGCACATCTGGCCTCCCTGCTTCTCAGTGGCAGAAACCTTAAGCTTCTGCTAAATATGAAAATAATAGAATTTACAAGCTGTGCCAGGAAGTAGAACCAGGCAGGTTGGATGGTAAAAATGAGTGGGTCAAGGGCTGAGGCCATCCATCAGGAAGCTTCAGGAATGAGAGCTCTGAGACAGGGCAGCTCCTGGAGCACCGAATGCACTTTTAGATCTTTCACGGGAGGTGGGTGCAGTCACTTGTGCTAATGGCTCTTCCAGCATCTGCCCCGGGGGACACTGCGGCAGGAGGCTCTGGAGAGGTATCTTGATTTATGGACTGCATTTCCCTGAGGTCAGGAAGAGCTGAGTCACAAGTTCAAATGAATATTTTCCAGTTATACCATCTTGTTATTTCAGCCACAGTGAAGGGAGGTGGATTTACAAAGTTGATGCTTCGTAACCCTTCTCCTCCGTCTTTGTCTTCTCTTCTCTTTGGGAAGACACTTTGGCTGAAGGGATTTTAGGCCATGATCCCTCATCACTGAAGCCTGAGCCTCTCTCTTCCATTGGCTCCAGGGACACAAAAGTGAGTGCCTGAGATGTTCTCTGTTCCTCCCGAGAGAGCTGTCTCCCCACTGCCCTCCTCCAAGGGGCACCTCTGGGGGCAGCCATGCTGTATAGCATGTGATCCCTACCTCAGCTGACTGGGCAGAGTGGGTGCCTGGCTCAAAGGCAGCCAACTGAGTGGCTAGTCAGTGATCTATGTGGCTTGGATTTAAAAAAAGAGTGAGCTGGTTGAATGAGCCCCTTCATTCCTTGGCATTTGTATTGGTTCCTGAGACTGCCCTAACAAAGTACCACAAACGGAGGGGCCTAAACAGCAGAAATTCATTGCCTCTCAGTTCTGGAGGCTAGAAGTCCAAAATCTAGGTGTGGCAGGGCTGGTCCTTCTTGTGGGGAGATCTGGGGGGTGAACTCATGGGGCTGAGGGATGGGGAACACGGCATCCCAGAAGAGCCCAGTCCCTGCTCCCTCAGGCTTGGGCTGCTACGGCTCCTGCTGGAGTCCCGTGAGACTCCCGCCCCACCACAGTCCTTACAAGACCCACCCTCTCCTCGCACACCCTCGCTGCACTCAGTTACCTCGAATGCATCCCTGCCCCTTGCGGCCAGACAAGTACGAGGCTGTCCCGGTTTGCCTCCTTCCTTTCTCCCCACCCCTTCTCATTCTCCCTGATGACGGATTCTTCTTGGCCCACCTGTGCCCCTGGGCGCTGCCCTCTTACATCTCACACTCCCCCTGGGGGCTGTCTCCAAGCGGGGTCAGCTCTCAGTGATAAGCTGATGACCCTCGCAGGGTCTCGTGCTCTGTTGAGCGCATCTCCTGGAGTCCCTCAGGCTTCACTTGCCCAACCCGGAGGGCAGTCACCTCTCCGCCACCACCAGCCCCTCACCCTGCTGCCGTCAGCCACCCAGGCCAGACACCTGGGGGTCAGTCCGAACCCTCCCCTCGACCTCCCCAGTTCTGGTGGGTCCCCACGCCTGTCAACCCTCTCTCTCTCTCTCTCTCTCATTTATTCTTTGGAATGCTATAGGGGTTTTTGTTGTTGTTGTTAGATTGTGGTAAAATACACAGCACAAAATGAACCATTTTAAGTGTATAGTTCTATCGGATAAAGTACATTCACGTTGTTGTACAGCCATCACCAGCATCCATGTCCAGAACTTTTTCATCTTTCCCAGCGGAGACCCTGTCCCCCTTTAAGCGCTAACTCCCCGTCCCGCTCCCCCCAGACTCTGCAGCCACCATTCTGCTTTCTGTCTCTATGAATCGGACTACTCGAAGTGCGTCATCTGAGTGGAATCATACACTGTTGTCCTTTTGTGACTAGACTCCCATCTCTTTACCATCCCTTGTATCTGTCCCTCCTCTCCCTTGTCACGGCGACTGCCTTTTTTGGATCTGTGTTGTCACAACAGCCTCCCAACCCAGTTCCCTGCCTCAGTTCTGCTACCTTCCTGTCCACACGCAACTCAGCCTTCAAGTGATCTTTGTGAAAGTCACTTCCTTTTTTTTTTTAGCGGTACGTGGGCCTCTCACTGCTGTGGCCTCTCCCGTTGCGGAGCACAGGCTCCGGATGCGCAGGCTCATGGCCATGGCTCACGGGCCCAGCCGCTCCGCGGCATGTGGGATCTTCCCAGACCGGGGCACGAACCCGCGTCCCCTGCATCGGCAGGCGGATTCTCAACCAATGCGCCACCAGGGAAGCCCGAAAGTCACTTCTGATGCTGCTGCTGAGCTGAAGCCACCTTCAACAGCCCCCATTGTGACAGATGGAGCGCAAACTCCCCAGCCTGGGGTTTGAGGCCATCAGAGATCTGGTGGCCTCTGTGCCACCCCAGCTTCTAATCCCCACACAGGCTTTCCCCTTCCAGCTGGACCCTCCACTCACCCCCAGCACCTGAGCACCCCTGACATTCTGGGCCAAGCACATGCAGTCCTCTCAGCCTGGAGCACCCTCTCCCCACCTCCTCACTGGAGGTGAGGCCTCCCTGCTGTGCTTCCCTGCCCAGTGGAGGTGACCGCGGCTCCCACCTCCCAGCCCCCAGGCTGAACTGGGTTGGGGACAGCATCACATCTGACCAGCATCACACGCACAACTCAGGCTCAAGGCTCCGTTACTGCAGGTCAGTCAGGAATGCAGACCCCCCGGAGCTGGGTGGACACCAGAATTCTATCCCAGGCTAGTGACCCCAAAGGGAAGAAAGTCAACTGTCCCTCGACTGGATGGGGCAGGGTAGGGTGTGGAAGAGGTAGACAAGTAGGGATTGGAAGTTTGGGGGGCTTACCTTCCTCAGTGTTTAAGCTTTGGAAGAGGGTCATAAAATGTGACACAATAATTACACCCAAAACCAGTCCAAAGTGCAGAGACCTTTGCAACTTAAAACAAACAAACAAACAAACACTTTCATGCCCGCAGTTTCATGTCCCCTGCAGGGCAAGAAGTGAGAGTGCCTTGGCATGTTGTCATCTATGATTGGATCCAGACAGACAGGGGGAGGGAGACAGCTGGACCAAGAGGGCCCAGCTCTCCCAGGCACCATCTCGTGTCCCCAGGCAGCCCCTGTGTGATGGCCTGAGTGCTCACTTAGCCCTGATGAAAGACTCTCCCAGGCAGGACTGGCTCCAGAATTTCCCGGGTCCAGTGCAAAATAAGACTGTGGGGTCCTGAGTTCAAAAACGGGAAAAAAGTGCCACTAAAGGTACCAAGACATAAAGTTTTTCCTTTCTCTCATGGTCTCTGTCTTGATCTGTCGTGGTGTCTTTAAAATGTATGACTGAATATCATGATCTACACAGGTGCCCGAGTGCTGTGACTCAGAGAGGGCACACCAAGTCCTCTGGCTGCCAGCTTCCCTCCCCTGCCAGATACAGGACGGACATGCTCTGCCCGGGTAGGGAGCGGGCAGTTGAGCCAGGCTTCTCCCCTTCCAATGGGGCCACTGCCCTAACACACGGAGATGGGTGATCCCAAGGGTATCCCAACCTCTGCACCAGGACAATAGATGCCTGGATCACGAGACGACAAGAGGCTTGCCCTGCAAGGTTGCCAGCCGAATGCAGCCAGGGCGAGAGCCCCAGTAGTAGCTGGGCAGTGGTGGGGAGGGGGAGGCTGGTAGGACCTGGGGCGCCAGGAGGCGAAGCAGCTGGAGTCTGAGAACCCATCCTCAGGAAGCAGAGAGGCAGCAGGAGATGGGACTTCGTGCGGGACCTCAAAGCCCTGGTGCACACTTCACTGTCCATGGGGCTTCACTTTAAAATATAAATCCAAAGATAAAATTAAGAATTTCAAGAAATCGACTGCCGAGCATTCAACCAAGCACAGAGTGCTTCTGAGAGCAGGGCTCTGTACAACCTACAACCTGTTCCCAGCCCTCTTCCCAGGACACATACCATGAAGGCTCCAGGGCTAGACTCAGCCTTGGCTCACCTGGGATGGTCCTTTTCTTCTCTAGTATCCTCCAACCCACTGGGATCTCCACTCCCTGGGGTCTATAGGAAGCTGGAGCCCTTGTGCAGTGGCAGAGGGACACTGGGATAGGAGTCAGGGGATTCGATTACAAGTCCTGACTTTGGTTGAGGATTTGCTGTGTGGCCTCGAGCAAGTTGCTGTACCTCTCTGGATCTCAGTTTCCACAACCTAATTCGTTGAGTGAGTGTTTACTGAGCACTCACGTTGTTCAGGGCATAGTGGGCCTTTGTGGGAGAGACAGAAATTAATAGGAGAGTTCCGGCCCTCAGGAAGCTTGCAATTAAGTCGGGAGGATAAGACTCACACAGAAATTCCTGGGATGGTGTCATACACATCCTCTCTTCACCCACCACCCTCAGAGGGAGGTTGAGCTGGGCCATTAGCCCCACTTTACAGATGATGTCTCCTCTTGGGTCAGCCTGGTGGCAGGTGAAAGCATGGACTAGGGGTCACGCAGGCTTGGGCTAAAATCCCTGCCCTGGCTCTAACTGGTGGGGCAATCTTGGGCATGTCACTTAGTGCCTCTGAGCTTCATGGATTCATTTGTAAGGTGAGGGCACAACCTGTACCTCTGAAGGGGTGCTGTGAAGAAGCAGTGACATAAAGGATGGGGCAGTTCAGATGGCTGGTTTCCTTCCCTCTTCCTCAGTTTCATGAAGCTCCAGCCCAGTAAGCCAACCCGACAAGCATCAGATGGGTGGACATGGCTGGGTAGCCACGAGAAAGGTGTGGGGGCTCTCAAGTGACTGTCTACCCAACATAAATCAACAGTGTGAGGCGCTGGCCCTCAAAGCCACGGTGTGATCTCAGCTGCATTAACAAAGGTACAGTGGACAAAGTAAGGGCAATGATGGCCTTGCTAGGCTTCAGGCTGGAGCTCAGCTCTGGGCCCCCACTCTTGCACTGGGGGTGTGTGATTATTTTTTCTTTTTTTAATAAGGCATTGGTTGGGCTTCCCTGGTGGCGCAGTGGTTGAGAGTCCGCCTGCCAATGCAGGGGACACGAGTTCGTGCTCCGGTCCGGGAAGATCCCACATGCCGCGGAGCGGCTGGGCCCGTGAGCCATGGCCGCTAAGCCTGCGCGTCCGGGGCCTGTGCTCCGCAACGGGAGAGGCGACAGCAGGGAGAGGCCCGCGTACCGCAAAAAAAAAATAATAATAATAAGGCATTGGTTATATACAGTCAAGTGGGCAAGTCTTAAGAGCACGGCTCACTGAATCTTCCCATATGCATACACCTATGTAAACACCACTCAGATGAAGATATAGGCCATTTCCAGCCCACCAGAAGGCTTTCTCATCCCCCTCCCAGTCCATCTCCCTCAAAGGTAACAACTATTCGGACTTTTAAAGCCTTCTAATAAATTAGCTTTGACTGTTTTTGAACATCATATAAATGGACACATATAGAGGGTATGTTCTTGCATCTGGCTCCTTTCAGATGCAACTTTATATCTGTGAGATTCATCCACGTTGTGTGTTAGAGTGGCAGGTGATTCTTTTTTGTTGATGTGTAGTATTCCATTACATGAACTACACCATAATTTGTTTGTTTACTCTACTGTTAATGGACACTTAAGTTATTTCCAGTATTTGGTAATTATAAGTAGCCCTATGATGGCTTTTGGTGGGAATAATCACTTATTTCTCTTGGGTATGTACCTGGAGCAGAATTTCTGGATCACAGAGTTGGCATACACTTAGTTTCAGTAGGTACTGTCAAAAAGTTTCCCAAAGTAATTGTACAATTTTACATCCCCTCCAGCAGGGTTTGAGAGTTCCAGTTGTTCCACATCTTTGCTAACTCTTGGTATTGTCGGTACTTTCCTTTTTAGCCCTTATGGCGGGTGGGTAGTGGTATCTCATTGTGCATTTCCCTGATGACTAAGGCTGCTGAGCATGTTTCATATGCTTACTGGCCATATGGGCGACCTCTCCTGTGAATTGGGCCTTTTCTCTTGAGTGGTGCTGGCCGAGTTCAGAGAAGGGGGGCAGGGTGTCAGATGAAGAACAGTTGAAGGGCCAGGGGAACATGGTCACACTCTGCAAACTTCTAATGGGCTGACCTGGGGAAGAAGGAACAAAAATGGTCTGTGGATGCCAGCGCTCAGAAGACATAGATTTACTGAGGTGACCAGGACATGGATTTCCGATCAGCGCAATGAATTGTCTAAAAATAAACAATGTCCAAGGAGGCACTGGGCTGATTCAGGAGGTGGTGAGCACTTGTTATGCCAGGCATGTGAGCAGAGATGCTAGAGCCCTAGATGAGGTTTTCCAGAGACGGCTGACGTCTCGACTGATGGTGGGTTTCAGGAGTTGACAAGATGAGATTTCAGGCCTATGAAGGCCTGGTTCTGTTATGTAAGACATGTTTGGAGCCACTGAGTGGAGAGCATGGGGACTCAGAGATGATCAGCTCTCTTTAAAAAAGACTTGTTTCCTGGCCTGTTTGCATTATTCTCCCTGGCTGATCTCATTCTCTTAGTCATACGGGAAAGTACCTTCTGAAAAAAGCAGGGAAACAAGACACAGCATTTGACTCCGTCACTCTCTGCAGTGACACTGAGCCCCATCCCAGTTCACACGGAGCCTCAAAGGTCCACACGTCAAAGCTGTCAAAGGGTTTAAATTAGAAAAGCACGTGTGTGTGCATGCACCATTGTGTGTTTTCATTTTGCACCTCTTGAGGTCATCACGGTGTCTGAGTCACTGAACGAATCATTGTAAGCAAGAGGGCTCCAGGAAAAGACGCTGAACCCATCGCGCTGTCCCAGCTGGCCTGCCCACCGGCCCTGCAAACCCTGCCGTACTCCACTCTGTGGTTCCTTCTCCCCACCTCTCTGCAACTGCCCTGGCTCAGGCCACCACGCGCTCTCACCAGCCTCTGCCTCTTCCATGGCCTCTTTTTCCACACCAGCTGAAAAGGGTACTAGCAAGCCAAATACTAATACCAAGGGGAGGGGCCGTCAGAGTTCTGTCATTGAAGCATCATCTTATTGCACTCCACCCCCACCCCCCAAGACTGAAAGCTACTTGAAGGCAAGCATCCTTGTCTCCCATCGTCCCTGCTTCTCTCAGGTGCTGAAGTCAGTTTTGTTGAATAAGTGAATGAATGAATGCTTGGCATTACTACTGACTTTGACAGCCTTAAGACAAAAGCCTCGGTGGAATAAAAGCTGGCTTGTAGAAAAGCTTGTGAACTAACTCCTATTCTCACTCTCCATTTCATACACATGAACTTTGTCACCTTGCCTCACAGCAGGGGTTAACATAGGCACAGGTTTATGAAGCACGTTTTTGTATCTTCTAAAAAGTCAATATGAAAAGTATCATGGGCAATACCAAAAGGCAAAAGGCAAGTTGGGGGGAAAATATTTGTTGCACGTTGAACAAAGGGCTAATTTTTTTTTAACAGAGTTCCTAAATTAAAAAAAAAAAAAAAAAAAGAAGAGTCCAATGAAAATGTGGGAAGAGGAAAAGAACAGGCAATTCACATAAAAAGAAACATCAACGGCTAATAAGCCTATGAACAGAGAACGAAACCCACCCATAATAAAAGTAAATTGAGAAAGGAGACATCAGTTCTCCTCTATCAGATTAACAAAGATGAAAAAGTCTGAGAATCTCTGGTGTTGACAAGATGTGGAGGAGACCAACATTCTCACACAGAATAGAAGGACACACTGGTGCACCCTCTCTTGAGGCAAGTTAAGTCATATCTATCCAAACGCACACACGCTTTGACATAGCAACTCCACTTCTAGGAATTTATCCTGCCAGTTTACTCACTGAATTGTACAAAGATATATGTACAAATCATCTGGTTATTATCTATCTTAGCAAAAAACTGGAAACCACATAAAAGTTCATCAGTAGGGCACTGGGTAAATGAATTATAATGTAGACATACAATAGAATGCTATTAACACCATCCTTGAGGCTACCATTGCCTGTTATGTCAATGTACCTTCTAACAGCATGCATTATTCTGTACGTACCGCATACTAGCCACAGTGCTTAACTCTTTACGTGGGTAATTTCATGCAATCCTAATAACTCTGTGAAGCAGATACTTCTTACTTCCCATTTTAGCTGAAGAAACTGAAATGCAGTATTCTGACTGTATCAGTTTTCTAGGGCTGCCATAACAAATTACCACAAAGTGGATGGCTTAAAACAGCAGAAATGTATCCTGTTGCAGTCAGAAGGCCAGAAATTGGAAATTAAGATGTGGGCAGGGTTGGTTCCCTTTGCAGGCTCTGAGGGAGACTCTGTACCTTGCTTCTCTGGCTTCTGGTGACTGCTGGCAATCCTTGGCATTCCCCGGCTTGTACCTACATCACTCCAATCTCTGCCTCTATTGTCACGTGGTCTTCTTTCCTGTGTATGTCCACTCCACTTCTCATAAGGACACCAGTCATTGGGTTTAGGGCCCACCCTAGCCCAGTATGACCTCAGCTTAACTAATTACTTCTGCAAAGGCTCTATTTCCAAAGAAGGTCACTTTCTGAGGTTCCGGGTGGACATGACTTTTCAGAGGATACTATTTAACCTACTACAGTGACCAAGGTAACAAAGCTAGTAAGTAGGAGAGCCGGGATTTGAATCCAGGGGGGCAATGTGTACTCATTACCACTGCTCCATGCTGCCTTCCCATAACAGCTCACACTTTTATAACACTAACAATGTCCCAGGCACTGACTTAAGCATTTTACATATAATAACTAATTTACTCCCCACAACAAGCCCACTTCATACATGTGCAAATAGAGATTCCCCACAATAACCCCATATTACAGATGGGGAAACTGAGGCACTGGGAGTTAAAAGTTACCTGAGTCTATGCAGCCCATAACTGACAGACCTTAGATTTGAACCCAGGGAGGTATGTTCTTAACCACTATGCAAAACTGCCTCCCAACACTCTGAGAATTAGGGCTAAGAAAACATTTCTTTCTCCTGAAGGACTGGTCATTTTTAATCAGACATGATGTGGTCTCCAATTCATTGCTTCTCCCTTTCCCCTTCAGTTGTCATGATTCATCAGCTGATTTGAGTGTCCAAATAGAGTTGCCGTCATTCAGCTAGGACACTGGCATATTTTCTCTCCTTAATCTGTGTTGGGCATTTTGAAAGGCCTTCAGAGAGACCCATGCACCCACGCAAATGACATGCAAACTGTTGTGTGCATGGATATATTCATTTTTCTGGAGCAAGAGTCCATGGCTCCCATCAGATTCTCAGAGCTTCACGATCCTAATTTTCAAGTTTTTTGCCCTCCCTCCCTCCTTCCTTTCTTTCTTTCTTTTTTCTGTTCTCACCAGTTATGTTGCCTACGCCGGTTTATTAAGCAATCTCATACCCTTTTAATGGCGTAAGTGGAATGTAGTATAAAACCCATAAACAAATGCGTGCAATGTTTCCATTCAGTCTGACTTTTTAAATCTTCCTGGGTTTGCGTGGAGGAAGTCCGCCTTCCTGACTCTCCTCTCTGTTGTCTTTTGAGTGCTTCTGAGGCGGGATCCGGTTCCTACCCCGGCACGGGCCAGGTGCTCACCCTGCGCTCATAGACAGCAAACTTGTAAGCAGTGTGCGCTGAAAAAGCCAATCGGACACAGAAGCCTGGAGCTCTGGCGCTCAGGGGGGTTTCCAGGCTGACCAGGAACTGGGCAGTGTGACCTTAAAGCCTTGTCTGGGCCTAAATTTCTCCGGAAAGCAAGGGAGAGGCCAGGAAGGCAGAAGTAGGTGGAAAGAACCCGCAGCTGCAAGCCTGACCCTTCCCGCTGCCTGCCATCCCTGGAACTTCCTCCTTGCCAACATGCTGCAGCCACGTGCCCCCAAGCCCCGCCCCCAATCACCTGCCCCCTCACCAAACCCCGCCCCCTATGCATCCCATCACCTGGGCCTTCCCACGTGCCCACCACGCACCACGCGTCCCGCCCCCATGCCCCACACGCTTCACCGCGTTCTTCTAGCCCCTGCAGGTGCCCCGTCATGCTCCTCATGCCCCGTACATTGCTCATAAAGACAAAAACGAAACAACCAAACAACAACAACAAAATCCCAGAAAGAGCCCTTGATTTTTGACTTTGAGTCAAGGCTTAAATGAATTCATTTGTAGATTTTAATAGAAATACTATCTTTTTTTTTTTTTTTTTTTTTTTGCGGTATGCGGGCCTCTTACTGCTGTGGCCTCTCCCGTTGCGGAGCACAGGCTCGGACACGCAGGCTCAGCGACCATGGCTCACGGGCCCAGCCGCTCCGCGGCATGTGGGATCTTCCCGGACCGGGGCACGAACCCGTGTCCCCTGCATCGGCAGGCGGACTCTCAACCACTGCGCCACCAGGGAAGCCCTAGAAATACTATCTTAATGCAAAGGCCAAGGGAAAACTTTGAGATAATCAGCACTCACCTTGATGGTCAAAGTCTGGTGGTCAGTGTATGCAGGAGAAGCCTCACATTATGATGTGTATCAGCGCTTATTAGGAATTATTAAGCCTATTATTTAATAAGCTTATTAGAAACAAGGAGCTTGTTAGAAATTCAGAGTCTCAGGTCCCCTCCTAGGCCTACTGAGCCGGCATCTGCATTAACAAGATCCTGAGTATCTCCAATGCTAGAGAAGCACTAGTGTAGAACACAAGGACTCTGATTTCTCAAGTTTACCAAACCCTGGAGAGCACTTGGGTTTTTCTGGAATACACATCCCAACTGGATGACCTGGAATAATTCCTATTGGGGTTCACTATGCTATTTATAAAAAGGGGTCATTATACCGGCCCTTCCTCCCTTACAGGATTACTGTGAGTTTCAGATGAGATCATGGGTCCACTCTATTTATTGTGAGGGGGCTGAGGGGCAGCAGGGTTGGTGGGGAGCAGAACAGGTATGGTTTCTGCCCTCACGGAGCTGACGGGGTGGTGGGATGGGAAGACATGTAGATAATGTTGTGTGATTGTCACGGTTACCTCAGGGCTTTCATTTGCTTAGTCTTTTACATATTCTTTCATTCAGTGATCAGTCACTAATTAAAACATAAAATCCTTGCACTCTGCCAAGCGCTGAGCTCTGAGCTCGACACTGGGGAAGCAGAAATATCAGTAAATGAGCCATGAACTCTGCCCTCAAGGATCTATCAGTCTAGTCAGAGATAAGGATGTAAGCAGCTGATTACACTTAGAACACACTATGGCTGGTTCTCTGAGGCCCATTCAGGGGGCTGTGGGAGCACAGGTGGGGCAATGAGGCGCTTTGATTTAAAGGAGGATTACAAGTTTGCCAGGTTGAGAAGGAAGAGGACAGCATTCCAGGCAGAAGGAACAGCAGGGGCAAAGGCGGCAAGGCATGCAGTCACATATGCTTGCACCATGACCAGGTGTAGAGAACTGGGGGGCGTGTCCGGAGATGGTTTGGAGAAGTAGCTTGGGGCCACATCTTAGATGGTCCTCGTGTCGGATGCCAAGGAATCTGGTAGGAAATGGGGAATCCCTGAATGAAGAGGAATAACACTATCCGAGCTACGTTTCACAAAACTCTGTTAACAGCAGCATGAGAAGAAAAGACTGGGGTTAAAAAAAGAGAGAGAGAGAAAAGACGGGCGCAGAAAGACTCTTAGGAGGCTCTGCTAATAGCTCAGGGGGAGAGATGACAAAGTACTCGACTGGGGACAGACATGAATAGAAGAGATGTTAAGGAAGGTAGAATTGATAGGACTTTTGACCAAATGAATGGGGTGGTGAAAGGTATGGAGGTTTTTGGCTCAGAGCCTGGGTGGATGGTGTTACTGTTAACCAAGAAGGGGGGACCCTGGAGGGAGACTGGGTGGTGAGCCTGAGTTGGGCCTGTTGGGTGTGAAGTACCTTAGGGACACCCTCTTGGCTTTGTCCCCTAGGCTGGAGTCACGGATGCCTAGAGCTGAGGAGTGTGGTCCAGGCTGGACACAGGAGTTTGGGAGTTCTGAGTGTATAGGGAGTGGTGGGAGCCCTGGGAGTGGATGGGACTATAGGAGGGTGTGGGGTGAAAAGGAATATGGTTGAGAGTGGCACTAATATTTAAGGGCTGGGAAGAGATGAGTCCATGAAGGAGGTTGAGTGAGGCCAAGAGGATTTCTGCCTTATCACCCACCAGCATCATCTCCCAGGAACAGTCCTGGAGACACCTCCCTAGAAGCCCCAGAGTGAGCGGTGGCTGGGGCTGGGGATCTGAGAAGGAAGAACTGAAACAGAGACAGCACTTTCACAAATCTCTTTTTCTCCAAGAGAAAGGATGTAAGAAAAGGAGAAACAAAAGAAATGCTTGAGTTTGTTTCGTTTTTCAGATCAAAAACAGATCCAGCACCTCCTAACATCGAAGAAAACCTCCTAGACTGTCCTAGGTTGACTCCAGTGAGCTCATTCTTTCGTTATCGTTAAGAGCAAAGAAAGTCTGATTTTATCATGATTAACCAAAGGAGGATTTTACAAACCAAAACAAGAGACAGGAAATGGCCCCCAAATTATGCCATCTGCTTCATGTTTTTCCATACAAACAAGCCTGTCGCTTTAAACTGATAATGGCTCCTAGCAGCCAAATAATTGATCTACTTGGTGTTTTGGCTTTAAGTGAAGAGTGAACTGGCCTCTTTAGAAATGTTGGCAGCCTGGCTGGTCCATTAGTAAGACAGAAAAATCAAAACACTGACTGGAAAAGGTCATTATGACTGGGCTCAGCAGGAGTCATCGATACATGACGTCATTTCAGAAACAAGCGAGCCAAGGTCGTGAGCCCCCTGGACAGAGTCAAACTACCCTTTGCGGCCCATCACCACCCTCCTTCACAGATACTGAAGTCTCCCAAGAGGACACCATGGTCTGAGCCAGGACTGGCTTCATTTTACCCTTTCTTTGCTCAGCCTGAATCTAGAGGAATGTGATTTTAGAGCCTGTGGCATTCAGCAGGTCATTAAGGAAGGCCCTCAGTCCTCCCATGTGCATGTCCCTTAGATGCTCTTTTCACCTCTTCCCCTCTCCCAGGTCTGTCTCTGTCTCTTTTCACACTCCTCAGCCCAGAAACACCCACCTCCCCTTTCGGCCCTGTCTCCAGCTCCTACTACCTTCTCTCTTCCTTCCTTTCTCCTCCAAGCTTTTAGAAGAGCTGTGGGCTCTGTCTCCAAATCTTCGGCTCCCATTAGCTGCTTCTTCCTCTCGCTAGCATTAACATCATTGCAGGTACCAAGCACAGGACCAAGGGCTTTCCCTGCATCATCCCCCTTAATCCCAACAGCAACCCATCTGAAATGGATGCTATTATTATCCCCTTGTACAGAGGAGGAAACGGGCTCAGACAGGCTGGGTCACTGGCTTCAGTAAAGCAGTGGCAGATCCCATTTTTGAACCCTCTGCAATGCCCTGGCCAAAGTCACCCAATCATGGTGGCCCTTTCCCAGTCCTCTTCCCCTCTGTCTCTCTGCACCAGCTGGCACTGCCAATCTCTCTCCTCCCTTGGCTCTTGGGAACCAGTTTCTCCCGTTCTTTCCTTCCTCTTCATAGGGTGGGTTCCCCTGGATTTCATCCCTGGTGCTTCACTTTTCTCATGATAGAAAGTCTTCCAAGGGAAGCTCTGAGTCCTCTTAATTCCAGGTCCACTGGAAAGCATCTTGCCCACCCCCTCATTGCTCATGGTCACTCTAAGTGGGTGGCAGAGCTGGGGCTGGAGCCAGGTGTCCTAATCTCCAGGTCAGCCCATTACTCAGAGCTGCCACTACCTACTCTTAGTTTTTGTGGTTTTTTTGCTGAGCAGCAGGAAGCAGCCCAACCCTGGAGGAGGGAGAAACTGTGAGACCCTGATAAGGTGGGGCGGAGGCTATTTTTAGAGGACACTGGCTTTCTACTTAGGCTGGGAGGAACTTAAGCGCCAGGATCTTCTAAAACGTGGGTTTGCAAGACTGGCTCATTAAATAGAATTAACACATCTAAGTGACAGCACTCCTTGCTTTCACCCTCTGCCTGTTTGTTGTGTGGCTCGAATTGATGAGAACCTTACTATTTGTCTCCATTTCCTCTTAATTCAGTGAGGCTTTAAGATGGCTTTGGAAAAAATATATGATAGAAAGTAAGGTAGAAACAAAAATGAAACTTCAAGATGAGGGCGCTATTGTCTGAGCAAGGGGAAGTCCTGGACAGCAGCAGACCAAAGAACAGGGGGTGTTGAACAGATCCCCAAGACCTGCCTGAGCAGCAGGAAGTGTCAGGAAAGACATGAGAAAGGCTGGTGGAGACTGCCTGGCATGTCCTGCAGCGTGTGACCTTGAGCAGGGGGCTCTGCAGACCCTCGCCAGGAACAAAATGTTTGTCACCACTGGGTGAAAATGGGAATTTTTTGGGTTCCCCCACTGAGGGCCCAGAACCTGGATTAGGATCTGGTTTTGTGATTCTACAGGGAAAAGTTTAGGCCAGGTAATATGCAAGAGTTTGAGAGGGCCAAGGCCAAGGCTAGAAAAGATGGGGAGGGGGTGTGCCTGCAGAGCTCCGAGGCAGCATCACAGACACCAAATAGACGGGGAAACAGAAGCCAGGGAGCGACTGGACTGGAGCCTCTAGCCCTGCTCAGTTCATTGGGTCTAAAGCTGTTTGACTCACAAGCTTCTTTGCGAAGGTGATGGCTGCCGCCCAGCACAGATGCCCATAATCACCGTGGAGCGCGCTTCCTGGGTGTGTACTGCCCAGGCTCTCCGAGGGTCCTACTGGGTCTTAGTATAAGATCCGAGTCAGAGGGACCGCCAAAGTCTCTGGTCTCCGCAGCCCTTCCGGATATGCGCGGCTGTGCCTCCAGCGTCTCAGGCCCAGAGCCGGTGAACAGGTGGGGGGAGCGCCGGCGGTCAAGAGCGCGCCCTACTGCTCTCACGGCCCTGGCCACGAGCTCTATCGCGGGAACCAAACCCCGCTCCTACAAATGGGGAAACCGAGACCCAGGGAAGGGAGGAGGCTTGTCAAGTTCACCCAGTGAGTTGGCGAGAGCCAGAGAACTCCTGCCTCCAGGCTCTTCCCCTCTTCTTTCCACCTCCGCGCGAAAGGCGCGTAACGGTGGTGCTTTAAACCTTGTCATCCCACGCAGTTTGGGAAAGTTTTCTTGCCGCAAACAGGCGAAGCGTGAACCCGGGTATCACGTTCACTTGTGCCAATGCGTCCCCACTCCCACCTCCACTCTCTCTGCAGCCGGCGTGGAGGCCGCGCCTGAGTGCCTCGCTCGGCGGCACCTGTACCCAACAGAGCGCCCGGGGCGCCTAGCCACTGCACGCTGGAGTCAAGCGCGCAGCGGGAACGCCGGCCCCGCCATGACCCCCGCTCTCAGCGCTGCTCCTCGAGAGCCCCCAGGTCCTTCTCCCTTTTACAGACGCGGCGTCGGGGTCCAGAGGGAAGGGCGCCCTGGCCGGGGCCACGCGCGCCGAGTGGCGCGGATGCGAGCGCCCGGTTCCGGACCCCGAGACCCAGGCTCCCCAGCCCCGGAGGCAACCCGAGGCGGCGGCTATTTATAGAGGGAGCCACGCTCAGTCCCTCTTGGCGGCGGCGGCGACAGCTGAATATTTTGCCCAGATATGGCTGGGGCCCCGGTGAGGGGGCAGGGAGCCCCGCGAGCGCGAGGGGGACCCCTGGCCGGTGGGACACTTACCGGTCAGTGGAGCCGCGGGGGCTGGCGCGGGCGCAGGCGGCGGCGGGACGAGCGCGGGCGGCCGGCGGGAGAGCGCGGGCGGCAGGCGGGTGAGGGGAGCGCGGGGCTGGAAGAGCTCCCGGGCAGCCGCGAGCGGGCGGGCGCTGTGGGCTCCGGGGGTGGGAGCCAGGGGCGGGCCCGGCTCTGCGCTGTCACCGCGCCTCGCCCCGCCCGCCCAGCTCGCCTTCCTTACCTCTCCCTCCACTCGGGGGCGCCGGGGCGCAGCGCGCAGTCTCCTGCCGGGGAGAGACGCCCACAAGGGGAAGCGCGGGGCAGGGACCCTGGCCGCCCCAAGCTTGGGTCCGCGGCCAAGTGGGTGCGCGTCGCCTCCTGTCTGCGTCTAGGTTTCCCCACTTGTACCAGGTAGAGTTATCTGGAAAAAGGTGGGAGGAGTTTTATTCCTGTGTGGTCTAAGATGTAAGAATCGGTAGGTCCTTGTGGAGCAAAGCCAGCCAAGCGGTTGCTGCACCTTTACCTCCTTTGATTGAGGCAACGACCCATCCGGTCTTATCAGCAGCCCAACTAGGTCCGGTTTGAGCCGAAGCTTTAGTCACGATCATTTTGTGAACATGCAGTTCCAACAGAGGCAACAGAGGCAAATGCATTCCCTCTATACTGGAAGAATAGAGTATCCAAAATACGACTTAAAATAACCAAAACAACCCCAAAAGCCCCACCTTTTTTTCTTCCAGTTTTATTGAGATATGATTGGCATACAGCACTGTATAAGTTTAAGGTGTACAGCATAATGATTTGATTTACATACATCATGAAGTGATTATCACAGTAAGTTTAATGAACATCCATCATCTCACATAGATACAAAATTAAAGAAAAAAAATTTTTCTTGTGATGAGAACTCAGCATTTACTCTCTTAAAAGACTTTCATATATAACGTACAGCAGTGTTAATTATCTTTATCATGTACGTTTTATCCCTAGCACTTATTTATCTTACAACTGGAAGTTTGTACTTTTTGACTGCCTTCATCCAGTCCTCCCCCCAAACAAAAATGTGATCTTCTTTTCTATGAGCTTGTTTGTTTTTGAAGTATAATTGACCTACAACATGTTAATTCCTTTTGCACAACATAGTGGTTAGATATTTCTATACATTGCAAACTGATCACCATAAGTCTAGTTACAATATGTTACCATACAAAAATATTACATAGTTATTGACTAAATTCTCCACACTGTACATTTCATACCCTTGACTTAGTTTGCAACTGGAAGTTTGTACTTCTTAATCTCCCTCATCTATTTCTTTCCTCGCTCCAACCCCTTCCTCTCTGGCAACCACCTGTTTGTTCTATGTCTATAACTCCATTCCTGTTTTATGTTTGTTCATTTGTTTTGCTTTTTTAGATTCCACATATAAGTGAAATCATACAGTATTTGTCTTTCTCTATCTGACTTATTTCGCTTAGCATAATACCCTCTAAATCCATCCATGTTGTCGCAAATGGCAAGATTTCATTCTTCTTTGTGGCCGAGTAATATTCCATTGTGTTTATGTACATTCTTCTTTATCCATTGTCTGTTGATGGGCACTTAGGTTGCTTCCATATCTTGGCTATTGTAAATAATGCTGCAATGAACATAAGGGTGCATATATCTTTTCAAATTAGTGTTTTTGTTTTCTTTGGCTAAATACCCAGGAGTGGAATTGCTGGATAGTATGTTAGTTCTATTTTTAATTTTTTTGAGGAATCTCCATAGTGTTTTCCATAGTGGCTGCACCAACTTACATTGTTACTAACGCTGTACTAGGGTTCCCTTTTCTCCACTTCCTCACCAACACTTATTTCTTGTCTTTTTGATGATGGCCATTCTGACAGGGGTAAGGTGATATCTCATTGGGGTTTTGATTTGCATTTCCCTGATTAGTGATGTTGAGCATCTTTTCATATGCCTATTGGCCATCTGTATGTCTTCCTTATACAGATGGGGAAATATATCTATTCAGATCTTCTGCCCTTTTTTTAACCATTTTTTTAAAATGTTGAGTTATGTGAGTTCTTTGTATATTTTGGATATTAATGCCTAACTGGATATATCATTTGCAAATATCTTCTCCCATTCTGTAGGTGGCCTTTTTGTTTTGTTGATAAGTTTCCTTCACTGTGCAAATCTTTTTAGTTTGATGTAGTACCATTTGTTTATTTTTGCTTTTGTTTCCAAAAGCCCCACTTTCTTAAAAGGCTAATATGTTTTCCAGAACAAACCACTTAAACCCAAACAGAAACTTTAAGTGTTTTAATTTTAAAAATGGCTCATAAAAAGGAATTTGTGTGGACAGAAAATAAGGTGTCTTTGGATTATTATAGGATAGTTTCTGGTGGGATAGACCCTATTAATATAAACTTTTTAATATTGGTGTACAGATTACTAATGAGAAACACCTTTTTAAAATCTTGTTTCCGTGCAAATGTACTCCTACATTACAAAACCCTCATGGGTATATGAGAATATTCCTCTCAAGGGGCATGTGCAATATATTTTTAAATAATGCAATGATTTAATATTTCAGATTTAAAATTTTAAACTCTTTTGTTGTGGAATCAAACATTTAAGAAAAGGGCATACAACATAACTGTGCAGGTTTAATAATTTTTATCATGAGAACACCTGCTGCAACCACCAAGTTAAGAAACAACACTGCCAGCAGCCCAGAAGCCAACCTGTGCCCTTCCGGGTCGTCACAACTCCCTCCTGAAGTTGACCACTTTCATGACTCTTTCGGTAATCACTTCCTTGCTTGCCTCTTTCCTCCATAGTTTATTTTCATTTGCGAAACTCTATGTTGTGAGATTAATCCGTGTTGGCTCACGTGACTGTAGTTTGTTTACTCTCATTGCTGTAGAGGTTTCCATTGCATGAATATATCACAGTTTTTAGAAACATACATTTTGCTGTTAATGGACATGTAGGTTGTTTCTGGGTTTTAGCTATTACAAATAGTGCTGCTGTGAACATTCTTTACCAGTATCCTCCTGCACAAGCGCACACATCTTCAACACACTTGGAATTAACAAAAATGGAAACATTTTCACCATTCTGGCATATGAGCAGTATCTAATTGAGTTTTGAATTTGCATTTCCCTGTGTCCTAATGGGTTGAGCACCTTCTCATGTTGACTGGCCAGTTGGATTTCCTCTTCTGTAAAGTGTTTGTCCGAACGTATTGCCCATTTTGCTTCTGGATACTCTTTTGTTTATTGAATATATGTAATCTATTATTTTCTCTCTGTGTATATATATATATATGTATGCGTGTATATATATATCCTCCAATCCGTGCTTTGCCTTTTCACCTTCATAATAACGTCTTTGATGAACAGGTGTTCTTCATTTTAATCTTGTCTAGTACAGTTGACCCTGAAACAACACAGGTTTGAACAGTGCAAGTCCACTTATAGATGGATTTTCTTCAATAGAAAATACTACAGTACTGCACCGTCTCTGGATGGTTGAATCTGAAGATGTGGAACCACAGACACGGAGGAACTGCATATAGGAGGGCTGACTGTGAAGTTACATGGGGATTTTCCACAGCAGGGAGGGTTGGTGCCCCTAAATGTCCTCCCCCCACCATGTTCAAGGGTCAACTGTATATCAGTCTTTTCCTTTATTGTTAGCACTTTGTGCATCCAGTTTAAGACATCTTTCCTGCTCCTGGATTATAAAGGTATTTTCCTGGGTTATCTTCCTACAGTGGCCATTCATGTTTAGGCTTTCAGTCCACCTGGACTTGACTTTTGAATATGGTATGAGGTGGGGGGCAAGTCTCTCTGTCTGTCAAACTGTCCCAGCACCAGATTAACTTTTCAGTTACATCCACAACTAATTGCTTTATTTTAAAAAGTAATAGAAACATTCCTAAAGTTAGTGAAGTACAAACCACTTCTTTCTTATCTGTGGACAATTTGAAGATTTTTGTTGTTGTTGTTATTAGGGAAAGAAACCATTATAAAAAAACATTTACACTACTTTATTTCACTTAAACATTTGTGTGTCAGGATATTTTTACTTTATCATAAATGATTACTTAAATCACTGGCATGAACATTCCTGAATTTTGAATCACTTTAATTATAAATACTAAATATAAATTTTAAAAAGCTGGAAAGACAATTTCAACACATTTTACATGAAAAACTTGAAACATCTGGTCTTTATTTTCTTTCCGTTCTTACTTTTCCTAGATGTTCTCAAATAAAAATAAGCAAATGACTAAAAACTTTTATCTCTGGCCTCGTCTTCTCCCCTTCTCTCCATATTTCCAATAGTTTATGCATATCTTCACACAGAGGTCTACTAGCTTAAATTCAGTATATGTTCAAAATCAAAAATTTAGGCTTCCCAGTCAAACTGAGTAAGGGGTCACCATCCTCGCGCTCACAAGAGCTGTTTGGGTGCATCTTTTCCCAACACCACATTCAGTGAGGTCACATTGTTAGCTGGAACGCAACAGCAGTAGGAATATTTACAACATGGGAATCATCAGACACTACAAATCAAGGCTCACTCCCCGCATGATCGCCACACACCCACCAGAACCAGCTGTCAAACATTTACCGGGATATGACTGGATAGAGAGATGACTAAGACCCCTCCCTCCCTCAAGGAGCTCACAATCTAGTTGGGGTGACTGGCACAGAAAACTAGTTATATGCTATGAAGCTCAGTGAGATCTGGGCAGCACGAGGGGCACAGTCAAAGTACAGTGCAGTAGGAGGGGCACCAGGGAAGGCTTCATGGACAGACTGGGAGGTCAGGGAGGATACTGACAAACAAAAATGGTGGGGAGAAAATGAGCTGCAGTCTGAGGGAAAAGAATAAGAGTGGTCTGGAGGGAAGTGAGGCTTCCTTTAGAGTATCAGTAGTCCTAGATGAACATGCATGGGGTTTGGGAAGGTCCAGTGTGGCTGGCGCAAGGAGTAGTAAACAGGGAGGTTGGGCAGGGAGACTGTAAAGGCCTGCGTTTTCAGTCCAGACTCTCTGGGCAATAAGCCACCCAAGATTTGGGGTGATCTGGGTTTGCCTGGGCTGTTCCTCCAGCAGCACCACTAGCAATGCTGATGGGCTAAAGACTCGGCAGAGACTTCACATGGTGTGGTGAGCACCTGCTTTGGGACCCATCACTACCCCAGGGTAGGGTTAAGTCACGGAATTCTCAGTCTAACTGGAGAAGAACCGAGCACCACAAGGAAGACAACATGAATAGAAAGGGAAACTCTTCACCTTAAGATCATAAAGCCTAGAAATGATAAGATAGTCAGTTTTTGTATTGATAAACATTTTATTCTAATATTATAGTAATAATTCAAGTGCAATTCTCTTTGAAAAGTCAACTCTGTTAAAACAAAACTTGTTAAATATCTTTCATCAAACACAAACATATTCTTTTCAATCCCGCACAGCAGTCAGAGCCATGTAGCAGAGGTAAGATTTTTTTTTTTTAAAGCCTACTACATTTTGTTATTGCTAAAAAAAATCGGAATTAGTTGTCAGGGTCTCAGAAGCAGTGATTAATTGATTTTTGAAAGCTCTACCAGATACTCTGACATAAAATCATGAATCCAGATATCTGTGTCTGGCAGTGACGTGTCCACTAAATAGACCACTACTTTCCGGTCCCAAGGGTTAGTGTTTTCTATAACTGTCTGCACCAATGCCACCAGAGGTTTCTTCTCCACGTGATTTCGAAACACCATCGAAGCCTCCTCAGACCACTGGCTGCACTTCACTCCTAAGAGGAAGGGAGTTCGCAGATCAATGAGGGGTCAAATGAGCCTTTCTTTGACCCGTTACAATGGAAAACTATTTAAATAGTCCCAAAGTAGTCAAACACACCAGCTTAGACTTGCCTAACTGAAAAACAGATGCTGAAGAATCTTACAACAGTCTTGCTTACAGTTTTTCTATTCTGAATGGGGTTATTTCTGTAAACCTTCACTTACAGACACAAATTTCATTTGAGATTTAATGCTGTGATATAAAATGAAGTTATAATAATGACTGCCCATTTCCATAAAGTATATGTAGATATAGACTGATGGAAAATGAAATATCAATATCAATGACATTTCTCTTATTTACAGATTTTTTTCCCTGATGAACCAGATATAGTAAAAAAAAAGAAAAGAAGAAGAAGAATTAATACACTTAACAGTATTTTATTTTATTTTATTTTATTTGTGGTACGGGGGCCTCTCACTGTTGTGGCCTCTCCCGTTGCGGAGCACAGGCTCTGGATGCGCAGGCTCAGCGGCCATGGCTCACGGGCCCAGCCGCTCCGCGGCATGTGGGATCTTCCCGGACCGGGGCACGAACCCGTGTCCCCTGCATCGGCAGGCGGACTCTCAACCACTGCGCCACCAGGGAAGCCCAACAGTATTTTAAATTACATACATCACCATGGTAAAAGCACTGGAATGAAAGTCTGGAGACTCAGTTACTATTCCCAGCTCTTCCTCTATCAAATGGTATGATCGTGAGGAAACCAGTTGATTTCTCAGGCCTCAGTTTACTTCTTGTAAAATAAAGTGGTTGGACCAGATGAATTTTAAGTCCCATGCATTTCTAAATCCCCATGACTTTTAAACTTGAGAGCTCAAGTTAGAGAATTCTGAATTAGGTTTTAAAACAAAACTGAGACAAGAATATGTATTTTTCAAGAAGTATTATTAACTAACATAAATTAAGTTCACATATGTTAGATTAGATATATAAATTATGCCCCATAGTGATGAAGGTCTGGGAGTTTCACATATAATTTAAAAGACTTTTCGGTGTAGTGAGTGGGCTAAATTCTTTGATTACTAAGAATTTCCCATGAGAGAAGCCTAGAACTGTCTATAAGCTGCTGCTTCAGTGACTGTAACAGAGCCTGAGCCTCCCAGCACTGGCACGAATTCAGTGAAATGAAGCAGCTGTACAGTCCCCTGCACAGGGAACACCAGTGACTGTGGCCACGAAGCCAGGGTGGGGATGATGGGGCCATGCGATCCTCCCTCACGGAGACCCCTTCACTGGGCCGTTTGATTGTCATGTTTAACAAAATGTGTTGTTAGAAAAACCTGAATGTTAAAAAGTGAAAATGAAAAATGTAGCCATTAATTCTGAAGAAACCATTTAGAAGTTTGAGTTCAAAGCAGATCAGTGGTAGTCATGCCATGTGTAAGATGCCATTTTTGGTTCATATCTGTCTACCATGGGAGTTTCCTTTGAGTTCTAGTAGGAGACACAAAGAAACTGGAAAATACTTCAAATAAGGCAATCTCTCTCTCTCTTTCTACCTATCTATCTATCTACATATATATATATCTTCAATAAACACTGTCAATAAGAAGAATTTATATACATAATTTCTCTCATTTCTGAGATCAAGTCAGTTCTGCCACTGCTAAGTGTATGGGGTGAGCGGGGGGTGAGGAATGAGGGTTGCACATGTGGTCATAACTTGCCCTATCCCAGCACAGCAGGACCTCCAGACAACTGGAGGTGTCGGCACCCCTCAGCCCTCTTGGCCTCCGCACCCTCTGCTCACGGCGACAGCTCTCTGGGTGGAGTTTCAGCTAGGCACCCATGCTACCTACTGGTAGAGGGCAGACAGATATCTGCACTGCCTTCACAGAAGATAAAACAAATCTCATCAGACAGTATCATAAAGAAGTACCACTCTACACCTATTAACTCAGCTCCTCAGATTTTATGACAGTCAACAGGCTGGTGTGAGTGTGGTGAAATCACACACTTGTGTGTTGTTAGTTGCGATGCAAGTGGAAACTGATTTGGCCATGAAAATGGTCATATTCTACGAGCCAGGAATGTTTTATAATTGTGAAAGTCCATTACGTAGATGCATTATAATTCCTGCAATAAATTATGAAATCTTAATCGCGCAATGTTCTCCTGTTGGTTATTTGTCTCATTGTTTCCATTTGCTTGTTTTGGCTAATATATGTAGCTGTGGGTTTTTTCCTCAATACTACAATAAAAGTGTAAACAACCTGAATGTTCAACAATAGGGAAACAATGATTAAACAGAATATTTTGCAGCTATTAAGAATTGTTATCAGGACCATCAAACAACCACCCAAAAAGCAATAGTGTGAAAGCAGAATGCAATACTGTACCTGTACGAAGATTACAGTTTTAGAAAAATACTCACACATGAAACCAGAGACAGAAAGGAATATGAAAAAACAGAAACAGATATAGTGGAAGGGCATGACCTTGAGAGATCATTAAAAATTATCAATAGGCCAATGATTCTGTACCCAGGACAAAACGACAATATATACTACTGTTGTGTCATGAGTCCAAATTCCCCAGAAGTTACCTGCTAGTTGAGCTGTGACTGCTTGAAACGGCAGCTTTCGGAACATGTCCACCAGGGGCTGCACTTTTCTTATGTTGACTAATTCGTGCTTGCCATAGTCCAGCTCATACACAGACACCAGTCCATTGGTCAGGATTCCTTTTAAAAGCACCCTGTACCACCTAGATGTGCATTGGAGTAAAAAGGAAGGAAAAAACGCACAAAGTCAACACCTGCTTTAAGGGCAACATTTTTTGATAAAAAGGAAAATTAATACAAATGTTATTTACTAAAACATAAAACTATGCTGTTGTAGAAGTTTTTAAAGAGACTGCTTCTTCTTTTCCAAAGGTTACTATTCTCTGCTTTGTCACTGGCTCATTTGATGGAATTTGTTCACTCAATACCCTTTTACAGGCCTCACGGAGCTAATAAAGGAAAACCACCACTAAGCAGGAGGAAACAGTGCTACAGAGCACAATCAGGACAAGGCTGGCAGATCCCTTCACTTTGACGGGGAGACAGGAAATGGCCATACTTTGGGGACAAGGTCCATGTGTGGAAGATGGAAAGAGAGAAGCAAGCGGGACCAGGTATGGAGAATGCATTAATTCAGGGACTTCCAGGCAAGATACTTTAGGGCTATCCAGGTAGCATCTGGACCAAAGGTCTGGAGCTCAGGAGAATGGCTGAAGCAGGAGATACAGATTACAGTTGGTAGGGGGGAAGGTCATCAAAATAAAGGTAGTTCATGAAGCTATAAGAGAGGATGAGAATGCTTCAGCAGAGAATGTTTGGAAAAAAGTGAAGTGAGGACAGAATCCTGGGAAACACAAAAATTTAAAGGGCAAAGGAAGGTTACCCAGTAAAAGGAGACTGAGGAATAGAAGGTAGGTGGCAGCAGGAGGTCCTGAAAAGAGTGGTGCTGCAGAAACCAAGTAGTGTAAAGCATCCCATGTTACAGGGAGGTCAACTAGGATTGAGTTAACAGAAGCCACTGGACTCGGTAATGAGCTCTATATCTTTAATAAGAATCGTTTCGGGACTTCCCTGGTGGTGTAGTGGTTCAGAATCCACCTGCCAATGCAGGGGACACGGGTTCGATCCCAGGTCCAGGAAGATCCCACGTGCCGCAGAGCAACTAAGCCCGTGCGCCACAACTACTGAGCCTGCGCTCCAGAGCCCGCGAGCCACAACTATTGAGCCCTCGTGCCACAGCTACTGAGGCCCACGTGCCTAGAGCCCGTGCTCTGCAACATGAGAAGCCACCGCAGTGAGAAGCCTGCTCACTGCAACGAAGAGTAGCCCCCGCTCGCCGCAATTATAGAAAGCCCATGTGCAGCAACAAACACCCAGTGCAGCCAAAAATAAATAAAATAAACTTATTTTAAAAAAAAAAGCTACAAAGAGGCCAACTTCAAACACTGTATATAACCTGAGGGCCAAACAGACCTGACCTTTGGGGGCCAAAGAGACCTGAGCTGGAGTCCCACTGAGCCATTTTTCAGTCATGTTAACTCTGGGCTCTTTATTTAACCTCTCTGTGCCTCAATTATCTCATGTGTAATGTTTAGTTTTAATTTACTTGCAGAAATAATACATATGAAGTGCCTAACACATTAATTTGGCATATAACAGGCAGTTGGCAAATGGCAGCCATTATTATAAGTATTCTTAAAATGAAGATAAGCTGTGCAAATAAGAACTTTAGATTAATTTGAAGAGAAATTTCCATATGTGGAAATGCCAGTATGGTGCAGGTTGTTAATTCATATAAGTGTAAAAGGAGATAAAAACATTTGGTTTCCACCAATATCACTGTCTTTAAACTGTACAAGGCAAATGACTGATGGTCTGTGCTTTTAGTCTATAAATAAGAGGTACAGAGCTGTGAGGAGAGAACCATCAGGAAACCTATGTGTTGCATTTCTATTTAGCTTTCAACTTTCAAAACTAAGAGCTTAAATAAAGGCTTCAGTTTTGACGACATTACCAATTTCAGTGCAAGGCTACATGTGGATCACCTGGAGAGTTTACTTAAAACACAGATTCTGGGGTTCTACTACCAGAGATTCTGACTCAGGAGGCCTGGGGTGAGGAAGGGGAATCTGCATTTTTAATAGGCTGCCCAGGTTATTCTTAAATTGGGATAGATTTGGAAATCACTGTAAATCAAAACTGTACCTGAAATTCCTAAATCTTAACTTACCAGAGCTGGGAACAAGGTTTAGTAAATAGTCCTGGGTTGTAAGCAAGACAGAAGCTCTGAACACTTTACATTGATTCAGTTCATAAAGTTTCAAAAAATATCAGATAATCTGTTCCCATATATAAGACATCCCTTGATTATCTGGGACAAATTAACTGATTAAAGCCCCAGAGTCCTGAGGCAGAACTGTTCAATCCATGGGGGAGTAGGGGTGGAGTCTGAAGTCCCACACTACAGATCTCCGGTGTTCAGAGATCTTCACATGATCCTTCCCTCCAAGTGGCACCTCCCCACCACTAATCATCATTAATCTGCTCCTCAGATAAGAGTTAGCATTAGCTTGGCTTTAACTGAGATTAAACTATCCAATAACAAAGAGTTCTGATGAGGCAAACTGGAACCCATTTATGCTTATGATTGTAAATAACATGACATAGTAAAAATATTTTTTAAAGATGAAAAGCTTATGACATATAAGTTGAATGCTTTTTAGAATGAGAGCTATTATACTTTTAAGTGTTGAAAATTAGTTTTTTTCCTCCCATAAAAATAACAAAATTTTATAAATGCCTGTACTTGCTATCTTAAGAATGAATGAGGGGCTTCCCTGGTGGCGCAGTGGTTGAGAGTCCGCCTGCCGATGCAGGGGACACGGGTTCGTGCCCCGGTCTGGGAAGATCCCACATGCCGCGGAGCGGCTGGGCCCGTGAGCCTTGGCCGCTGAGCCTGCGTGTCCGGAGCCTGTGCTCTGCAACGGGACAGGCCACAGCAGTGAGAGGCCCGCGTACCGCAAAACAAACAAACAAACAAAAGAATGAATGAAAGCATTTTATAGAAAAAAAATAAACACTTGACCTTTCAAGTTGAGTTTTGGGGGGTGTGTATGTATGTCTGTGTGTTGGGACAGGGAGGGTAGGGGAAGAGATTGTTCTTTTTGTTCAGCATTGTCAAATAAGCTGGCACATTTCCCCTAAGAAAGCCGGCAAAGGGAAAGGGGAGCGGGGAGCTTGTGCCATTGTCCAGGGCTTCCCGGAGTGAGCGTATAGCTTGAGGAACTTGGGCTTCCTTGGGTTGGAACCAGCACATCCTGGGGGCTTCAGGAGAGGAGAGTGTGGATCCAAATGTGCAAACGTGAGAAAACAGACTGAAAGTGCTAAAACAAATGTAAGGAATTATGATTCTCACTGTCCAAAGGCCAAAGAGCAGTGAAATAGGCACTGTTGCACCTTATAAAGGGTGCCACAAGCTCTCTAGAAAGAAACTGACTGCATATATCAAAAATCCTGTAATCTTTAAACAAGTGACTTCTCTTCTAGGAATCTATCTCATAAATACATCATCAGAGAGCCAAACAAAGATTTAAGTTAAACATTATTTGTAACAGTGAAAAATCTGGGAGAAAAAAACCTACAAAGAAAGTGATAAGTAAATTATGATTTCTCTATATGATGGAATATTTAGCCATTAAAATGTTTATGAAGAAATCTCATCACATGGAAAAGTGTTCACAGAATTACGTTAAGTGAAAAAGTAGGTATGAAATTATATATAGTAATATACCAATTGTATAAATATGTATAGGAAAAAAACTAGAAGAAATACATAAGTAGTTTAACAAGGGTTATGTTGGTTGACTGACTTTGTTTTCTTATACTTTTTTTTTTTTTTTTTTTTTTTTTGCAGTACGCGGGCCTCTCACTGTTGTGGCCTCTCCCGTCACGGAGCACAGGCTCCGGACGCACAGGCTCAGTGGCCATGGCTCACGGGCCCAGCCACTCCGCAGCATGTGGGATCTTCCCGGACCAGGGCACGAACCCGCGTCCCCTGTATCGGCAGGCGGACTCTCAACCACCGCGCCACCAGGGAAGCCCCTAAACATTTTATTTTTAAAATTTAGAAAGTCATTAAATAAAATACATTATTTCTTAAATAAAAAAATATTTTTCTCATAGGAAAGTAGAAAAAATATTTAAACATTCACTTTAGATATAATGAGGTTTTTAACAGCACTAGGGTCATTAGATTTTTAGATAAATGGCATCATTTTAAATATTAGAAAATTGCACAATTCATTGGTCTCATTTCACATTCAAAATTCCCATTTGTGCAGTTCCAAGTCCCCCTGCAGGGATTAAGGACTCTTGGTATCATTCTACACGTTTTTCTTAGGAGGAGAATAAAAGGCTCTGTCTGTCCAAGGACCTACTTATTTTCCACTTTTGCAGCATACACTTGGTCTTTCTCCACTGCCACATGGCGCTCCTCAGACACACTGTAATAAAGAATCATCTCTTCCATCAGAACTTCCAGCTTATGTATCTCTTGCCACGGCTGGACGACAAAGTAGCCCGGGTGACAGGCCACTGGCACGTACACATCCATGTGTTCCCCTGGCTTGGACAAGTGGACAGGAGGTGGCAGCTCCTCCATGGAGAAAGAGCTGGTATGGTCTACCAACGACTTTTTGAGGATATCCGAGAGGCTCTTTCTGAAATTCTCTCCAGTGTTGCCCACAATGGAGGTGTTCGCACTCTTGCTGTTGGGGGAGCTAGCTCCGCTGGATATGGCACTCAGAAACACATCCTTCTGATGCTTCCACAAGTCTGCGTTTGTGATCTGGCGATTGATACTGCGGTGAGGGTCGGGGAAGTTCTTGGGGGTAAATAAATAAATATGTGCCATCCCTCTGGTTTCATCCACTTTTGTCACCTTTGGAAAACACACAAAACCAACTTAAAGAAATCCAAGTTCACGCTGAATTCTGAGGTGGTTACAATATTAACTTTAAATATTATAAAACAGCATTTTGCAAAGAACCCAACTTGCTAAAATCATTTTATTTGAGGTCAGATGAATTATCTAGCACAGCTGTAGCAATGAATAAGCTCGTAGGTCCAAGTAGTCTAGAAACCAGTGGCAAGCTTGTGGAAATGAAAAATTTACTAACCTCTAAAAACTGAGAATATCTATGACTGGCTAGAGGTCATTATCACTTAGAGGAAGTGATTCTATATATCATGATTAATTTTTTATATTAATGACATGTTAAAACACTCAAAGAAGAAAGAGTAACCCAATGAATCCCCATGTGCTCATCATCCAACTTCAACAATAAAAAATAATAAAAACGGCAAAATGTCCTGTAAGAATTCTGCTTAATGCTGGTGTACCCTCAGACAGGGAAGGGAAAGAAAAAGCTTTGACCTTCACCATACCCTTTGGGATCTTTGGTCCAAAGTCCTTGTTTGGTCCTAATATCTGCTCTCACTCCTCTCCCTTTCCCCCAGTTACATGAGAGGAGAGAGACCTTGGGAGAAAAAGAGGAAGAAAGCTCCACTGAATAGGCCAAAATTATAGTCACCATTTTGCACCTTTCGCCCAGGAGACCTCTGATTACCTGGCTACCTTTTTCTGTCAGAGGGGTGAATGTCTGTATGGGAGCACCACACGTTGATAACTGGATTGTGTGTCCCAAAGGGCTGGGTGCCTGTTAATTCTTCTCATCAGCTCCTCTGGTTTATCTCAGGAATAACAAAAATGAGACACTTCTAGCCACATCTATCTTTTACCAAATTGGGCTAGAAATGAAAGGCAGGAACACAGGCATGAAGACAAGGAGACACCAGCAAGGCAATCCTTCTAAAGTAATTTACTTTAAAAGCTTTTCTCCTAGCAAGAGGAGTCTATTTAAATTCATTCTTTGGAGGGCTAATGAAGTACTGACTGCTAATTCATTTTGATATTTATGGTACAGAAACACCGTTTCAAAAATCAACCATTAAAAAGATTTTTATTGACTACCCAATACCCTGGCTTTAGGAGCTGAAAATGTAGCTGAGAAAACAATATTCATGTGGCAATTGAAGAATATAAAATGGTATATAACTGTGTGATTGCACATGATAAACCCTAGAGGAGAATGAAGATAGGAAAATCAGTGTGGGCTCGAATAAGTGAGAGGTCTTCACGAAGATATTTCTCAAGGACATTTCAGTGCTAACATTGTTAAATGCTTATATAAAATGATAACACTATTTACATCAGTTAAAATAGAGAAATATTATCTTACATTTCTATTCTTGGAAATATGAGCAGTGTTTTTGATATGAAGATGCAAGAGTGTGAAAAAGAAACATGCTAGTGAAAGAAATAAAGCAGTTTAAATAAGTTTTAGGAAGAGACAAAAACCAAGATTACAAGCAAATATTTGTTTATAATCCATTTTACTTTAGGGATAAAAGAAAGAAATACCGGACTTATTTAGATGGTCTTTAGAAACATTTATCAAGAGATACATGGTCCTCTGTTGCAGACTTAACTCCTTATCATGGAGCAAAATAGGAGCACGGAACTACCTGCTACCTTATTAATAATCAAAAAATTATATAAAGGGTTTAAAAGTAACACTGGAGATATAGGATAAATTCTTAAATAAAAATTAAACCATCAGATATCTTATAGCTACACATGTAACCAACCTCCTGACTATAAAAGTGTGTCGGAGGTAAAAGCATCAGTTTACAGTAAGATAAAATTCTTTCACAAAAACAAGTGGGGGAAAAAAAAAGTGAGTCCTTCTGGCTGACAGCCCCCTTTTATCAAGACCAATAAGATAACTAACCTTAATGCTACAGTCTGAGCAATTCAAAACAGAATCTCTTAGCCAAAGCACAGCATCTGGTGTCCACATGCCAATAGACTGTGGAAGATCTGCTAAACAGCACTTTATAGCCTGAAAAGAAAACACAACGGAAAAGAGGACACGCCATCTTAAAATAGGTACTTATGAGTAGTGTCAATATTATTTTCCTACAAGTCAAATGTTGCCAAGATAGAGAGCAAGCAACAGCAATAGCTAATAATGACAATCACAGTTCTCGGGCTGGAGCATCTGCTATGTTCCTGATCTATTTATATTACTACCATTGTCTTTACTCCTATCATGAACCAGGGTTATACCAGGCACTTCACATACTTCTCACCCTACAATACTTCTGCATGGCAGGCCAGTGTTGTGATCTCATTTTACAGACGGTGAAACAGACTCAGAGATACTAACCTGTGTAAGATCACAAAGTCGTGAAGACAAGATTGGGACTTATATCTAGGTCTTCCCTTTATGCCCAACTAAAAAAAAAATGAAGTGTCATTTGGATGAAATCTGACTCCTGTTGTAAAAATCTCTGTGGAGGCTTCCGGCTGAATGAAGCATTTCCTGAGCACCCCAGGCATTTGTACTTACCTTTTGAAGGAGGTTGTAATGAGAATTAAGCAGGGAAAGAAAAACTAAAACCCAGTGACACCTAAAAGCCTCATTTTCCCTGATACTTTTTACCTCCCACCATCACTGCACAAGCTTCTGCAGAATGGCTACATCAGGGAGGAAAAGGTAACCCCAGGGACTCCCTCCAGTCTCATGGGAGACTTTGAATTGATGGAGGCAATTTTATGCAGGAGATGCAACTTACTTCCAGGATTCCTAGATTTCTTCTTTCCTCTCTGAGCCCCAACCTCCCTGTTGTACACCCTCCCTTCATCCTTGGGGGCTCCAAGTCTCCCACTGTGCCCCCTGCATGAGGTACCTTTCTGGGTGGGGAGGAGGTCACTTAGAGCAAAGAGAGCAGACTTTACTAGTGCAGGTGCCAGGTGGGCAAAGAGGGAGTGAGGCGGGCCAGCTGGGGCCTGCGCACTGGAGAGCACAAGCCCTGCAGAGGAGAACGTCACTTCCCAAGCTCCCACAGAGCACCGTGCCATAAAGGGGACTGCTCAATAGAGTCATGTTTTCTAGTTGGTCAAGAGAAGCTAGAAGCAGACAACTAATTCACATTTTAAAACACTATACGAGCCAAGGGCCCAGACCCAATATTCATGCGTCAGCCTTGGCCAACAGGCCATCAGTTTGCTACTCTGAACCTCTTGGGGAGATGTTGTTAGCCAGAGGCTTGCCCTAGCTTGTTTTAAAGGTTCCCCCAACTTCGCATCTATCAAATAAAAAATCCAGATAAGATTAATAGAAAAAATTAGAGTGGCTTTTACCAAGAAAGTACACCTGTGTAATTTTCAGACAGTCAGAAGCAGTGGGACAGATCACCCATCTCCTCCAGCCCTGGAAACCTTTTCTAGGTAAGGCTGGCCCTAGATGGATGTTCTAACAAGGGGTACAGAGGCCAGAGGTGTTATCAAGTGAAAGCACTTAAAGGTCTAACAATTTTCAATATTATGCTGAGCAGCAATAAGAAAAAATGTGATTCTGAAAATTGGTTCGAACTCAAGTTAAACAGCTTCTCTGTAATAGTCATTTTAGGAAAGGCAACAGTGACTGCAGTGAGAGAAATTACAAAAGCCATGCTAATTATGGTCAAGTACTTTTTATTCACTGAGTTTTGATACATAAGAAATCTTCCTGTCAATATAGGTCAAGGGGTCCCTTGAAATTATAGAATGTTGAACAATTTTACTTTCAAAGCATGATGGATTTCTGTACAAACTCTACTTCTCCTAAGTAGGAAATAGCTATTAATAATTTTAATTAATTCAAAATAATTCAAACTTCTTATCATCTTGAATTTTTATCAAGAGAGGAAGGATAGACTGAAGTTAATCTTTTCACTAAAATCTATGAGGAGAAGGTTAAATATAAACATATATTCGAAGAGAATGGTTACCTAATTAAATTAAGAACTCTGGAAGTAAATATTTACATATAATATCCTGAAACTGTGTAGAAGCCAGCACTGGCATCTAATTATTAAAGTGGAACCTCTAACTGGACAATATAGCCTGATGACTCAACATGCTTGAAAACAAACATTTATCAAACAATATTCTGTAAGTCTCACTGGTCTTCTTGTCTAAGTGAGCCACCATTTGGATCATTTCCAATTTTGTTAAACTCAATCATCATCAAAAACTGAGAGAGCATCTCACAATGTGATTATGAACACATCCAAATCCCTTTCAGCCAATCTCCTAGGCTTGTAACATATAGTACCTGAGGTGGTACTGCAATCATTTCTTGGAGAAACCGAGGGGGAATTTCCCTGAGCTCGGACACTTTCACAGACGTCACAGTGCCAGAGTCCAGGAATTGAACATCAAGAGCCCGGCTGCTGTGAACATTCGTAATCTGCAATGAGACAAGTGTTGGCTGATATATTAGCATATCCAAAAGGCCACAATGCTTCTGTGCAATTACATTTTGTACAGCTCTAAAATGCACATAAAAAGCAACAAAAACTATCAGTGCTGATTGAATTTTCTCTTATTTTAAAATGTACTTATTTACCAAATAGATATTTTTATAGTAGAATTGATTTCAACATCTTGCTGTTAATTCATAAATATAGTAATAATTACTATGTTTTCAATTCTAGGATACTATTGATTGTAAAACAATTTGATACATTATTATATACTGCTGATCGTAAGATACAGTCTGTTCTCCAAAATATTAGGATGTGAGGAAAAAAAAAAAACTACTGTGTCTTAGCAATGAGGAAATAATAGAGAGAATTCAGAGACAGAATTTTACTTGTAGTAGGTAAATATTATGTGTTTTTGTTTTTTACAGTTAAACTTGGTCTTTTTTTAAAATTAATTAATTTATTTTTGGCTACATTGGGTCTTCGTTGCTGCACGCGGGCTTCCTCTAGTTGCGGCGAGTGGGGGCTACTCTGTTGCGGTGCGCGGGCATCTCATTGCGGTGGCTTCTCTTGTTGCGGAGCACGGGCTCTAGGTGTGCGGGCTAAGTAGTTGTGGCTTGCGGGCTCTAGAGTGCGGGCTCAGTAGTTGCGGCTCATGGGTTCTACAGCCCAGGCTCAGTAGTTGTGGTGCACAGGCTTAGACGCTCTGCGGCATGTGGGATCTTCCTGGACCAGGGCTTGAACTCATGTCCCCTGCATTGGCAGGCGAATTCTTAACCACTGCGCCACCAGGGAGGTCCCAATACTATGTATTTTTAAAACATGACACATTTTGGTATTTTATAGCTTAGTCAGAAAGCCCAATGATACTTTGTGCCATTTGTCAAAAATGGGAACATCATTAATCATTAGAGAAATGCAAATCAAAACTACAATGAGATATCATCTCACACCAGTCAGAATGGCCATCATCAAGAAATCTACAAACAATAAATGCTGGAGAGGGTGTGGAGAAAAGGGAACCCTCTTGCACTGTTGGTGGGAATGTAAATTGATACAGCCACTATGGAGAACAGTACGGAGGTTCCTTAAAGAACTAAAAAAGTAGATTCTAAATTAGTAGATTAGATTTAGTAGATACTAAAAGTAGAATTACCATATGACCCAGCAATCCCACTACTGGGCATATACCCAGAGAAAACCATAATTCAAAAAGACACATGCACCCCAATGTTCATTGCAGCACTATTTACAATAGCCAGGACATGGAAGCAACCTAAGTGTCCATCAACAGATGAATGGATAAAGAAGATGTGGCACATATATACAATGGAATATTACTCAGCCATAAAAAGGAACAAAACTGAGTTATTTGTAGTGAGGTGGATGGACCTAGAGACTGTCATACGGAGTGAAGTAAGTCAGAGAGAGAAAAACAAATACTGTATGCTAACACATATATATGGAATCTAAAAAAAAAGAAAGAAAAAAAATGGTCAGAAAAACCTAGGGGCAAGACGGGAATAAAGATGCAGACCTACTAGAGAATGGACTTGAGGATACGGGGAGGGGGAAGGGTAAGCTGGGACAAAGTGAGAGAGTGGCATGGACATATATACACTATCAAACGTAAAATAGATAGCTAGTGGGAAGCAGCCGCATAGCACAGGGAGATCAGCTCAGTGCCTTGTGACCACCTAGGGGGGTGGGATAGGGAGGGTGGGAGGGAGGGAGATGCAATAGGGAAGAGATATGGGGATATATGTATATGTATAACTGATTCACTTTGTTATAAAGCAGAAACTAACACACCATTGTAAAGCAATTATACTCCAATAAAGATGTTTAAAAAAAAAATGGGTAAGTTACACACTGAATCAAAGCAACAATTACCTACCTGTGGCCAAATGGCAAGAACACAATGTAAGATTCTGGATGCACCTTTAAATGCCACAGTCTCCCCTAATATGCCCCTAAAATGCCATTGTGACACTTGCCATTGTTAAATATTTACAGTGGCCAAATATAGCCCCATGGAGGTGGTTATCTGGGCTGAGATCTCACGCCTACAACTGCACTAACTGCTACCTAAGCGTGGTGGTGCCTTCGGTATGATGACTGTTGAGAACTGGGCCACTTTCGTCTTGGAAGTCAGATTCGCCAGAAGTGAAGCCTTTTTCTACTACCCGAGAGAATGCTTGATTAATATAATAGCATAAATTTTTAAATCTAAGACATGATAAACACAAACAGTCCCATGGAGGAATATTTTAAAATGTATTTGTTTATTCAAACATACATACTGAACATATATATTGGTATGGATGGTATCTGTTGAATGCTTGTTATATCCAGGCATAACTAGGCTGCAAAGATATACTTCCCCTTCTCAAAGAGCTCCTAGTGCCATGAGAGACGACACAAATACATAACCATACTATAATGCAGTAAAGGCAATAATGAAGTTGCGCTTGGGGTACTGTGAGAACACAGAGGGTGGGTACCTGACCCAGCAGGAAGCAGGTGTTAGGGCAAGCTTTCAGGAGGAGGGAATGCCTAGAATTGGTACTTTTCTTTAAAAATTTACTTTTTTTTCTTCTTATTTTAGTAAAATGCCTCCACTGTAGAAAATTTATATACTTAAATATATAAAAATCACTTGTAATCTACTATAGGTTACAATTATCCTTCTAGTCTTTTACCCATGATTCACAAAAGATTAGACTTACAAGAATTACAAAATATTTGTAGATACTATTTCATAGTTGACTGCTTTCCACTCAGTGTCTCATAAAAATATTTCATGTAATTTGTCTTCTATGTCATTTTAATGTTATTTAAGTCTATCATATACATACATTGTGACTTATCTATCAAATCACTTTGGCTGGATAATTTAAGTTGTGTAAATTTGTTTACACAAATTTGTTACTTTAAGAAATAATCATATTTACTGGGCATTTGTATTTCCTTTTTCACAAACTGAAATTTCATAAATTTCACAAATTTATGTCCTTTCAGAGCTGCACCTTAAATGATGAATGGGAGTAAACCAAGTTGGTAGGAGTCCAGTTAGGGGCAAATCTGGACATTTCAAATAGAGGGGAGAGGATGGGCAAAGGCACACACATACTTCTTACGTGTGGGGCCTACAAGCATTTTGGTTACGTTAGAGCATAAAATGAGAGGCCGGGCAAGGCAAGAGGTGAGGCTGGGAGACAGGCAAAGGCAAGGTCTAAGAGAAGCAGATATCATGCCTTCAAGAACTAAGACTTTACCCTGTAGATGAGAAGCCAATGTCAAGCCTTAAGTAGAAGAATGAGATGGTCAGCTTTCTAAAATTGCTGGTGAGGGCTTTAGGATCAGATAGATTTGGTTTTAAATCTCAGCTCTCCCACTTTTTAGCTGGATGACTTTCCTCATCAGTAAGAACAGGGATAACAGGGTTTTGTGAACATGAAATGAGATCAGTCATGTTTAAAAAAGCATTTAGTGTCATGGAAACAGTAAGTCTCGTCATAAGTTGGATGTATAATTATTTGCATTTTGGGTTGCTACTCTTAGTGATACGGAGCTCGACTAGAGGAAGACAGGAGTGAAGGCAGAGGAACCAGTTGGTGTGGTACTGCGGTGTTCCAGGCAAGAATTAACAAAGTTGTAAAATCAGCAGTGTTCAGTGATTAGTTGCACTTGGGGCTGAGGAAGATGCAGGAGTCAAAGATAACTCTTAAGAAACAGCCTGCATGGCTGCATGAATGGAGGTACCACTAAAATAGAGATAAGGGAGAAAGGTAAGGATGGGGAAAGATAATTTTGGTTTCAGACATGTAGAACTTAAAAGAGTTTGTGAGATGGACAATTAGGCTGGCTTTTTGCTCAAATCTGCAGCCCATCAAGGACTGGAAAACAAATTTGGGAGTCATTAGGGCCAAAATGGTATCTGAAACTATGAGATAGGATTACCTAGAAGGATGCAGAGGCCGAGAAGAGTGATGAGCCTGGACAGGACTTAGGGACACTGACATTTCAGAAGTGGGGGTGGAAGGAGGTTTGGGTGAAAAATAAGAGAAGGAATTATTAGACTATCATGAGGAAAATTAGGATTTGATAACATGGTAGCCCAGTGAGAAGAGAATTTCAAGTTTCAACACTTTTCGATGCAGCAAAGAGGTCTGGTACGCAAGACCTGGAAGATACTAATACAACTGCGAAATTAAGACGCTGTTCACAAGAACAGGCTCTGTGATGGAGTGTGGGCAGAAGTCATGTGGCAGTGACTGAGGACTGACTGGAAGATGGTGCAGAGTGAATGCAGACCACTTCTACAGGGAAACAGGGAGAGTAGTGGCCACTGCACTGAATAAAGTTGGTTGGACTTACAGAATAAGTTCAGAATGTATAGGCACTATAGTTCAGACAAGTTTAGACAAGTTACAATGTCAAGAGCAAATACATCACTTAAACACAGGATCTGCTTTTCATTAATCATCTTTCTTTCCTTAACTTTCTATGCATCACTAAGAGAATGAACACTTTTGCTACCTCAAAAGTAGATAATACACAACTTGATAGTAATACAAATAATACTAGGTATTAATCTAAAGTATTTGAGCATACACTGAGAAGGTATTTTTGCCAAAAAGGCATAGCCTGATTCCACACACGGAGAAACTCAAGTTGAGTTTCTCTCAAAAAGAGAAACACTCTACAAAACACTGCTACTCTTCAAGAGGCCACAAACAACAAAGACTGAGCAACTGCCAGGTTGGAGGAAACTAAGAAGACATGACAACTAAATACATCTTGGGATCCTGGACCAGAAAAAGGACATATGGAGGACAATCTGGGAAATGTCAGCATGTTCTGCAGATTAGTTAATAATATTGTACCAATGTTAATTTCCTGATTTTGATAATCGTTATGTAAGACGTTAACAATTGGAGATGGTGGATAAAGGGCATATGGGAACTCCTTAAAATATTTTTGCAACTTTCTAAAAGTCTGAAATTACTTCAAAATAAAAGGTTAAAAAATTAAGTATTTGTGCATTTATATATTATACACTAAACAGCACAGAGCTTTAAAATTCAGATGTCGTGTTCTTTTTAACAAATCAAGTTTATAGCTAAGCACCCAAATCTTAGTCATATAACTCCAGATCTCAACTTTCTGACACACATTCACATTGACAATAATTATTTCAAAACTGATGCTTTCATTAAAGTGGCCATGACCAAGATTTACTTAAATAAAGGGAAAATCAGTACAATTAAGTTATCACAATGCTGCTATGCAGTAATAAAACTCAATAAAGCAATGATTCTTACTTAGGGTTGGTTTCTTTGAGAATCTTAAGAAAATTATGAATACTTTCCCTCCAAAATACATAATACACACACACACACATAATTTGCATACAATTGTTGGGGAGGGGTCCAGGCGCTCCCTGTAAGCAGAGGTCTTTGCACCTAGGTTAAGCACCACTGTGGAAAAAAAAAAAAATCAAGCCCAGATTTGCAATTTTACTAACTGGGCAAAATAGATATCAAAAAAAAAAAAAAAAAAAGAAGAAGAAGACGAAGAAAAGAAAGAAACCACAAAAATCCAAAACCTACCTTTGAAAAACATACAGAAATCTATGACAAAATATAACAAACCTCCTTGCAAATTCATAACTGAGCTTGTAAGAAAATAAAACAATTATTAGGCCCTGGAAATAGAGGAATATGTGAACACTGAAACCCAAGCCATCCTGGGCAGGGGTGAGGGAGGACATGAGATGCCCCCAAGAAGCCAGAACACTCAAAGGGCTACCCCTCGAGGGAGGGGTGACTCTGGAGAGCAATTAGGCATTCCCTATGCCCAGAAATTCCACTCCTACATATGTACCCTGGGAGATATGCACAGGAAGGGTCATGGTAGTGCTGTTTATAGCAAAAAATTCGACACAATCTAAATATCCATTGTCAGAAGAATGGAGTGATAATGTTGGCATATTCGTACACTGTTACAGCATACAGCAGGGAAAACAGATTACATCACAAACATAATGAATGAAAAAGCATGTTATAGAAGAATCAATACATCTTACAATTTGTGTAAATTTTTAAGACATTCATTCATTTAGTTATACTTTATTCATGTTTTTACTATAAATATTATATATACTATTCACTTCTACATTTTAAATATCTCTATATTGAAATATACAGATAGTAAAAGTATGTGTGTATAGACACAAATATAGTAAAACTCTAGAGCAGTGAATAGGAAGGAGAAACACCAAATTCAGCTGGTAGCTCCCCCAGGGGTGGGAGTAAAAGAAAGGGCTGCAGACAGGGAGCATCAACTGTATATTGGTTTTATGTATCATGTTTTATTTCTTAAACTGGTGATGAGTATATGGATGCTTACTCCATTTTTTAAAAACCTCATTTATATGTCTGAAATATTTCATCTTAAGTTTAAAAAAAGTCAAGTGACTGATTTTACCTCTACTCGTAACCATTTTCCTTTGCAATGGAAGAGGCAGATTTTCCCACAGAAGGGTAATGAAACGAAGTACTCAGAGGTCATGTGCTGCAAAACAGAAACGCATGACACTTATTATTCTCAGCAAAGAGCACGTTGCTACACCATGAGAAAAACACCGCTGTGGCACAGGCAAGCTGCTTCACCCGTATGTGATCAGACTTTCGGCGACGTGTGTGCTACAGTGGACGCAGCACATGTACAGGGGTTGTAGGGCTTCTGCCTTGTTTCTCATATGTTGGTGGTAGCCATCTACCCTTCTTCCTTGCACATGGCTCATAAATCAGCCTTGTTAAAATGTCTAAAAATGTTAGCATGGAGGTCAGTATAATTCATCCAGGCTCAGGCACCATCAGTTAAACACAAAGAGGGGAGATGAATCCGATAAAATGAACAGCCTGTATGAAAGGGAAGCAGTTAGGCTAGCAGTTCATAAGGCCTCCTCTTTTCATCTTTTAACATTCAAGATTCAAAGATAAGATTTTAATCCAAAACAAAAGAAACGTTATCAACCCAAATATGGATATCAGTGCCAGTTCAATGTTGTTCAATGTTTTCATCCTCCTCCTCTGCTGTAGCTTGAAATGGGGGACCTGCCATTGCCTCTTTCCTTCAGGGTGAATGTTTCTACTCTCCCCACAGGCAATGTCTCCTTCCACTTGAGCTTCCAGGGCACTAAGAACTGTCAAGAGTGCTTTTCACCATTATAGATTATAAGCACATGCATGCAAATGAGTAACTACAGTCACCCTCTGGATGTCTCAGATTTCTCTAGGATAGATCAGCAAATCAAACTTCAGTAATGACCTTGAGATACAAGCTAAGACATCTGTAACAGAAAGAGGTAAAGCTATAGATCTAATAACGTCTCGATTCTAGGCTGTAGTCTAAATACAAGTTTAATCCACTTCAGCAAATATTTTGGAATACCTATTTTATGTAAGACACTAGATAAGTTACTACAGTACCTAAATGAATTAGGTACTTACCAGAAGCTGGTGAGGCTCAGTCTCTGCCCTCAGGAAGCCTATACTCTAGTAAAGCAAACAAATACCCAAACAGCTAAAACAATGCTGCATACAAGTGTCATGAGGCACTCGGGGTGCTCTGTAGGTCAGAGGCAAGGGTTCACTTCCAGGTGAGGGGGTCCGAGATGAAGCGGCATCAGAGTTTAGTCACTTGGAAACCACAGCATATTGTGGATTACAACTATAATGTCCAAATGGAGGTAAGGAAATCCCTTTAGGACCTTAAAACAAAACCCCTACAGATCCTGATTCAGAAAATAATACTAGAATTAAAGGGAAAAGAGATTACTAATAAATGTAAACTGCAGAACCACATTTTCCAAGGCGCAGGTTCTCTCAGGGACCATAAAGAGGTTGGACAGTGATGCCTCGGAAGTTCTATTCTCCTTCTAAATTCCATGGTTCTGTCTTTGCCCAGGCAGAGGAGCCAGCTGCTCGAGCAGACAGTCACAGGCAGCTGCACTGTAGGCTCATCAACTGCACCTTGTGAATGACCAATCTACCGGTTGTTGCACACTTTCTATGTGCCAGGCCCTGTGCTAATAATAAGCAGCCTTGTGACTAGTCCTCATAACAATCCTGTGGGTACTCACTATTATTATCCTCATTTTACCATAAAGAAACTAGTGGGGATTTTTATTTTTGTTTTAAATTCTTAAGTCTGGGGCTCTTATCCTCTATTTTAGAGAGTCTACCTTAAAATATACAAAACTTACTACACATGTACAATTTAGTGACTCCTCTTGTTTGCAATGTTAGGACTCATCTTAGAGGTGGATGCTGCTTGGCCATACCTTACAATGAAAGTATTCCTCGATCTTATGCAGAAGGTCGTTGAGCTTGTTCAAACCCTTACAAGGCACCTGGCAGTAGAGTGTGCCATCGGAGCAAATATTAGTCACTCTGACATTTGTGTACATGGCATCGACCTGAAACAAAGGACACACCAAGGATGTGAGAACAGAGTGCAGCTCTCACCTACCTAAGGGTATCTATCTAAATAGCTCATTGAAAATTTCTGCGCTTTTCAATCTTCTAAGCAAGCTGGAGGACAGATAGAATGAAATTCATAACGTAAATGTGAAAAACTAGTTTGCATACCACTCTTTCCAAAAGGAATATCTGGTATCATTTGTGTCAGGCACAGAGTAGACATTTTACACACATTATATTATTACCACTTTCTACTGTCTGAAAGGCTAAGAGTATTTTTAGCTCTGCTTTAACTCTGGTTTATCTTCTCCCCATTAATTTAGAAAAAGAATTATTATATAAAACATATTTTTGCAGCATTAACAGAAATAAAAATAAAAAACTCTCACAAAATCAATCCCATTATCAGTTTACTTTCTAATTCACGTCCATGGGCCACAGGAATTTTTAGTAACTTTTAAAAATTATAATCACAGTAAAGGTTTAATTTTAGCCATTTTTAGTCAAATCATAATATAAAGGCAATTTACTATTGTTCTACTTATTAAAACAAATATTTTCCCAATGTTGCTATGAAGCCTTAAAAATGATCATTTTTAACATCTCATCCTATTCTTTCGAGTGGCTGCTCTATAATTTATTTAAAAGTGTCCTTTCGTACAGACATCTATGTTCTTCACATTTAAAAAATGTTAAAGCTAGCAATTTAATAAGCATCGTCACTGATCTAATTTTCCCTTCATTTGAATTATCCTCCTTTATTATCTTTGCAAAATAATTTCATATAAAATTAATATATGCTCATTGTGGAAACTGGAAAATAAAACAAAAATAAAAAAAAAATAAAAAAAAAATCCAATTCTTAATAATTACTATTTTTATTACTAATATTTTGGCATTTCCCCTCCTTTTAGCTCCCTTCCTTCCTTTTTTTTCCCCAATACATACGTAATCTGTCTCTATCTAGTGTTAGCCTAAAATGTACAACGTTCTTTTCTGGTGAATTTCTTTCCTGTGATACTTGTGAATAGACAACAGTGGTCACAGTGGTACCTGAAGGTGAACCTCTAGTGACTTGTCACATTTGGCCTTTAAGCAGGTGGCATTGATGTTGATGTCATCTTCTCCTGAGGTATCGTACAGAACAACCAGTGGAATATCAGTTTTGTCAAGTATTTCCACTGCAAAGATCTTTCCACAAGTTAAAGATTCAACCACCTTCACTAAATCAGGATCATCACTTAGAACTTCCAACCCTGAAAAATATTGAATATTTAAATTTCTACTTAATTAGAAGAATCATTTTAAGATGCAGAGATTGTGTTTGTTTTGGCTACTTATTACAATTATGAACCTACTACAAAATTCTTAAATTTTATAGGGAAGCTTTGTTATACAATCTTCTTTATACCATCCACCCTTAGGTTTAAAAATATTTATTATAACATGAATGCCCTTTTGAATGATTACACGAAGGCGGGCAATCTTAAAACAAGAAGAAAAGTTGACGATCAATCTGAATTTCTACCTTAGGAGAAACAGCCTTCACTTTACTTACAAACACATATTTAAAACAAAAAGACTAACACATAAAGAAGTTGTCAGCCAATTATGTCTGCCACTCATGTATTTGTAACACTCTTCCTAAAAATATACCCTTGGTTTTTTCATTTTCTAATTAAATATGCACAATTATTTCTTGCATGAACATGCACTTATTGAAAATTTAGACAACCTTTCCCCCTCTCTTTCATTCTTTCTTTTTAAGTAAACCATCATGGCCCTGAGGATACCAAAGAACTTTCAGATTTATGAAAGAAAGGTAAAATACTGTTTAATGTAATGTGGGTATTAGGTGAATTTTATTGCAGTCTAATTATTCTTTAAATTCTTGGAAAATTGTAATTTCATATAACATAATATGACAACTCTAAGTTAATCCATTAAACTAATTAAACTAGGGCATCATTTCCCCAATGGTACTACAATGTCTATTTCTATATTTTTCCCCTTTAAATCCGTAAGCAAAAGTTTACAGACTCCTTCTGACCTACCTTTCTCTTTTTCATATTCTGTTCTCCAGACACACACCTCTATAGCTTTTATCAAAGCTTTCATTTCAGCATCCTAAATCTTTTCCTATGCTCTTGATATGTTCTTTTCAAAACTAACTCCCACAGGTTTGTAACAGTATTTTTAAATTACTCTAGATTTATCTCACAGAGAGAGCCAAACCCAGTTCCTCTGACATAAAGACATCCCTGCTGGGAAGGAGGCATTTCTTCACAGGTCTAATTTTCATGAAAACAATTCTGATCGTTTTCTGAATATAGCTCTGGCTCTCCTGCATGAGGCATACATAGTCCAATGTCTTTCCTCATCATTAACATGTGCCCCCCATACTTTCAGGTCATCCCTACACGTCACTCTCACACATGTGCATTTCTCTACGCTTCCTTGAGGAGGAAAGAAAAGAACAGTGATACGTGACAGTGCCAGAGACCGCACATGACCCACAGCTGGACTCGTGCTTGGGTGCACGAGGGAGTGTTCCTTGCTAACAAGCAGCACCCACGGAGTCCATCTCAGTGGGAACGAAGCTGGGAGTCACTTTACAACAGGTCGAACAACATGATTTACACTGATCCTGTATCCCACGATACAGGGCCTCGAACAGCTGTTACTAGGGCAGTTACGGCAACAGCAACCAAACCCTCTCAGATGTCCAACAGGCTTTTTAATAATAAATTTAAATGTGGTATATGTTATATATAATGTAACAAAAATATATTAAAACATCATAACATTTTTATAATGATCAAATCTTACAAAGAGAAATACAGCAGGTTCTTATTAGTTATCTATTTTATACATATTAGTGTATATATGTCAATCCCAATCTCCCAGTTCATCCCCCACACACACGGGCCCCAACTTTCCCCGCCTGGGGTCTATACGTTTGTCAAAGTGGAGAGCACTTTAAAAAAAGTTCCTTTTACCTGCGAGCTTACACTTTGTAGCTTGGAATGACAGTGAACAGAACTTCGGGTTCAATTTGTATGCTTTGCTCATTTCAACATTTTCACTAAAACCATAGTCAACATAGCATACCTAATGATAATAGAAACAACAATGTTTAGGTTCAAATAAAATTCTTTACCCTCGTTTCTTAAAAAAAAAAAAAAGAATCACTTGATGCATTGAACTGGCTTCATTTTACCCCATAATCGGCATGTGAAGTGGCACCACTGCCTGGAAAATGCCAGGGCAGGTGCCCCTGAATTAGCCCGGAAGAGGAATGCTGGGAATGGGACCAGGGGTGCCAGGGCTCCTGACTTCCAGGCCGCACTCCTCTGCCGCGCCTTTGCCAAAGGGGAGAAGAGGGAAGAGTGCTGAACTCCGATGCCTTCTGTTGTCAGCTTCTCAGCAGCACACGTACCTGGTCTGCCAGCCCTGACTGTCCCCACCCTTTCCTTGCTGGCATAATGCCTACATCACCTTATTCTTTCTTGATTTACACAGCTCCACTAAGGATCTGCTTCCTTAGGCAGATCCTTATTTATTTCTAGATGAGGCATCACACTGGTGGTATTTATCAGATTCTAAATCCCCAGAGCAGCACTTGTGACGGCTTGCTCTCAGCTGTTATGCTTCCAGGGACCGAGATGCTTTCTGTCAATGACAACAATGATGCCATGGCTGGATAACATGGAATTCTACACTGTAAAGGTAGGTAATTCTGGGTTTTTGGGGGGCTGTGCAGCTGGGTTAGGCCTTCATCCAATTCAGGAGAAGGTCCCAGTCTGCTGGACAGAGCTCTGTGCTTACAGAGACTTGCATGGCACTTCCTCACCACCATCACAGATCATGGAGAGCCTGGATATTATTTTTAGTGTATTAATAAAACCTTCAGTTGAGAAGGACTATATAACCAACGGCTTTTTCTTTTTGGAGAAAAATAAATCTAGAGACATTAAGCTGTGGTTTAGAATGATAACTAGGAATCAGAGGGAAAGTGTTGAAAACTTAGTACGCTTCTCTAATTAAAGCAGATGGTTATTACAAATACAGAACAAATCACAAAAATGCAGGGCAAAGGCATGGCAAAGAAATACCAAGTAATACAGAGTTTTACTTTCTGCAGTAAAATAAAGTCCACAGCTTCTGAGCACCAAGATTCTGACAGTAAGTATACAAAACAAAAATTCTCCCCATCAGAGAAACTAAGGAAGAAAAGAATAGAGAGATGACTAACGCCTTTCCCTGACCACCTGATAGCCGTGTCTGTGGGGCCTGTATATCCCACGTTGGAAAGGATCATCTCTTAGAGTCCATATCTTGACTCAGTGCCCGCCGAGGCCTTGATCCCTGGCAGGGTCCCCACACTACAGCCAGCCACTTCTCCAACCCCTAATTAGCACCTGCTTTTCCTTCCCAAAGGCCTCAGGATTCACGCAGCTTTTTGTGTCCTTTAATAGCTATCAACACCCACAATTTGGATTCTGTTCTTCCTAGGTCTAAAATGGAGACAACGTGTCTGTGAATAGGACATAGTATGTGAAATCATGATTCCTGGGCAATTTCGAATGTACTCCTAGCACTAAGAGACTAAAGAATACTGCTCTAAAATCTTCAAAGGGTTTCTGTAATGTCTGGAGCTTGTTTTCTTTTCTTTCTTCTTTTGAATCACGATACCATGTATTTGTATGTCATCTGCGGCTCATAAAACATCTGCCCATGGACTGTCCAGCTGGACTCTCACCACCCTCTGTCCTGTGTCCTTTGGCCCTGAGATCAGCACAAGCAGGCTCATAATTGTGGCACCGGGCCCCAGTTCATTCCTGGATCTCTGGCTCCCTCAAGTGGCCGAAGGTCTCACAGCACCACCTGAGTAATAACGAGAAAACACCCCTGGGCTGTGGGTTTGCGCCAGGCCAAACTGGCACCAACCTGAGGGGGTGACCGCATGTTCCTGTTTCTCATACTCAGAAAGCTCTGTGGAAAGCAAGGAGGGAACCTGTTCTTGCTGTCAGGCACAGTAAAATTCAAGAGAAACAAGACTTTCCAAGTAGCTGGGGTTTCTCCTAATAAAGGGTAAAATTCATCTCTGTCTGGTTCATGGGATATGGGGAACAAGATGAGGCCAGGACTGCCACAACTACTGCTGCCTTAAGAGCTTGCCACCGTAAAACACACCAAGCTGCTCTATTTATTCCTCACACCAGCTCACAGCTCTCAGAAGCAATGACACAGCCGGTTGCTTCCTCCTTTACGAGGTACTTTCCTGTTCTGGCTTCCGTGACACTGCCTTCTTGGTTTTCCTCCTTCTCTGGCCATTCTGACAGTCTTCTTTGCTCCTCTCACACCCACCATCTAAATGCCGAAGTGTTTCAGAGCCTAGTTCTGGGTCCCCTTCTCTGCTCTATGGGTGATTCTTCCTCAAGGAGATCTGACCCAGGCCCATGGCTTCAAGTAGCATCTACACGCTGATGCCTCCCACCCTGCTGCTTCATCTCCAGTCCTGACTTCTCCCTGAGCTCCAGGCTTGTCCAGGTGAAATCTGATAGCTTTTCTCAAACCTAACAGGTCCTACAAAATTCTTGATTCTCCTATATATTGGTTCTTTTCCCTGATTTCCCAGTTTCAATAAATGGCACCAATATCCACCAGGTTGCTCAAGTCCCAAACCCAGCAGCCATCCTGAATCTTCTCCTTTCTTCTCTTCCACATCCGATGAATTAGTGTCCTGTCAGTTCTACCTCCAAATCCATCCTGAATATGTCCCATTACCTGTGTCTCCACTGTTTCTACCCTAATTCAGGTTACAAGTTGCTGGCTACTGCAATAGCCAACTAGCCAGTCTTACTTTCCTTCTCTACACTACTACAATCCATGTTCTCTACACTACTACAATCCATGCCCCACACGGGCACTGGAACAATCTTTGAAGCAAATAAACCAGATTACATCTCCCTGCTTATCCCTTGCTTCAAAGTTATTTTCTATCACAGCACCCTGGTTACTTCTTTCACTGCTGTTAAATTGTCCTGTTTATTTATTGTATACTTGTTCATTATCTGTCTTCTTTTACTAGCATATAAGCTTCTTGAGAACAAGCACTTGTCAGTCTTGTCTCCTGCCCTAGGACAGTGGAAAAAAATGAATGAAAAGTTTAACAGGCAGATACTAGCATAATGATAGTGTCTGATTTTATAGGTAAGGAATCAGAGAAGTTAAATAACTTTCCCAAGGCCACACAGCTAGAAGTGGCAGAGTTGGGACTTAAACTCAGGTCTAACTGACTCCAGAGCTTAAACTCCCAAAGTAGAGGTAAGGAAGGAAGGGGAAGGCCCAAGTTATTTTTGTCTTATAGATCTCAGACTAGGAGATATCCTTGTGGAGTATGTGCAGCATTTATTATAAACACCGATGCACTGTTAACATGTCACCGGGGTTTGTATGGTTCTTCTCTTCATAAGCAATCCCTGTGCCTTCAAATAGCTTAAGTTGTATTGGACTTCCTAAGGGCAGGGAAACGGTCAGCAAGTAGACTGAAGTTTAGCTAGGAATGTCTGGGGCAGTTATCTCCTATCGACTAGAGGCCACTCAGGTTTCTCACTGAGCACAAAGCAGTCATGGGGCCACACTGACTGGGGTCCTGTTCACCTGGACTTCCCGCCCCCTGCAGTGCTAAGGGTTCTGAGATGTGCTAACCCTGCTTACAAAATTTAGACAAAACTGTGCCTTCGTGAGTTCTGATTCTGGGTCTCTGAGCTGAGGGAAAAAAGAGGCAATGGGGCAGAGGATGATCACCACGAATGTGGTCAAGTCTGGAAGTATTAGACCCTCTGAGGAAAGAGACTGGTGAACGAGCCCTCTGACCTTTCCAAGATGTCCAAGATGACCAAGAGGGCAAGACTTGGGGCATGGCCCAAGTCTTATCTGGGGTTCTCCTCAGCTGGCTGTGCAAGAAGGGAGAGAAGAATGCCATCTCCTCTAATCAGTATGCTTTCCCTCACTCCAAAGTATTGACCTTGATAAGAAGCCCACAGAGCTCTGATCAGTATTCATTGTATAACCTTGGGGGATAGGAATAGAGATTTTTTTCCTGCTTACATCATGGGTTATGGTACAACAATGGAGAAGAATTTTTTTTCTTTTTTTTAAACTAAAACTCTAAGATAATATAACTACCACTGACTTAACAGTTGACAGAGATAGTCTTTTACAGATACTATTTTTTCAACTTCTGGGGAAAACTAAATATAGTTAGAGAGGACAGAATATTAGACGCAACATTTTCATCTGAAAAATAATGTTTGCCTTCATAATGCTTGCCTTTATTTTGTTCCCTTCTGTTGAGGTGACCTGTGCCCGTAACCAGGCATCCTCCTCAGCATTAACAGCCAGCAACTGGCCAATCTGCACAGTCTGGACTGGTGTGACCTTCGAGTTCTTACTGTAATACTCCTTCATCTCATCTTCCATTAATTCCTGAGCAGCAGAATAGTCTCTGCCCACATACCTAAATTAAAGGAAGAGAACACAAATGAAGCAACCTGGAAGAAGGAAAGCTACAGGAATTCATTAATATTACTCTGTTTTTCTACAGTCATCTTTGGTTCCAGGCTCAGACTTGCTTACACTGACAGGGAGGAGAACATGGAGTTAGTAAACAATTATATATATATATTTTTTTTTTTTTCTTTTTGCAGTACGCGGGCCTCTCACTGCCGTGGCCTCTCCCGTCGCGGAGCACAGGCTCCGGACGCGCAGGCCCAGTGGCCATGGCTCACGGGCCCAGCTGCTCTGCAGCATGTGGGATCTTCCCGGACGGGGGCATGAACCTGCGTCCCCTGCATCGGCAAGTGGACTCTCAACCACTGCTCCACCAGGGAAGCCCAACAACTGTACCTTGAAAAAGGAGAATACAATACTGTGGAGCTCACAAAAAAAGACCAAGGTCCAACACACCACACAACAGAGCAAATGCTCAACAACAATCCAGAGAACTAGAGGATATAACAGTAAGCAGTCAGGGAGGACCAGGTTGAGAGAAGACTCAAGGGAAGGAAAGGGAGGAAGTGGAAAGGAAGACACCAGTGGAAGCCAGATGAGCAAGAGTCAACCTGAGATTTTGACTCAGGCTGCTGGAGATGTGTGTAGATTTCTGAGAAGAGAATGTAGTTGATAGTTCTGCCTTAACTAAGGCTGGGTCTGAACAAGTCTCAATCTCTGAAAACCAACGAAATCTGACTCCTCCTAGAGAAAAACAAACCCTTGAAAACAATAGATAGAACCATGTGACAACCCATCCCTCCAACTTACTGAACAAATTTGAACAAATTACAACAAAATGTTGAGTTCTGATACCCTTAAAGAGATGACATGTTCTAGATAAATGCCTCTTTAAGTTGCATGCTTTTTAAGAAATGTTTTTTTCCAGGATACTCTTCTATCCCCCTTCTACAATTTTCGGCTGTTGACAACTGCAATCACCTTGTCCTAGTTTATGTTATCAAAACATACTGTTTTGCTTTCTGCCATAAATAGGCTGCTGCTTCCTTGTCCTTTAGTCTTCAGAGACGATTCCAACAAAGGCCTCCTTCCAGGATGGAAAACCTGGCAAATCAAACCTGGCTCCTTTAACAGGAGCTATCTCAGCCATGGGATGAAGCCTTTTGAGTTTGAAGGCTATGCTGTACCAGCACCAGAATCACCTGGCCAGCGAGATGGGGGATATGCCACAAGAACATTGCTCTTTGAACTGTTCTAGCTTCTACTCAGGGCTCAAGTGGTCCTATACAGCTTTCAGAAACTATTCCTTTTAGGAGTATCTTCCTGTATTTTTGGTAACTATCAGCAGGACAGAAGAAACCAGAGTCAACCTATTTGTTACTAGAGGAAAAAAAGCTTTTAAAAGCCCTACACAATGTGGAAATAATGCCTCTTTTGGAGGCAATGGCTATTTTAAAACAAAATATGACATGCATATTATTCACTCCAGAAACAGCTGTAAAAGCTTTGTCATACTCTATCATTTAAGGTTACTGAGCTTTACAAATGTTAGGGTACTGCCTGGAATACAGCTGCACTCTTGGCTCTGGAGTCTCCTAGTAGATCTGCAGCTCTGCTCAAGTGTCCATTTCCTTGGGACCTGGAGTCTCATGGGGCCTCCTGGTAGCGCTGCTACAGTCCTGGGAGCTCAACTGGCAGAGGCCTAGGCTGTAGCCTGTGGTCTGGTAGTCTGCATAGCATGGGCTCCTGCCAGGGAGGAGGGAGGTGGTGAGAAGCAGCATGAGATCTGCAGGCAGCTTCTGCTCTCTGTAGCCACCAACAGAGAACGATGCCTGGGCGGGGTAAGGAGGTAATATGACAGTTGGTATAAGAGTGGGTAGTGGCAAGAATAAGGTCATACATTATCCCCAAATTACCTGAGCAAGTGAACAAAGAATGATATGCAGGCCAATTTAGATATGCCATAAATACAAAGTTTTACAAAGTTAATTTTTAGACTGGAGACAACAGATTCCCATACTTGACCTAAGGGTCCTGCCACGGCACCTCCCTGTAACTTTTATGAGTCACAAGCCTACTAGTTTCCAGAGTCTACTGCCTGGGTAAAGGTGTGGATGTAGAATAGGGCTCAGCCTGCTGGGGTCAGGGTGGTGGGGAGACACTAATGACCTAGGGTCAACCTAAGGGCAGACATTACCCATCATGCTTGCTGGTTGCCAGCCACCCTAATGAACATGTAGAATGCCGGCTCTGGGATTCTAACTTATACTGAAAAAGGGATCTAGATAACCTGAGGACCCTGGACCTAATCATCCTGGAGTAGACTGAACCCCCATCCTATTGAAGCCCTGGAACTGATCCAGATTCTTGCCAGATCTTGGGAAGAACGTAAGAAATCACATGATTCATCCAGTCCAGTGCTGGGTGCTTGGCTCTCTGAAAGTGGCACCAATGACTACTGGTAACAGATACCAAAGGATCCTGCCAAGGAAGCAGATTTATATTTTCTTTATAATGTCAAATGGTAAAAGTTAGCAATGTGCTCCTCAACATCCTTCCTTTACCTCAGTTTATTAGTGACCCACAGTAGGAACCCTAACCCTCAGCAAGCTATTCCTATCTTCAGGCCATACCACATCTTAGAATAAAAGCTCTATACATTTACCACCCCTCTATAAAAAGGACCTCAACAAAGCTCCTACATGTTCTAGTTTGAACATCCTAAGATACTTGATTCTCACTTCATCATCAGACTTAGTTTGTTCAAACAGAAAAGCTTCAGTAGGTTTGCTGTATAGGACTTTGATTATTTTTTGTGGCCTTTCATTGGATCTTCCCAGCTCAGCTATGATCCTTGGGAAGAGTAAGAGTCCAACGCACAGGGACATTTTGGGTGAAGAAGCCTGGATTCTGTTCTGCTCCAGCCACAGCCACACCTTGGGCTGCTGCCTCCAGAGATCCAGCTACAGTGGTTACCATTCTTCATCCCAAGTCAGAAACAGCAAATTATAGTCTTTCAACATTTTCTGTGTATTCTACATTTCCTCCAAAAGTCCACATCAAGTGCCTGAACCAAACTGTTTTTTGGAATTCCAGTTATTATTAGCCACTTAGGCAATAATTCCTTCTCCCAGGCAATGATATCAAAAGGCTCGAGAAACCAGAGGGCTAATCTGATGCATTACACTAGAAGGCGGTGCTTAGCTATTCTGACTTTTAGGAAACACTACGTAATCCCAGATTAAACAGTATTACCTACCTAGTGGGTGATTGCTCTTTCTATGGACTAGGTATTGCTCTTGACTTATACAGTTACCATTATGCTTTTGACATAGATTATTTTCATGTTCAGACCATATCATCATTTCAAATTTTAAAACTGTAAGAAATCTTTTCTCGCAAAAATAGTTATTTTAAACATTATACTTCAATATAACTCTATAGAACTAAAAATATATTATTCTTCCTCAACCAGCATCTATATGAAGAATAGCCAAGTAGCAACAGTACACTAGGATTCTAAAGAATTAGAAAATAAAACTTGCCTGATAACCACTTCATTTGTGTTGCTCAGTTCAACCACCAGTACAGATGGGGATGCCTCAGTTGGAATGATTAACGGAGGAATTGTTACAGTCTCCATAAAGGTATCGGTACTTTTGGTAATGTTTTTTTCTATCTGCAAATACTCTTGTTCAATCACAGACTTGACATCATAATCTCCATGTGCTTGCTCTGCATCCTTTAAATCCTTTAGGATTTTGTCAGTGGGTGGTGGAAGTTTAGCATAGAGAATGGCCTTCTGAGGGTTTCCAGAAATGTAGTCTATGGTGCATACATCGGAAAGCGAGGCAAGATTTTTTAAGGCATCCTCAGGTAATTTCACTTTGTACATGTCCTCAAATGCTTTGGGGAGTGCGCTGGCCCAAAGACCACTTGAGTATTTCACCAGCAGCTCCTCAACTTTCTCTTTAAAGTCTCCTGGCATAACTGTTGGACACCCTTTGAGTGGTGGTATTTGTTTTGGAGCAGGTAGTGGGGATGGTGGCACTTTTTCAGCATTCAGTTCACTTCTCAAAAGCTGCTTTCTCTTAGCTGGATAAACAAGTAAATCTTGACCACCATTGCAAGGTTTTTCCACCTGAAATTTTTAAATACAGCAAATGACAGATATTTTAATGGCTAAAAACAACCTGAGAGCACATTAATGCATTTTAAATTTGAGAGAAACACTTTTCAAATTTATGAAGAGAACACAAAATTGTACATTTTACTCTTTTCAGTCACTAAGACTTTAATACACTGCCTTCACTTGCAAACATGATCATGCACCACATTTCAGTAACAAGCAGGGAAATTAAATAGTATGAATTTCCCATGTGAAGCACCTGACCTCCAATAACCCTAGGAAATCATGAGAGCTTCTGCTCTGTACACCACCTAGTTTCTCTGACAAGTAGTTTTGTCTCACCTAGTTTCTCTAACAAATACAAAGCAACAGCTTACAAAATTGACAGAATACAAGGAGGAATGAAACCATGAAAAGGTATCAGAACTGTCAGGAATAAACCACTGGGAAGAAAGCTAGGAAATATTCAGGCAAAACTGAGGTGCTGTCTCTCTTCTTCCTGCAGTGTCCTGAGAAAACCCTCAGCTTTCCATTATGTAGGAAGGTCAGTCCAGAGGTAAGGCACACATTTTCCAACAACTACAGTAGAAAGTTAGCTAAAAGTGTTGTCCCTCTAATGAACAAGACTTAAGAATGCCCAGCAGTTGTATACCATCCAATTTCTACTTTTCTTCTCATAACATTCCAGAGAGGCACGGCTTCAATATGAGAGAAGGAGGAAAAGAGAAACTGATGTATGGCACCATTTTTCCAAGTTCTAAGCCTTTCCACTTGTAGACCAGGGGTCAGCACACCACTGGCTGCAGCCCAATGCAGTGTGCCACCTGTTTTGCCATAGCCCATGAGCTAAGAATGGTTTTTCTATTTTTAAATGGCTGAAAAAAAATCAAAAGAATTACTTTGTGACATGAAAATGATATGAAATTCAGTGTGCATCAACAAAGTTTTATTGGCCCCCAGCCATTCTCTATGTAGTGCGTATGGCTGCTTTTGCACTACAATGGCAGAGTCGGGTAGTTGTGCCAGACTATGGGTGACAGTCACATAGCTCTTGGCCTGCAAAACCTAAAATATTTATTACTTGGTCCTTTACAAAAAGAATTTCTCAATTTCCGATTAGACTGAAGTTAGTACTCATAGCCCTCTGAAATCTTCTATTCTGTCAGATCCTATTCACCTATTCTTTAGCTGAAATTTAAGACCTTAGGAGGCTATCCAGACCACTAAGGTGATAATACAAGCTTACAAGAAGTACCCCCTTCCCCAAGAAGAATAGAATATTAAAGTTGCTGGGTGGGTAGCTTGTCAGTAAAGAACATTGACTTCATTTACTAATTTTCTATATAATGCTTAGGAAGAGAGAACATAAATACAGTTGACCCTGCTGACACCGTGTGACACTCTGGATGGTATTTATATGATATTCACAATTTGTGTCCTTAATGTTAAGGCTGGAAACACAAACATTTGGGACACTCCTCATTTTGCTCTCAATGGTTAGCCTACCTCTCCAAAGACTCACATTTTAAAATCTGGAATCTTAAAATGCCTATCTTCACTGTGCTTTAAGACACTTAAGATACAAGGACACAGACTGGGTATCCAGAAAAGATTTGAGAAATATACTTTTTGAGAAAATGGAAAAATAAAACAGAATTCTATTTCTATGTAAGTTTTTCACTTGTCATACAGAATCCCAGTTAGTAGCCTCTTCAATAAGTGGTGCTGGGAAAGCTGGACAGCTACATGTAAAAGAATGAAATGAGAACACTCCCTAACACCATACACAAAAATAAACTCAAAATGGATTAAAGACCTAAATGTAAGGCCAGACACTATAAAAAACTCTTAGAGGAAAACATAGGCAGAACACTCTATGACATAAATCACAGCAATATCCTTTTTGACCCACCTCCTAGAGAAATGGAAATAAAAACAAAAATAAACAAATGGGACCTAATGAAACTTAAAAGCTTTTGCACAGCAAAGGAAAACATAAACAAGATGAAAAGACAACCCTCAGACTGGGAGAAAATATTTGCAAATGAAGCAACTGACAAAGGATTAATCTCCAAAATTTATAAGCAGCTCATGCAGCTCAATATCAAAGAAACAAACAACCCAATCCAAAAATGGGCAGAAGACCTAAATAGACATTTCTTCAAAGAAGATATACAGACGGCTAACAAACACATGAAAGGATGCTCAAAATCACTAATCATTAGAGAAATACAAATCAAAAGTACAATGAGGTATCACCTCACACCAGTCAGAATGGCCATCATCAAAAAATCTACAAACAATAAATGCTGGAGAGGGTGTGGAGAAAAGGGAACCCTCTTGCACTGTTGGTGGGAATGTAAATTGATACAGCCACTATGGAGGGTCCTTAAAAAAGTAAAAATAGAACTGCCATTCGACCCAGAAATCCCACTACTGGGCATATACCCTGAGAAAACCATAATTCAAAAAGGGTCATGTACCACAATGTTCATTGCAGCTCTATTTACAATAGCCAGGATATGGAAGCAACCTAAGTGTCCATTGACAGATGAATGAATAAAAAAGATGTGGCATGTATATACAATGGAATATTACTCTGCCATAAAAAGAAACAAAATTGAGTTATTTGTAGTGAGGTGGATGGACGTAGAGACTGTCATACAGAGTGAAGTAAGTCAGAAAGAGAAAAACAAATATCGTATGCTAACAAATACATAATGAATCTAAAAAAAATCGTTCTGAAGAACCTAGGGGCAGGACGGGAATAAAGACGCAGACGTAGAGAATGGACTTGAGTACACGGGGAGGGGCAAGGGTAAGCTGGGAGGAAGTGAGAGAGTGGTATGGAGATAAATACACTACCGAATGTAAAATAGATAGCTAGTGGGAAGCAGCCATACAGCACAGGGAGATCAGCTCGGTGCTTTGTGACCACCTAGAGGGGTGGGATAGGGAAGGTGCGAGGGAGACGCAAGAGGGAGGAGATATGAGGATATATGTATATGTATAGCTGATTCACTTTGTTATAAAGCAGAAACTAACACAATTGTAAAGCAATTATATTCCAATAAAGACGTTAAAAAAACAAAAAAAGAATCCCGGTTAGTACAATTTTAGATTTAGACATGGCAGTCCTCCATATCCAAAGCCAGCTGAGCCTGCTGGGCCCATCTTAAAACCCTTCTTCAGTCTTCACCTAGCAACATCTTCTCAACTCTTTGCAACACCTTCTCTGAAGTGGATGGCAGAGGCTAATTTCAATGGAATATAGTCCATCTTATTCATCTAAAATAACTCTCACAAGCCACATGTCCTACCTGTCCACATGGCTTCTTCTAACCCAAAAGAGGACAACAGTTCTTCAGTTTAATGATCCTTTTCTTTCCAATAAATTAACTGGGAATAGGAGATACTTCAATGTTTGTTTACTAATCTCCCCCACTCTTGGCCCCAAAGCTTCCATTCCTACCCGTGCTTTAGATGCAATCAGGACCAATTACCTAACAATGTAATTGTCAAACCTCTAAACATGACCTCTGAACGTGACCAGCACACTGAGTTCTTCTAACTAGGGATTACTTTTTTCTTTTTTTTTTTGCTGTATGCGGGCCTCTCACTGTTGTGGCCTCTCCCGCTGCGGAGCACAGGCTCCAGATGCGCAGGCTCAGCAGCCATGGGTCATGGGCCCAGCCGCTCCGTGGCATGTGGGATCCTCCCGGACCGGGGCACGAACCCGTGTCCCCTGCATCGGCAGGCGGACTCTCAACCACTGCGCCACCAGGGAAGCCCGGGGATTACTATCTTAACAGAAGTTATGAATATTAGGTCCACTTGATGTGAATTTGGTCAGGATAAGAGAAGAATTCCCATTTTTCTGGCCTTTATTCCAGAATAATGCTTAAAGATCACCTGGAAGTAGTAAGCTTCCAGGGCTTTGCCTGGAGCATTTATATCAAGCTTTGCCAGTAGCATTTATAACAAGCTTTGCCAGTCAGCCTATAAAGTAGATTTTTGACCAATAAGCCTGAGTTTATTCAAAGTACAAACAATGGCCAAATAATCGTCTGAACTAGAAGGCAGGTTTGTTTCCTCAGCAGTTTATTTTCATTGTTTAAAGTAGATACCCTACCCCAGCCCCCAGCAATCCCCAAATGACTAGTTCCTTGAATTGTAGCCACTTTCCAATTTTTACTGGCTTCTTCTTGATCTCATAGGCCAGTTATGTGCCTAATTCCACTTTGTTCTCTAGTAATTTGGCCTCTTTAAATTCAAATTAGCATCTACTAAGATTAAACATAAGCCTGACTTTAGGAACAGAACCTGACACTAACTGGAGTTGATGCAGATGTTCTTCAACATGTTAGACAACTATTCATGGATAATTTAGTGACATGGAAAATATGCCTGGTCCACGTACGTCATTAGCCAATCTTTGGAGAATAGCTGAAGGGTTACTCAATTCAAAGGAAAAGATCATGAAACTCATATTGTATAGAATTTAAAATATATGTAATTTAAGACAAATGTAATTTTTTTCAACTTAAACTCTTTGTTTTAAATTTTTCATGAAAGTGAAAATTTGCTTTTCTCAGGCATTCCAATGTGATCACCATCTGTCCTCCAGAACATGTGTCTTCTTTTTAATTTTCTGGTCAATGGGCTTAGAAACAACACCTATTACTATATCTATTCCCAGCCTATGAGAATCTTCCCAAAGGCAAGAAATTGCTGGAATGTGGGTTACAGTATGGTGTCCACTCTTCACTGTGCTCTGGTACATCTGACCAGATTTACATGCTGTTCTCTTGTCTCATCCCCCAAAACAGAACAGCTGTCTTCTGGCCTTCATAAATGACCAAGGTAAGTCAATGGCTACTTGAAACATGGCTTTTATTATTTCCTTAGTGTGATAATCAGCTGCTAATCATTCCAGTTGGATCTTTCAGGAGGGTGCTTTTACAACTTCTATTGGGTTGGCCAAAAGGTTCGTTCGTTTTTTTCCGAAAGATGGTTCTAGTAGCACTTAGTTGTTTTTAACTTCAACTGAAACGATTTTGTTAGATTGTATTGTGACAGTCGTCATATCAGTGTGCATTTAAAAAAAGACTTATCAAAACTGGTGAATTTTTGTGTAGCCATTTTAATACTGAAGATGAAAGAAAAAAGCAACATTTTCCACATATCATGCTTTATTATTTAAAGAAAGGTAAAAATGCAACTGAAACGCAAAAATAAGGTTTGTGCAGGGTATGGAGAAGGTGCTGTGACTGATCGAACATATCAAAAGTGGTTTGCGGGGCTTCCCTGGTGGCTCAGTGGTTAAGAATCTGCCTGCCAATGCAGGGGACATGGGTTCGAGCCCTAGTCCGGGAAGATCCCACATGCTGCAGAGCAACTATGCCTGTGCGCCACAACTACTAAGCCTGTGCTCTAGAGCCCGTGAGCCACAACTACTGAAGCCCACGTGCCTAGAGCCCATCCTGCGCAACAGGAGAAGCCACCACAGTGAGAAGCCCACGCACTGCAATGAAGAGTAGCCCCTACTCGCTGCAACTAGAGAAAGCTCGTGCGCAGCAATGAAGACCCAACGCAGTCAAAAATAAATAAATAAATTTTAAAAAGTGGTTTGCGAAGTTTTGTGCTAGAGACTTCTCGCTGGACGATGCTCCATGGTCGGGTAGACCAGTTGAAGTTGATAGTGATCAAATCGAGACATTCATTGAGAATAATCAACGTTATACCACGCAGGAGATAGCCAACATACTCAAATATCCAAATAAAGCATTGAAAATCATTTGCACCTTCTTGGTTATGTGAATCGCTTTGATGTTTGGGTTCCACATAAGTTAAGCGAAAAAAACCTTGACCATATTTCCACATTTGATTCTCTACTTAAACGTAATGAAAATGTTCTGTTTTTTAAAACAAATTGTGACGGGCGATGGAAAGTGGATATTGTACAATAACGTGGAACGGAAGAGATCATGGGGCAAGCAAAATGAGCCACCACCAACCAAAGGCTGGTCTTCATCCAAAGAAGGTGATGTTGTGTATATGGTAGGATTGGAAGGGAGTCCTCTGTTATAAGCTCCTTCAGGAAAACCAAACGATTAATTCCAACAAGTACTGCTCCCAATTAGACCAACTGAAACCAGCACTTGACAAAAAGCGTCCAGAATGAGTCAACAGAAAATGCATAATCTTCCATCAGGATAAAGTGAGACCGCATGTTTCTTTGACGACCAGGCAAAAACTGTTACAGCTTGGCTGGGAAGTTCTGATTCATCCACCGTATTCACCAGATATTATTGCACCTTCGGATTTCCGTTTAGGTCTTTACAAAATTTTCTTAATGGAAAAAATTTCAATTCCCTGGAAGACTGTAAAAGGCACCTGGAACTGTTCTTTGCTCAAAAAGATAAAAAATCTTGGGAAGATGGAATTATGAAGTTGCCTGAAAAATGGCAGAAAGTAGTGGAACAAAAGGGTGAGTACGCTGTTCAATAAAGTTCTTGGTGAAAATGAAAAGTGTGTCTTTTATTTTTACTTAAAAACCGAAGGCACTTTTTGGCCAACCCAATAGTTCCTGTAGTCTAATTGATTCAGGTACATACCTGAGAAGGGGGTCAAAAGGCCTCCTGTTCTATAGGAGAAGACTCAGGATCATAATCCTGCCATTTTCTTCCACGGCTTCATTGTTTTGTGGCTCTTCAGTTTTGTGTTTGGTTTTAGATATTCACCCAAAAAATCGCCAGTCCAATGACTGGAAACTGGCATGACCTGGAACTCCATAGATTTACTATGTATGGGTCCTTACCTCCACCTCCCAACAGCAGAGACAGGTAGTAACCTAAAGGATTAACTCCTTACACCATGGAGTTCAAGCCATCTCCTCTGGTGATCATCAGAAGATTCTAGTATCTAACATGCCTTAAACCTTCTATTCCCACAAGTTCATTATATTTAGCTTGATTTCTGCCTCATTTGGAATCACAACTTGAATGAGATACTTCTCTCACATCCCTCTGAGTTTTTGTAAGTTTGGAGTTGACAGATTAGGTTTGGTAGATGTGAGACTCAAGGACTTAAAATATCAACTTCTTCAGGAGCCCTGTAAGTTCACACAAATAGAAGTCTTCATGCTATATGCCTAGAAATTGTCTTCTTAATTCTAAGAGGTCTTTACTTCTTCCTAATTTACCTGTTCTGTAAAGTTCTTGAAGCCAAACTCATTTGAGTCTATGAAGGCTCACCTGCTAACTCTGCAGCATAGGCTGCTGAGGTAAACTTACTGTTTCTTATGGAATTAGAATTTTCTTTGGGATTCTGTAACAGAATTGGTATTGTCCAATTAAATCAAAAAGTTTCAAAGCAGTTGTATGGGTGTCATTCAGACACAGTTTTGTTTCCATTGGGTAGTAGTTTTTTGTGTTGAAGCTTTAAATTACATTCTAAATTTCATTTTATATGTTCACCACCCAATACCAACCTCAGACAGTATGGTAAAATCACGTTTACCTGGAGACCTGCCTTCCAGCACTCCAACTATTAGCAGTGGCTTGGAACTCAAAAACAAACCAATTAAAAAACTCAATTTCAGCAGGCAGTAAAGACCTCTGGGTACCTAGCAACAACTACAACATCAAAGAGTCAGAAGCTTGCACCCTATGATTAGCAAGTTCACAGAAAGAAAGACTGGTTGATGACCTTCTACAGAGCTCAGTCTTTTTGTGTTAATGCTGAGAAGTGCTGGGAAAGTTAGACAACTGAGAAAGAGATGAGGAAATGGTCCCCAATGGCCTGACTGGGCCACAGTGAAGACAAACTGATAGGTTCAGATCTGAAGCCTCTAAGGGTAGTGGGTGAGGCTTATACTGCATGCAGGATAATACACTGAGATGAGCTAACACCCAATTCAGTGTTCCAGACCACCTACAACTGCCACCCTCTCTGCAGCAGTTCATGCTACGCCCAAGATTATTCAGAAAGGGTTATAATTTTTAGTCGCTTCTGTTTAAGAAAGTACAGGTGTTTGTGGCATATTCCACAGAGGTTTAATCAAAGGTAAAGGTAAAAAGTTCCTTGTAGGGCTTCCCTGGTGGCGCAGTGGTTGAGAGTCCGCCTGACGATGCAGGGGACACGGGTTCGTGCCCCGGTCCGGGAAGATCCCACATGCCACGGAGTGGCTGGGCCCGTGAGCCATGGCCGCTGAGCCTGCGCGTCCGGAGCCTGCACGTCCGGAGCCTGTGCTCCGCAACGGGAGAGGCCACAACAGTAAAAGGCCCGCGTACACTAAAAAAAAAAAGAAAAAAAAAAGTTCCTTGTAGATGGTACCCTGTCTGTTCACAAACCACCTATCCAGAGAAACTCTTTCTCCACCATCTTGGGTAAGTAGTTTTATAGACATTATGTATTTCAAGGCTAATACTCTTTCACTCCCATCCCTTTCCTAGTAAGGACTTCACACTGATGCTGACTACAACCATTTATGTTTGGATAAACTTCAAGCCATTTTCCTTCAGTGTGGCCCAAGGTTAGGCCCTTGTTCACAGGTCCCCTTCAGGAAGACATTATCCTGGTTAACTGTGTGCAGACCTTTTGGGCATGATCTTGGCTGGCAGCTGCGGCTTTCACTGTGCATTCTAAGCTAAGCAGGTACTAGATATGCTTCTCATTACCTTTGCGGGGAGCAGGATCTGCTCCTCTAGGATGGCAGAAATTCACTTCATCTAAGAGTTTTAGTTCCTTTATCCACTGCTCTTATTTTTCAATTTAAACTTTTGTTCTGCCCTCTTTAGCATTTCCTCTGTTTTCATTGAGATAGGCTCCTCTGTAGAGCTTGCTGGGTATGCCTCTGGTTTTACACTGCATGATAATTACTAGTATTTGTGTAGCTTGATTTATGACTTTTGGGGGGAAATTACCAGTGGGTTTTAACTTGCTTGCATTTAAGCTAGACTGTTCCTGGAAAAATAACAGCTGTCGTTTCCTATATACCTGCTATGTTTCTTTTTTTCTTTTCTTTTTCTTTTTTTGGCCACACTGTGCGGCATGTGGGATCTTAGTTCCCCAACCAGGAATCAAACCCACGCCCCTGGCATTGAAAGCATGGAGTCTTAACCACCGGACCACAGGGAAGTCCCCTATGTACCTGCTATGTTTCTATACTGTACTGGCAGCTGTTTATAGTTTGTGTAACTTAATTCTAACAACCCTAAGAGATGGGAAGAAACAGTCACATTTTAGAGCATACTGAAGCCCAGATTTATATGCTGAAAGTAACACCACTAAGAAATGGCCAGGGCAAAAGCCTAACTGCAAAGTCCAAACTCTTTCTACTGTACTATTGGGCTTTATGGGTAATTTTCTGTTTCAAGTTCCAGAACAGCAATGTCACATTACTCCCCTACTGCCCTATTCTGATTTCGCCACAGTGCTCTTTTATCTTTCTTCTATTCAGATGGTCACTGAAATTGAATTTAAAAACTGTTCCAACGTGTTCATTGCATATTTCTTTTTGTTGATGAAAAGTTAGAAAGGAAATTGGATTCCAATTAGATATTATGGCTGTACTTTCAAGTCCTAGCTTTACTTCTCACTGCTGCTTCTGCTGGAATGGCTGCATAGACTGTATCAACACCACGAAGCCTGAGGATGTATCACTGCTGTTTCACTTATGTTCGCTTCCTTAGAAATTCAATTTGTTTTTAACCCAGAAATATCTAGGCTTTAAAAAAAGAGGCAATTCATTTTACATGGGCTGACAGGTACTTTATCTTATATAATTAATTACCACAATTAAAGTTAAGACAAATTCCTGAACATACAAAAATATGTAAGTGGCAGAACTGCTGTTGCCTCTTTTGATATTACAGAAATTGCTATATTGACGCAATCCAGAACTTTAGGAATTCTTAAAAGTCTGAGGTATTAGAGGACTAAATGACTTAAAGCTCAGTGATTTCTAATGGACAGAAAAATGACATATAAAATACAGCCTAACGGTAAAACCTTTTTATAAAAACATGAATAATTAGTGTCATTAGGTATTTTTTCTCATTTACAACATTTTATGTTCTCATTCACTAAATGTTATGTTTTGTAATTAAGGCCTGAGGTGCTTCCAGGTGAACTCAGAATGTTTCCCACTATCCTGAAGTTGCCTCCCAATGCTCCTACGCTACAGGTCTTTGAGGCTACTGTCAGAGAGCCTCCTCAGCTGAGTGCATCTATTCCTGTCTGGCTCTAAACGAGCCACCCAGCTCTCCACACAGCTTCAGGTAAGGCACTAAAGACAGATATTCTGTCTCAGGTAGGAATGGAGACGTTTCTCCACCCATGTTTCAGAGTGGAGGATTTCAACAAAATCTCTCATGTTCAACAGTAATTGTCACAAGATTTGAAATTTTACTAGAAACTGAAGTCGGCCAGAGGCTCTGGATTCTGTGTGACCTCATGGCAGGAACCCGCTAAGTTTCCAACAAATTATGACTCTTTAATAAAGTGAATTGGCCCATTTGCCTCTTGAGTTTCTTCTTGAGCCACTGTCTTCTTATTGAATTTCTTACAATTTTCTGAAAAAGCCATGTTTTTCTGTCTCAGGCTTTGGCACAAGCTGTTTCTTTTGTCTGAGGTGCCTTTTCCCCAGCATTCCCACCTTTGTCTAACTTACTTCAACTCATCTCTCAGGTTTTAGTGTAACAGACACCTCCTCTGGGAAGCTTTTCTTGACTCATCAGACTACGTCTCATCCTCCTGTTTACATGTTTCCTTAGCACCCTGCATTTCTCCTTCATAACTATTGCAGGCTTGCCCTTATCTGCTCAATGTTTATTTTCCCTGTTGGACAGTAAGTTCCGTAAGGGCAAGGTCCAGGTCTGTCTTGTTTACTGTTATTCTTAGCACCCAGGTCAGTGGGTGGCTCACAGAAGCATTTTATAAATACTAGCCAAATACAACAATTAAGGAGAACATTATTAATAAGGCCACCACTTTAGAACAGCCAAGAGACGTTGCTATCCTTCTCCTAGGACTCAATGGCAATTCTTAGATGCCAGTATCCTTCATCAAGGATACTGGTCAAGCCTGCCATCTTGGGCTCTTTGCCTTTTGAAGACAGCTTCTGCACAAGTTCCATTTCCCTCGAAAGTTGCCTAGGAACACTATGGAACTGGGTCACCATTGTTAATATGATTTTATATTCTCTTTAGCTTTCAAAACTCTCAGTCCACATTTTGTTGTCAGAGAGATCCAAAAGGTTAAGAACAACAGATTCAAAGCATCCTTCTGCCTGCATCAAAATACCATCTAACAACCTTGTAAAGTGGCTTATAGCATATACCTGATTAAACCTTCATGAAGGTAAAATTTCAGAGCTTTTACTTGGTCCCTTGAGCTGATGCTACCCATCCTATATTAAAATGGAAATCCTGCAAGTGATTATCTCTGGGAGGTAGGATGATGGGTGATTTTTATTTCATTTATAATTTTAGTTTTCAATATTTTTATATGGGACATTTTACATGACTGAGGGGAGAAAGCACTTTTTTTTTTTTTTTTAAATAAAGAAGTACACTGCACTCAGATTTCTTCTTCAGTTACACAACAACATGGAGATACACATTACTAAGTCTTTCTTACCCTAAAATTTCTGCACTGTGTTCTAACCTGTCTGACCCTGTTTGCAGTAGAATCAGCCCTGCGCATGCTATCAGTGTTCCTGCTTTTCAGCAAGATGAAAAGCAAGAAGTCAGAAGAAAGGGAAATTAACCATGGTGTAACTGTTTAAAACTGCCTAAAAATAAACATGGTGTAACAGTTTGAAACTGTTTACCAGTAGGCTGTTAAAAAAAAAAATCAGAGCTATTAAAAAAAGTTTTGAAAAATATCAACAGATGTCATTAAAACTGGCAGTTTTTGTCATCCTAGGCACAATGCTTCACTAAGTAAATTCTCGTACCTGACAACTGATAGTGATTGCACCTAAACAGTCCTACTCAAAATTGAGAGAAACAGCATGGAGATAAGAAAGATATATTACATTTCTGCTTCACATTCCACCCTCACTGCCTGGACAGAAAATAATCATGCAACATAGATGCATATGAGCAACCAAAAAATTAAAAATCAGTCATTTTAGCACCTGAAATTTAGTAGGAAACCACCCATTTTAGATAAAGTTTTAACATCAAAGAGATAGGTACTCTCTCTCCTGCAGTCCTAGCAAGAGAAATTTTGAGGCTTTGCAGATATGCAGAGAAGCGAGGATGAAAATTTCCCCCCAAAAGTCATAAATTAAGCTACACAAATACTAGTAATTATCATGCAGTGTAAAACAAAGTGACCAGAAACATAATACATTAAGAAGAATCTGTGAAGTTAACTTAAAATTCTTTTACTCTAAAGATAATTTCTCTAACGAAGCTTAATAGTGAGTTTTATGTGTATATTCACAATAAAAGGGCTTAAAGTTCATTGAAGACATAAGTTCATGAATGTCTATGGATTTAAAAAATAAAAGAACCATATGCATTCCAAAAAGGAGCTCCAGGCCCTGAACCTTCAAATCAAGCAGCCTGGTGAAACCTCAAAAGTCCCCTTCAAGATTATGGAAACCTAAGGGGGTCCTCAAATGCTGCTAAACCTGCATCCAGTGAGAATATGCTTTTCAGAAAGGAGTAAAAATGGAATGAATTGAATAGCAACCTTAGGAATTCCCACTACAAGAATAAACCCCATATTCAACATAAATCAGGGATAACATTCTTATGATCATTCTTGACTTTATAGGTAGGGAAACAGCCATAATTCCAGAGTTTGACATTTCTTCTTGTTTTCCCACTTCACACTGTATGTATATTCATCAGCACATCACATTGCCCTAAGGTGGTCTCAGCCCCTAAAGCAGTGCATGGTACCTGCAGGTGCAGAGTAAATGATGTAAGAACAAATAAGACAGATAGATGGATGGATGGATGACTCTTGACTGGAAAGCCCATGGGACTGGAGTGGGTGTCAGTGCCCTGGAGGAAGAAGTGGTTATAAAAATACATGCTGTCTTTAGGCCAGGTGCTTATAAGAGAGAGTGGCCCACACTCTGCCCAACAGGGTTGGGGGCCAAAATATATATTAAGTTAAAGAAATGAAAGCCCTCTACCAAGCAATAATTGTCATGCATATTCAATTCTATAAGCTTAGAAGCACCAAGTAACCGCTAATTTAAAAGTTATTTTGTTGAATATATTCTATGTAAATAAAAACATTAAGAAACATCTAAAAATTAGTTATTTTGTTTTAAGAATCTAGTTGTCTCTATCTCTGGATGAACTAAAAGGTTTCTAATAAACTACTCTGAGCCATCGTTTTATTATAATAGATTTTCAAATAGGAAGAGGCATGGAAATAGATGTCAGCTCACTTTTCAATATTTTTCTCCAAAGAAATTTGTGAATAGTTTAAATCTGAACCCTGTATTAATTTTTTTTAGATGTATTCTATAAATAATTAGCCAAAATAACTAAAATTTGTTCAGCTGAATGTCTTTAAAAATGCTCAGGAACAAGCATATAAAATTTGAGGCTAACAAAAAACGTTCTATTACCAGTTAAGTTCAAGTTATTAAAATTACAAAGCCATCAATATCTATTGGTAACAGCTCAATACAAAATGGTATATATATTATCACATATTAAATGCATTTAAAAATAACTTAAAATCTATAAAAACAGCAATTACAACACACACAGACCTCAGCCGTGACATATTTCTCCTATAAATAAGAACCAGTATGTGTTAATCTTAGTCATAAAGATTAATGAAGCAATATTATGTAAAGAGCTTCGTGCTCCCCAAATAAAAGGTGATATTACTAACAACTCAAAATCTGAAAGTGGGGCAGGGAGGAGGCATCAGGAGGGAGGAATAAGAAGAAACGTACCGTGCAAATATGAGGCCAGTGTTCAAACTGTTGTAAAATTCCTTGATTAAGTTCTTCTTTATATAATTCTTTGTAAAAATGTGGAAGCTTAGATATCCAAATGCCATTGTTATGCTTGTTTAGTATTTCCTTTATGCGGTTTTGAACCTCATCCATTTTATAAGTGTAAGAGGCAGGAGGCGTGACATTTGGTTTTTCAACAGCCTGATTTAAATTATCTTTAAATTAAAAAATATGATAGAATTAACCAGAATGCTTAACATTTTAGATTATCCCCATTACCTAGTATTTGTGTCTTCAGGCTTTGTTATACTTCAGGCTTGTGGGGGTTAAGGGACTTTCAAAGAGAGCAGGATTAGGAGAGCAGGACCATGACAATTTCATTCTAAGTTTTAACCCTGAAATAACCAGGAAGGTCAACAGCCACTCAGAGAGGGAACCTAGCCCCTTTATTTTCCAAGGATTCGCCATAGTTTAATTTAAACTCATAAAGAATAATGAAATTTATTATTTAACCAATCATTTTCTAATTGCAACTAAGAAAGGTTAAATTTTAGACAATAATGGTATATATGTAATGATAAATTTAAAGCTATATTTTACAAAGCCTAAGGATAATGCCTTAATAGTAAGATCAAAGAACATTTTATAAAAAATAAATAATTGTCCAGGTTTTTTTTTTTTTTTTTTTTTTGTGGTATGCGGGCCTCTCACTGTTGTGGCCTCTCCCGTTGCGGAGCACAGGCTCCAGACACGCAGGCTCAGCGGCCATGGCTCACAGGCCTAGCCACTCCGCGGCATGTGGGATCTTCCCGGACCGGGGCACGAACCCGTGTCCCCTGCATCGGCAGGCGGACTCTCAACCACTGTGCCACCAGGGAAGCCCAATTTTTCCCTTTATTAGTGAGAAAAAATAATTTAGCAATAAATGAAAGTTCAAAAATTGATCCACCTGTAATAATCATCCTAGCCTCAGTTTATAAACATAAATAAAAGGTTTGGTGCTCATAAATAACTATTAATGATTTGTTTTTATTTCTCCAATCCAAATCATTCATTTTTCATAAGCGAATATTTATAAAGTTTTGGCTAGCTCTCTTACATTTATTTTTATTTAAAACTTAGAATGCCTGAGTTAACATCCTAAGGCAATAAAGAAATTTAAGTGTCCCCAATAGCTGATATTTCTGGTATTTTAAGAACTATGAAATTCATTCCAAACCTTTTCTAAATTTCACTGGGATACAGATCAGAATATTTTAAAAATTACCATCTATAAGCAAAATATGTTCATATTTTAATCATACAGCATTTCTGCTGGGATTCAACAATTTTTATTTTATTTTATTTTTTAAACTGGCTGGTGGAGACACATAGGCTGGTTTGGGGATGCTGGCCTTTGAGGATGCCAGGAAGCCAAAGGGAGAGCTGTTCCTTGAGTATGGCTGGATGCTGACTCTCCTTTACCCACCATAGGGCATGAGACCTGCCCTTGCTGAGACTTAGTTTGGCTCAGCCAACAGAAGGGTCCAGGATGTCCACATACATTTCCTATTAAAGGCACAGTTAATTTATAAAGTTCTTCCCAAATAATGATATATAAAAGAACCAGGAAGAAAGAAAAGATAAGTTTCTTGGAACTGGCCAGTCCCTCCCTTCAAGAGAGAGTGTCAGCAGCTGACATATAGTTGGAGGCTTTGCAAATGCACCTGCTCTGTGGGGCCACTGAAGTCAGCTAAGCTTCTGCACCTTTTGTTAAACAAATCAAGGAAGTAATTTAGGCTGCCAGCAGGTAGGAGAGGTTATGAATAAGTGTGTGTAAATCAGCTGCTGGGTGAATCATAATCCTCCTGAAACAAGTCCTCCTGGTTCTGCAGAAAAAGCTTATTCTAATGTAAAGGATTTACAGCCTCTAAAGGGTATATGACTTTACTGAGTAGTCATTTTTCAGAAAATGCATATGTAAAAGTAATTGATATAAACAAAAATCAAATTGTTCAATTAATTTCCATGAGAAATACTGGAGATACATTCCTTTGGAAAAAAAATGATTTCAACTCAGTAAGAATCACACTTAAAGCAGCAAATCATTTAAAACCACATTTAAATTTCATGCAGCAAAATTTCTGAAAATACTGTATCCCTTGGGTTGGTCTAACAGCAGGGAATTTACACTTTGGTTGGAGGAGACAAGATGAGTGTGTGCACTTCTAATCTTCAGATTCTTCAACTTTATTATGTCTTCTATTGATTTCTTAACAGTCCTTTTGGATTTTATATATTTATATTCCTATTTAGATGCTTAGTGGCCAATGCACATAGTTTAGGGGCCCAGATTTTACCTGGTAGAGTATCTGGAACTATTTTATGAGTTGAAGTCCCCTATTCATGTGCTTTAAATCTTACTCTCTAATGTGTAAGAGAGTGATAAGGGACACAAATATCTCTGTAGGTAACACGTGGAAGTGAAACAGAATAGGTCTGGTGTGAGGAAGGCCTCAAGTCAGAATAATAATGATATCCTTGGAGGTATTACTTTCTCTTTAGATCACTTCAATTCATAACTTAAAGAAATCAAAAAAGAGGGGAGGAGAGATTTATTCCAAGTGGGAGAAGGTGAGAACAAATGTCAAAAGCCACCATTAGATATTTCTGGGGGGGCTCTGAGGCTCCAGAAACCATAATGTATTACGAAAATAATGTTTAGAAAACATACCACTCATTTCCTTAATACAGGTTCTTGAGAGATGCATCTGAAAAGGTGGCGAAAGGGATGCCTTTGGGCTAAACCTAAGGTATAAAAAAAAAGGTAAATTAAAATTCAATTAACTACTTAGGAAAGAAATGTAGATTTCCCACCTCATACCCTCACCAAAAAAATTTTTATGTGAATTGTGCTGGATATATGTAGAAAAATTTTCTAAATATGCGGACAAAGAAATACCCCCCCCACCCACAAAGTGAAATAATTTGTATTCATGTCTGTCTCCCTCACTAGACCCCAAGTGTCTTAATTACTTGTGTTTCTTGTGCCTAGGGCAGTGCTTGGTACATGCAAGGGAGAGTGAATGCTGTAAGAATGAATAGGATGATTGAATGAATCAAAGAGTACATCTTGCCCAGCGGTGGGTACAGGACTAGTGGTGATAGTGACAGTACACCTATTTTGCAATTTTTCAATAGTATGGAATACTCTAAAAATTAGATCAATTCTTTGAAATGAAGCACATCTCCTCAAAATATTTTAATTCTAAAAGAAATTATCAGATTGTAGGCTACCAGCAAAAGCTTACTTAGTATACGATGCTCTGCAATTATAAGAGCATCACACTTGTGTATTAATGCATCTGGGTAATGACAGAAGATGCCAAAAACATATCCAGCTCCTACTTCTGCAGAACTGGCAGGGAGACAGCAATCCTTTCCCTTGCACCAGAGCCCTAAAAATGTAAACTGGAATCTTCCCCTGCTTTGAGTCAGCTGTGAGGGCTCTAGCAGAAAGCAGAGGGATATACGCGAAGAGTGAAAGTACAGCAAGGATACAGCAGAGACTGCTATCATGCAAACATTGGTAGGCCTAATGCACAGGAAAGAAAACTGTCAACACAGCAAAAGAAAGATGTTCAAAGGAAAACCGCAGGGACATGTGAAAACAAACTTAATAAGATAATAGAGGTCCAACCAGTTTTATAACAGTAAGTATAAAAGACTTATTATTTTGTTTCTTAAAAGAAATACTTAGACTGTCCCCCCACAAAAAAAACTCCCAACTCAAACATATGCCACTTATTAGAGACACATTATTATCCCACAAATATTTATTTAAGGACCTACTATTACATGCCAGGCATTGTGTCAGAGGGTAATGATCAATGATTAAACAAGAGGAAGGTACCATTATTCTCATGGACTACACGTATAGTTGAGAAAAGTGACTGTAGCAAGCAGCTAGCAGATGGCCCCCAGTGATTCTCCCCTCTGGTATCCACAACCTTGTGTAATCCCCTCCCTTTGAGTAACTCGCTTCTAATCAATAGGATACTTCAAGGTTGAGGGGATTATACATAATCAGATTACAGAAGATTCTAATTTCCACTTTGCTAGCATAATCTGTCTCTTGCTGGTTTCGATGAGGCAAATAGCCATGTTAGGAAGGGCCATATGGCAAGAAATTGAAGGTGGTCTTTGGCCAATAGCCAGACGGAACTAAGGGACAACTCAAAAGGGATTGATTGTACTAACAACCACACGAGTGAGCCTGGAAGGGGATTCCTGCTCAGCTGACCCAGCCATGGCCGATACCTTGATTGCAACCTCATGAGAAACTTTGAAGCAGAGGATCTAGCTGAGTGGTTCTGAGATTCCTAACTCACAGAAGCTACAGGATAATAAGTATGTGCTGTAAACTGCTAAATTCGTGATAACCTGTTACACAACAGATAATTAATGAACTGACAGAATCTGTATGTAAGAACAAAGTCTACTAAGTGCTATAATAGGGGCAGTAGGTGTTAACAAAAGCACATGACAAAAGCAACCAACTAAATTAGGAGGCAGAGAGAGGAGCAAGTAAAAAGTAAAGGTTATTAACACTTATTATAAAGTTATAATAATCTGAGTAGTTTGGCACTGCTAAAGAATAGACAGGTAATCAGTGATTCCAAATGGAAAGCCCAGAAACTGAGTCATGTATTTATAACCATTTAGTATTGATAGAGATAGTGTTTCAAACCAGCAGGGAAAGAAAGGATTATGTCATAATTGATATTAGGACATCTGGCTAACAGGATTCCTACTCTCATGCTAAACAACAAAATTAATTCTGGATGAATTAAAGGTTTAAATGCAAAACCTGAAACCATAAAAATTCTAAAAGAAAACAGAAGACATACTACATAATATGGGGGTAGAAATGCTTTTCTAAGCATAACACCCGTAGGCAGAAGCCATAAAGGTAGAGATTAATAGATGTAAATAGAAAATTTTAAAGTTTTTGTATACCAAAAATACCATAATTAAACAAACTTGCCAACATTGGTAAAATTGCCAACATATTACAGGACAAAAGGCTCAACATCCTTAATTTATAAATCATTTTTACCAATTAGAAAGAAAAAGCAACAAAAGACAAAAACCTGTAATTTACAAAAGATCTATAAATGGGCTAATAAACATATGAAAAAATGTAACTTCCTTAAGAATCAAAATCAAAGAAATAGAAATTAAAACATATGTACATTTTTTCACCTTTTAGAGCAGCAAATAAAACACTGATGCCCAATGTTGGCAAGTGCACAAGCAAACTATCACTCCCATATGCTTCTAGAAGAATCTAACTGGTATAATCTGTTTAGAGCACAAATTAGTAAAGCCTTAGTGTGTATACCCTCTTACCCAGAGAGTCTATTTCTACCAATTTATTCTAAGGAACTAGTTGTGAATATATGCAAGGATCATTCTACAAATATGTTCATTGTAGTATTGCTTACAATAGTGAAAATCATTTATATTCAACAATGAGTGACTGGACAATGGACTAGCCTGACACTAAAAATGATAACAGAGATGTGTACTTAATGATATGGAAAATGTTCACAATATATTGCCTTTCAAAACAGGTTATAAAATAGTAATATACATCATGACCCAATACGTATTTTTTAAAACTTATATAAATAAATAATGTAGAAAGTTAATTTTTAATGGTTACATTTATGTCTGGATTAGAGGTGACTTTTTTCTTCCTTTTACTTTCTTCTACTTTGCAAATTGTCTATACCATACACATTAGTACTTTTGTAATCAGAAGAAAGCAATAAATGTATTTTAGAAAATGCTTCCTGTAAATATTTAGTACATGACTTTTAAACCTACAAGATCTCAGAAACCTACATTCATTTACTTTAACTTAATACTTGAAAGATGCCTTTTCAATCATGGTTCCCATTGGCTAATGCCAGACAGTCCTTTATTCATACCCAAAGTCCATGATCTTACTCACTACAATATATATACAGCAATTTCTTCTCTCATTCTAGGCCTAATGGAACCCTGGTCTTCAGTGCCATACTCATTTATGTTTTATGCATAAATACATTAAAAAACCAAATTTTAATAATCTCATCATTTTAACAAAATACAACGGTCATGAATTGTATTTTTTTAGAAATAAACATTTCCCAGAGAAACCATAAATCAATCGTACATCCTCACTTTTGGCCCCTCTTTCTATTTTACTGTAGACACATGGTAAACTTAGATTGATACCTAAAATATTAGAGAATATCAGTTATATTATTTTTCTAGAACCTTCCAGTTTGTTAACCAGCAGGCATGAGTTCTTAACCAGAGTTTTTGAGAATGGGCTTCTGGGGCCCATGTATTCCCTGCATTAGTATACAAAGATGCATGTATATGTGCACAAATTAATTTTTCTGGGAAGATAATTTATAGCTTTCATTAGTGACTCTAAAGATTTGGTGACTCTAAAAAGTTTAAGCTCATAATAACTTATACTACTTAATATTACTGCTTAATATTTCATAAGTTTAGAAATAAAATCTTTTGCTATTGCTCTATTTTGGTAAGAGCAACTTCTTTGGTTTTATAATTAGAAAGGCAGCCCATAACCTCTGCCACCAGATGGTATTTAGATTTCTCTTTAAATGTATCTTTCAATTTGTATTATGCTCTTTAAAAAAAGATTTGATGAAGATGTTTTACAACATCTTTAATAGTGTATAATTAAAATAGTCTGAAATATAATCCATACAAAGTCAGACAGATGAAGACAAATAGGTATGTAGTTCTAGAAATCATTGTACAATAATGTACAAGACATTCAACTATATGGAATTCAAAATTCTTATGGAGAAAGGCAAAAGACAAAAGCATATACTATATTAATTCTCAAAACAAAAACCATATAAAAAGATTTTGCTATCAATTTTTAACCTTTTATTGTGAAATAGTTATAAATTCATGGGAATTTGCAAAAAATGTACATAGAAGTCCCATGTACCCTTCACCCAGTTTCCCCCAAGGGTAACATCTTGCATAGTACAATATCAAAACCAGGCAACTGACATTGGTATAATCCAGAACTTATTCAAATTCCACCAGTTTTAAACATACACATGTGTGTGTATAGTTCTGTGCAATTTTACTACACATATAGGTCCATGTAACCACCACTACAATCAATATCCAGAACTATCCCATCACTACAATGTTCCCTCTTTCTACCCCTTTATTGCCACACCCTTCACCCTTCCCCAACCCCTGACACTTGGCAACTACTTCTCTGTTCTCTGTCTCTATAATTTTGTCATTTCAAGAATGTTATATAAATAGAATCACATAGTATGTAACTTTTTGAGATTAGCTTCTTTCACTCAGCATAATTCCCTTGAGATCCACTGATGTTGTTGCATGTGTCAATAGTTCATTCCTTTTTACTGCTGAGAGGTATTCTGTAGTGTGGATGTATTCAGTTTGCTGAACCTTTCAACTACTGAAGGATATCTGCGTTTTTGCCAGTTTTGGCCTATTATGAATAAAGTTACTATGGACACTTGTGTACAGGTTTTTGTGTGAATCTAAGTTTTCATTTCTCTGGGATAAATGTGGAATTCCTGGGTCATATAGTGGTATCATGTTTTATTTTTTTAAAAGGAAACTCCCCAACTATTTTCTATTGTGGTTGTACAATTTTATATTCCCAACAGCAATGTATGAGTGATCCATTTTCTCTGTATCCTTGCCAGATTCAGTATTATCACTATTTTTTAAATTGAAGTATATTTAACTTACAATATTATATTAGTTTCAGGTGTACAGCATGGTGATTCGGTATTTTTGCAGATTATACTCCATTATAAGTTATTATAAGATAATGGCTAATAAGATAATTTCCTGTGCTATACAGTAAATCCTTGTTGCTTATCTATTTTACACATAATAGTTTGTTAATCCCATGCCCCTAATTTGTCCCTCCCCCTCCTCTCTCCCCTTGGGTAACCACAAGTTTGTTTTCTATATCTTTGACTTTGAGCCTGTTTCTCTTTTGCTGATATATTCACGTGTAGTATGTTTTAGATCCCACATATAAATGTGATATTATATAGTACCTGTCTTTGACTTATTTCACTAAGCATAATATTCTCTAGGTCCATCCACATTGCTGTAAATAGCAGAATTTCATTCTTTTTATGGCTGAGTAATACTTCATTGTATATATATACCGTATCATCTTTATCCATTCATCTGTTGATGGGCACTTGGGTTGCTTCTGTGTCTTGGCTATTGTAAATAGTGCTGCTATGAACACTGGGGTGCATGTATCTTTTCAAATTAGTGTTTTTGTTTTTTTTCTGGACATATGCCCAGGAGAGGAGTTGCTGGGTCATATGGTAATTCTATTTTTAGTTTTTTAAGGAATCTCCATACTGTTTTCTATAATGGCTACACCAATTTACATTCCCATCAACAGTGTACAAGGGTTCCCTTTTCTCCACGTCCTCTCCAACACTGGTTATGTGCTGACTTTTTGACCATAGCCACTCTGACAGGTGTGAGATGGTACATCATTGTAGCTTTGATTTGCATTTCCCTCATGCTTAGTGATGTTGAGCTTTTCATGTGCCTGGGGTCAACTGCATATCCTCTTTGGAAAAAAGTCTATTCAGGTCTTCTGTTCACTTTTTTGATTGGGGTGTTTGTTTTTTTGATATTGAACTGTATGAGCTGTTTATATACTCTGGATATTAACTGCTTGTTGGTCACATCATTTGCAAATATTTTCTCCCATTGTGTAGGTTGTCTTTTCATTTCGTTGCTGTGCAAAAGCTTTTAAGTTTAATTAGGTCCCATTTTAAAATTTTTGCTTTTATTTCTTTTGCCTTAGGAGACAAATCCAAACAAATATTGCTACAATTTATGTCAAAGAGTATTCTGCCTATGTTCTTCTAGGACTTTTAAGGTTTTAGTTCTTACATTTAGTTCTTTAAACCATTTTTAGTTTACTTTTGTATATAGTGTGAGAGAATGTTTTAGTATCTTATTTTACATGTAGCTGTCCAGTTTTCCCAGCACTAACTTGTTAGAGAGACCATCTTTTCTCCATTGTATATTCTTGTCTCCTTTGTCATAGATTGACCACAGGTGCATGGGTTTATTTCTGGGCTCTCTATTCTGTTCCATTGATCTATGTGTCTGTTTTTGTGCCTGTACCATGCTGTTTCTATTACTGTAGCTTTGTAGTATTGTCTGAAGTCTGGGAGGGTTATACTCCAGGTTTGTTCTTTTTTCTCAAGGTTGTTTCAGCAATTCGGGGTCTTTTGTTGTTCTATATGAATTTTAGGATTATTCTAGTTCTGTGAAAAATGTCCTGGCTATTTTGATAGGGACTGTATGAAATCTGTAGATTGCTCTGGGTAGTATGGCCAGTTTAACAGTATTAATTCTTCCAATCCAAGAGCATGGGATATCTTTCCTTCTTTGTACCATCTTCAATTTCCTTCATCAATGTTTTATAGTTTTCAGAGTATAGGTTTTTCACCTCCTTAGCAAAGTTTATTCCTAGGTATTTTATTCTTTTCTATATCATTTTAAATGTGACTGCTTTCTTACTCTCTCTTTGATATTTCATTATTAGTGTATAGAAACACAACAGATTTCTGTATATTAATTTCATATCCTGCAACCTTACTAAATTCATTTATTAGCTCTAATAGTTTTGGGGTGGAGACTTTAGGGATTTCTATTTAAAGTATCATGTTATCGGCAAGTAATGACAGTTTTACCTCTTTCCTTCCAATTTGGATACCTTTTATTTCTTTTTCTTCTCTGACTGCTGGTGGCTAGGACTTCCAATATTATGTTAAATAGAAGTGGCATGAGTGGGCATCCTTGTCTTGTTCTTGAATTTAGTGGGAAGGTTTTCACCACTGAGTATGATTTTGGCTGTGGGTTTGTCATAAATGGCCTTTATTATGTTGAGATATATTCCCTCTATACCCACTTTGATGAGAATTTTTATCATGAATGGATATGGAATTTTGTCAAATGCTTTTTCTGTGTCTCTTGAGATGATCATGTGATTCTGATCCTTCCTTTTGTTAATGTGGTATATCACACTGATTGATTTACAAATGTTGAACCATCCCTGTGACCCTGGAATAAATCCAAACTTGATCATGGTGTATGACCCATTTTATATATTGTCAGATTTGGTTTGATAATATTTTGTTGAGGATTTTTGCATCTATATTCATCAAAGATATTGGCCTGTAATTTTCTATCTCTATAGTATCTCTGTCTGGTTTTGGTATCAAGATAATGGTAGCCCCATGGAATGAATGTGGGAGTGTTCCCTCTTCAGTTTTTTGGAACAGTTTGAGAAGGATAGGTATTAGTTCTTCTTATATGTTTGGTAGAATCCCCCTGTGAAGTCATCCAGCCCTGAACTTTGTTTGCTTAGAGTTTTTCTATTACAAATTCAATTTCACTTCTAGTGGCCAGTCTGTTTAAATTGTCTGTATGTTCTTATTTCAGTCTTGGCAGGCTGTATGTTTTTAGAAATTTGTCCATTTCACTGGCATATAACTGTTCATAGTATTCTCTTATGATTTATTTTTAATATCTCTGTGGTATCAGTTGTTACTTCTCCTCTTTCACTTATTTGAGTCCTCTTTTTTTTCTTTTCTTTTCTTTTTTTTTTTTTTTTTTGCGGTATGCAGGCCTCTCACTGCCATGGCCTCTCCCGCTGCGGAGCACAGGCTCTGGACACTCAGGCCCAGCGGCCATGGCTCACAGGCCTAGCCACTCCGCGGCATGTGGGATCCTCCTGGACCGGGGCACAAACCCGCGTCCCCTGCATCAGCAGGCAGACTCTCAACCACTGTGCCACCAGGGAAGCCCTCTCTTTTCTTCTTGGTAAGCCTGGCTAAAGGTTTATCAATTTTTTAATCTTTTTTAAAAAAACAGCTCTTGGTCTCACTGATCATTTCTATTGTTTTTATGATCTCTTACTTATTTCTTCTCTGATCTTTATCATTTCATTTTTTCTGCTGACTTTGGGCTTTGTTCTTTTTCTAATTCTTTTAGGTGGTAGGTTAGGTTTGAGATTTTTTTCTTGTTTCTTGAAGAAGGACTGTGTTGCTATAAACTTCCCTCTCAGAGCTGCATTTGATGCATCCCAACTTTGGAAAGTTCTATTTCCATTTTCATTTGTCTTTTGAGGTATTCTCTGATTTCCTCTTTTTTTTTAAACTTTTTAAATTTATTTATTTTATTTGTTTATTTTTGGCTGCATTGGGTCTTCACTGCTGTGCGCAGGCTTTCTCTGGCTGCGGCGAGCAGGGGCTACTCTTCATTGTGGGATGCGGGTTTCTCATTGAGGTGTCTTCTCTTGTTGTGGAGCACAGGCTATAGGTGTGTGGGCTTCAGCTGTTGTGGCACGTGGGCTCAGCAGTTGTGGGTTGTGGGCTCTAGAGCACAGGCTCAGTAGTTGTGACGCACAGGCTTAACTGCTCCACAGCATGTGGGATCTTACCAGACCAGGGCTCGAACCCATGTCCCCTGAATTGGCAGGCAGATTCTTAACCACTGTGCCACCAGGGAAGCCCTCTGATTTCCTCTTTGATTTCATCATTGACCAAGGTTTTTTAGCAGCATGTTCTTTAGTCTCCACATGTTTCTTCTTTTCCCATTTTTCTTTCCATAGTTGATTTCTAGTTTCATACCATTGTGGTCAGAAAAAAAATGCTTGATATAATTTCTTCCTCTTAAATTTGTTGAGGCTTGTTTTGTGGCCTAGTATGTGATCTGTCCTGGAGAATGTTCCATGTGCACTTGAAAAGAATGTGTATTCTGCTGTTTTTGGATTTAATGTCCTATAGATAGCTATTAAGTCCAATTGGTCTGTTGTGTTGTTTAAGACCACTGTTACCTATTGATTTTCTGTCTGGATGATCTGTCCATTGATGCCAGTGGGTGTTAAGGTCCCCTACTATTATTGTATCATTATTTTTTATTTTAGCCATTCTGATAGGTGTGTTGTGGTGATACGTCAATGCAGTTTTTTAAAAAAATATTTATTGGGCTTCCCTGGTGGCGCAGTGGTTGGGAGTCCGCCTGCCGATGAAGGGGACACGGTGTTCGAGCCCTGGTCCGGGAAGATTCCACATGCTGCGGAGCGGCTGGGCCCGTGAGCCATGGCCACTGAGCCTGCGCGTCCGGAGCCTGTTGCTCCGCAACGGGAGAGGCCGCGATAGTGAGAGGCCCGCGCACCGCGATGAAGAGTGGCCCCCGCATGCCGCAACTAGAGAAAGCCCTTGCACAGAAACGAAGACCCAACACAGCCACAAATAAATAAGTAAAAAATAAAAATAAAGGAATTCCCTTAAAAAAAAAAATTAAAAAAAAAAATTTATTTATTTATTTGGCTGTACCGGGTCTTAGCTGTGGCACACAGGATCTTTGTTGCTGTCTGTGGGAACTTCGTTGCAGCATGTGGGATCTAGTTCCCTGACCAGGGATTGAACCCGGGCCCCCTGCACTGGGAGCACGCAGTCGTAGCCAATGGACCACCAGGGAAGTCCCTGTCAATGTAGGGTTTTTTTTTTTTTTTTTCTGTCAATGTAGTTTTAATTTACATTTCCCTAATAGCTAATGAAGTTGAACATATTTTCATGTGTTTTTACATTTAAAGTAATTATTGTTTTGTTAGGGCTTATGTCTGCACTTTATTATTTGTTTTCTATTTGTTCCCTGTTTCTCATTCTTCTATTTATCTTTTCTTGCACTCTTGTGGGTTAAACATTTTTGAAAATTCCATTCTGATTTACTTATAATGTTTTTTTAGTATATCACTTTGTATAGTTTTCTTATTGGTTGCTTATGCATTTCAATACACATATAACATCACATTCTACTCATCTCAATGTTTTGCCACTTCAAGTGTAAAAACCTTACTTTCATCTAGGTCTCCTTGCCCTCCCTACTTTACAAATACAATTGCTTTAAGTTTTTCTCTACATATGCTAGCACCTCATCAGATGGTGTTATAATTTTTACTTCAAACTAATATGATTCAAGAAACTCATGAGAAGAAGGATAATCCATTTATTTACACTTGTTTTTACCCATTTTGCTCTTTCCTTTCTGAAGTTCCAAGCCATTTTATATTACATCTTTTCTGTTGAGAGAACTTCCTTTAGTCACTCTTTAAGAGTAAGTCAGCTAATGACAAATTCTCTTAGTTTTCTTTCATCTGAGAATGTTTTTATTTCCCTTTCAGTCCTGAATTATACTTTTGCTGGATACAGAATTTGTGGTTGATAGGTTTTTTCCTTTCAGCACTAAAAATGTGCCATTTCCTTCCTTCATGATTCCTCCAAGACTGTGAATGAGAAATCCACTGTCATTAAAACTGGTATTCCCCTATGGGTGATGTGTCATTTCTCTCTGGCTGTTTACAAGATTTTTTCTTTGTCTTTAGTTTTCAGAAGTTTCATTATGATGTGCCTTGGTGTGGGATTCTTTGGATTCATCCTGTCTGGGATTTCCTAAGCTTCTTGAACCTGTAGGTTTATGTCCTTAGGCAAATTTGAGAAGTTTTCAGCCATTATGCCTTCAAATACTCCTTCAGTCCCATTCTTTGTTTTGAGGCTCTGATAATACAAATATTAGATCTTTTCTTATTTTCTCCACAGGTCCCTAAGGCTCTGCTAGATGTTTTTTACCCCCGTAGGCCCCTCAGGTTCAGCTAGTTATTTTGTTTTGTTTAAGTCTATTTACTCTGTTGTCCAGATTGGGGAATTTCTATTGTTCTATCTTCAGGTTCACTAATTCTGTGCTCTATCATATTCATTCTGTTATTGAGCTCATACACTGCTTTTTTATTTTGGTTGTTTCATTTGGTTCTTTTTTGTATGTTCTCTTTCTTTGGTGAATTTTCTATTTTTTCATTTTTTCCAAAAGTATTTGCAATTGCAAAATGAAGCGTTTTTACAACAGCTGCTTTAAAATTGTTGTCAGATAATTCCAACATCTGATTCATCATAATGTTCGTGTCTGTTGGTTATCTTTTCTCAATCAAGTTGTCATTTTCCTGCCTCTTAGTATAAAGATTGACTTTTTTAATTGTAACCTGGACATTTGGACATATGTTAAGACGAATGTCCTATTTTATTTTATTTTATTTTATTTTACATCTTTATTGGAGTATAATTGCTTCACAGTGGTGTGTCAGTTTCTGCCCTACAACAAAGTGAATCAGTTACGAATGTCCTATTTTAGCAGGCAGTTACTCCGTTTAGGTTTATCATATACCTCCTGGCCCACTTCTGTAGGCTGTGGTTCCAATAATAATTTAGTTTTCAGGGCCCTCATGGGCTATTCTGATCTGGTACAGCAGAATACACTTCCCTGGGCCCCTGCTGCTGGGGAGGAGGGCTGGGAGCACACTAGGCAGCAGGTCAGAGAGCACCACCTTGGGCCTACTCTGTGGGCTGCTTGGTGCTGGCAAGGCCCCCACTCAATCACTGCTAGTGCTACCTGCAGGGATGGAAGGCACTTACCTGGGCCATGCAGTGGCACTAGGTGAGGAGGAGACACCAGGCTATGGGGTGGAGAATGCTCCTCTGGGACCACAATCCAGGATGCCTGGTTTTGCTGTCATTTTATAGATTCAATTCAAAATCTTGAAATTTAGGCCCACAACCAGAGAAGACAATGGTACCTCAGTCACATACTGGACATAACTAGTGCTTTGGGTCAAGATCCAAATTTTAATTATGTATTTTCTAGACCATATCAAAAATTATAATAACTAACCATAAACACCATTAAGAAAAATATTTAAGGGTTACTTTATAAAAAATACCAAAATATAAAAAACTAGTACCCTTTTACCTAACTTAACAAAATTAATTATTTCTAAATAGTCTAGTGTAGGGGGAGTGCTTGGGGAGAAGGGGACTATCTTTTATACAAAATGGAAGTTTTGAACACTGATTTAAATGAACATGATACAACAAAATTTGTTTTGCAGAGGTACAAACAGGATGGAAGAATGTGATACTGATTCATCAGGAGATGGCAAGCTTTTTCTGTGAAGGGTCTAACAGTACATATTTTAGGCTTTGCTGGCCATACTGTCTCTGCACAACTCTGTAGTTGTGTAAAAGCAACCACAGACAATATATAAATAAAGGAATGTGGCTGTGTTCCAATAAAACTTTATTTACAAAAACAGGCAATGGTCCATAAGTTGTAGTTTGCTCACCTGAGTTACCTCATAAAACCATAAAATTTACAGCCAGAAAGGAACTTTGAGATCACCCAGTTAACATTTTCATTAGTCAAATGAAGATACCACAGCCCCAAAAGATGAAATTATTTCACTTATTTCACCTGGCTAGTGAATGGCAGCATTCAAACTAAAACTTTAAAGTTGTGTTATTACTTCCAGTCCAGTATTCTGATGCATGGATGTATAATGCTACTGTATAATTAAGGGTATAATTATTGGAACACAGCAGAGTGTACAAATCAATCAGATTTTATTTAAAACTTACAAAATTAATTGTAAGAAAGGTTTTCAGAAAAAGTAAGTTATGCTGAAATAGCATTTTAGATCAATTTGTGAGAGCTTTTAAAATAATTTTTACAAAGAGAGATTACCAATAACGCACAACAAATACAAAATGGAGATATTCAGAGAATGACATTTAGGCAGCCAGGAAAGTGGACTAACTAGTAATGATGCATTTCTTTACTAACATGTGAACTTGTATTACACAAAACAGAAAGTACTTCCTTCTTACCCTGAACACACATGTTTAATATTTATTATCCTAGGTTCACCAAACTTCTCCTTTTAGTCAGACAAAGCACAAATACCTGTTGTTGGTAGACATGGTCACATGCCTCTGCACTGGAACATCTTTGAATACTTCATTTCCAATAGTTGTATGTAATGTGTAAGGTGGCATTTCAGCAACAGATTTAACTCCAAGAGAGTTTCCTTTGTCTCTTAACAGTGTTGGATTAGGTTTTTTGCTGATAGAAAAATCTGAAGAAAATCCTGGTTGTCTGAGGGTTGCTTTTGGTTTTCCTACAAAGTCAGGCATACATAATGGAATCAATTAGCTTCCCAAAACCATGGTTTCATTATGTCACTCCCCTGTCCAGATGTTTTCTGTCGGTCTCTATTCTCAGAACAGTTTGTAAGAATATGAGGAGGTGTCACACCAGTCAGAATGACCATCATCAAAAATCTACAAACAATAAATGCTGGAGAGAATGTGGAGAAAAGGGAACCCTCTTGCACTGCCGGTGGGAATGTAAATTGATACAGCCACTATGGAGAACAGTATGGAGGTTCCTTAAAAAACTAAAAATAGAACTACCATACGACCCAGAAATCCGACCACTGGGAATATACCCTGAGAAAACCATAATTCAAAAAGAGTCATGTACTACAATGTTCATTGCAGCTCTATTTACAGTAGCCAGGACATGGAAGCAACCTAAGTGTCCATTAACAGATGAATGGATAAAGAAGATGTGGCACATATATACAATGGAATATTACTCATTCATAAAAAGAAACAAAATTGAGTTATTTGCAGTGAGGTGGATGGACCTAGAGTCTATCATACAGAGTGAAGTAAGTCAGAAAGAGAAAAACAAATACAGTATGCTAACACATATATATGGAATCTAAAAAAAAATGGTCATGAAGAACCTAGGGGCAGGACGGGAATAAAGACACAGACATAGAGAATGGATTTGAGGACACGGGGAGGGGGAAGGGTAAGCTGGGACGAAGTGAGAGAGTGGCATGGACATATATACACTACCAAATGTAAAACAGATAGCTAGGGGAAGTAGCCGCATAGCACAGGGAGATTAGCTCGGTGTTTTGTGACCACCTAGAGGGGTGGGGTAGGGAGGATGGGAGGGAGATGCAAGAGGGAGGAGATAAGGGGATATATGTATATGTATAGCTGATTCACTTTGTTATACAGCAGAAACTAACACACCATTGTAAAGCAATTATACTCCAATAAACATGTTAAAAAAATAAATAAATTTTTTTTAAAAATAAAGAATATGAGGAGATGGTCACTAGAGGGTCGGTCAGCAGAGGATGAGTAGATTGGTGTGTATTTAGCAGATGAGGTTCTTCAAAACGTGGCTTCATCTGCTAGGCTAGCCCATTACTTTCCCTCTACTCACCAAGTAACGTGGTGGCAGTCACCTCACATTCTTACAAATGCAGCACACTCAGCCATGATCTCAGTCCTCCCATCTCTTCTCCATCAATTTAAATTCTTCCAACTGTTAGAGGTCTGGGTTCAAGTCTCCCCTTTGCCATGAAGCCCTCCACTGCCATTCTCACAATGATTGCTCCTTTGTCTAAAATGCTCCTTGTGGCATTTAGGCATCAACTCTTTTCTACCATCATTGAACTATTTCTTGAGAATTTAGTTTTAGAAATGATTATAAGCTCCTTGAGATAAATGATCAGTAAACACAGGCTGAGTTGCCTATAATACCTTTATGTACTATATAATTCACGTTTTTCTGAAAATAGAGGATTTATAGTAAAAGACATGTTTTCCTAAATAAGACATTAACTTAGAGGTTCTTGGTTCATCCAACATTCTAGATGAGCCTTTCCCCCAAAATAAAGAGTAAAACCACACTTTGCCATAATAAGGTTAATTAAAATCTATGCTGAGTTATTTCACACTGTATAATTACTTTACTTAATAAGTCATGCTTATCATGTTCACTTAATTTCAAATGGAAATACTAGCTTCAGGACTTCTCCCTTGACATATGAATATTAACAAATAAAGGTGTTTATCATGAATACAAGCAATATTTCCATCTGACAGTATATTCATAGACAGGCTTTAAAATTTTAGCATGTGAAAAGATCTTACCTTCTAGAAAAAATGGCATGGTTTTCTTTACTCTCATCTGACAATTAACTTGCCGACCAGTTTTCCTTTTAGAACTCCTCTGACGAGCCACAAGCTGAGCAATTCTTGCAGTTTCTGTGCAGGCCACGGCATAGCAGGTAATCTAATTATGAGAGGCAAGGCAAGAGGAGAAACATTTCTCAGATTCACTGGTACCTAAAGGCTGATTTTTCAAAGTGCATCTTTGTGTGTTTATATGTCCCAAATCAAGCTGTATGCAAATATTCATGTCTCTCTCTCTTTGATAATGTTAGAGCTAAATTATATTTTCTGCAAGAGAAATCAAGCATAGTCCGGCATACTGAATAATCTCTCCTCAAATTGAAACTTTCACTTATTCCTTAAACAGGTATTTATTAAGCATCTAAAATGTGCTAGGTACTGTAGGATTAACAAATGAACCAAACGAAACCTGTGATTTGCATATATTATCTCATATAATTTGTGAGATATATTTTATTCCCATTTTACACATGGGAAAACAGAGGCTCAGGAAAGTTAAGCAAACTTCTCAAGCCACACAGCTAGGCTATCTCTCTGAATTCAAAGTACACACTTGTAACTGCTATTTGTATTTAGTGGTCTCCCAAAGACCACTAAATCCTAGTCTTGCACTGCAATGGATTAGCTGGGTGACTTGGGGCAATCCAGTTTACTTCTAAAATCTTAGTATTATCAGCTGTAAAACAGGGAAGAGCTTAGATCTGGGGTTTTCAAACTGTGCAATGGAGCCACAGAATTCCATGGAGGTGCCTCAGGGCTGTGAGGGCAAGACAGGGTAAGCAGAGGCCTGGACCCTCTGGCACCTACTTAAAATACAGTAGCTCAGTTTTTTATCTTTAAAAAAAAAAATGGTGGGATATATAGGATATTTGAAAAAGGATTTGAAAAAAGAATGTAGACTGTTGAGATTAGACTATCTCTAGAGAACCATCTAGTGTTAACGTCTTTGATTCTAAGTTGAAATCTAGAACAGGAAAGCAGTGAGGCTTTACACCACAAGCCAAAACATGTTCCTATTCTTTGGCCCAGTATTTCCATTCCTGAAAATGTAAGAATATACTTCAAAAGAAGAAAAAGTTACATACCCAAATATGTGTATTAGGGGTTATTTTAATAGTCAAAACCTGGAAACATTAAAAATGTCCAAAATAGGAGAATAAAGAGTTGAGTGAATTATAGCATAGTAAGTATATGAAGCATTACTAAATTATTAATTAATTCATTCAGATATCTGATCATTTATACATTCAACACATATTTATTAAACACCTACTGTTAGGGGTAAAAAAAAAAAAATCCCTTATCCTCAAGAAACTTATGAAGGAAAGAGAGGCAAAGAGACTAAACAGAAAACATTATGTCATGTGTAAAACTGGATGTATTACAAGGGGCCAAGCAGACAGAAAGGAGGGCTTAAATCTGTCTGGGAGAACCAGGGTCACTGAAGAAAGTTTTATTATTAATATAATATTTAATTAGTTTATACCTTCTCATTATATAAAATTTATTACAGATTACGTGAACCTCTGACCACTCTCCCAATCCTGGGCTCCTTTTCTCCTCTATCCACTGCCTCCCTACCCACCCCCCTCCCAAGAGGACAACTATTATAATTTTTGGTGAGAAATACTCCAGACCTGTTCTACATATTTACATATATAGAAATGTACCCTGAAAAAGGTACTGATTGTGGGGATGGGTGCCTTTCTGTCTTGGATGGTGGTTTGTCCATATCTTTCATACTGTACGTTAGGCAGAAACCAAGAAGTGAAACTTTTGGGTCACAGAGTATATGCAGTAAAAAATTCACTTGCTACCACCTAATCGCCCATGTTATATATAAAATATTCTTCAAGAGAAACTAAAGGATTTAAAATTGTAGAATAACATGATCACTGTTACTAAAGTGTGAAGGTGAGGAACAGGCTAGGGACTAAAGACAGGGATAACAGTAGGGAGGACTCTGTAATAACCAGAAGTGATGATCAATCAATTAGAGGCTGAACTAGGATCCAGACAGTAGGAATAGATAGGAGTCAGGTCAAATTATGAGAATTTTAAAGTGTCTACTAGATTCCGTAATCAGGAAGTCATTAGTGACCTAGGCAAAAACGGCCGTAGCAGGTCTATAATGAGTGGGTATGACATTTAGGCAGTTAAGGTCTCCAGTACATTTAGTTTGGACAGTGAGACTGGGTAAAGTTTAACTTGAAAATTTTTAATTTAATATGGTTAAAACCTTATTTTTACAACGGAAAGAATTTGAGGGTAAAACAAAAGACACGAGAATCTTGGCTGTGCTGTGGATGCTGTTCTCTCTATCACTACCAATCTTGGCTAGTGCTTTTCACTTTGACTTCTACCCTAATTATGAGATTGGAAGTGCAAGACAGGCAATTAAGAATTGGTTTGACTCTTCTGAAACACACAATCACCTTCTTACCTCTCCAGATCTACTAGTCTCTATCCTGACAACTGCTGGCACACTTCTCAGATAGGCTTCTAGCGTAGGATAACCAAATTGCTTGAAGGGGATCCAGTCTCCAGTTAAGGATCTGTACTCTCCTTGGAGCCGGGGTAATGCTATTCCGCTCTTATGAGACTGTAGAACAGCTCGTAGCATTTTTGAAACCAGATCTGCTTCCAGCATCTTCACCTATAAGAACACAGTGGAAGGTTACTATAATGATGCATTAGTCTGTGAATTCAAATATATTTTCAGAGTTTACACTTGTTTGAGTATTTCATAAATTGCTATTGAATACTTTCTGTACTATTACAATACAGGGAAATAACTGCTGTGGTAGAGAAAAGCATGGAATACTATGAGAACATTAGGGAAGTCAGGAAGGCACAAAGACTAGCCCGGGGAGGGACAATATCAGGGAATGTTTCCCAAACGGGAGGAGGCCTGATGGAGTCCTGAAGGACAAGATGAAATCGGCCAGGCAAGGAAGCAAAGGGTGTGTGTGGGTGGGGGTGGGGGATGGGGAGAGGTATCAGCCCCAAGTAGAGGGAACGGAAAATTCAAAAGGCACAGAAGTGAGAGAGAAGCACATGGCTGGTTCTGAGAACCCCAGGCAGTTAAGTGGCTGGACATGAATGAACAAAGGCTCTAAGCTGAGGACTGAAAGATGGGGATGGGAGAGGTGAGAAGAGGCAGACCCAGAAGAGACTACTTATGCTAAGATGTTTGCATTTTTGCCAAAAGTAATGTGAGACCTTGGAGGGATTTTAAATAGCAGAATAAAATGATCAGCTCTGCATTTTAAGAAGATCACTCCTCAGTAGCAGGGAAAATAAACTAGAAGGAGAAAGATAAATGAGTTGTAAGAACTGAAGATATGGAAGATCTGAAAACAGGGCCTTGGGAAAAAACAAAAAATCAGTATCAGAGGTAATTAGGAAGTGGAATCAACAGGAACTGATTAACTGGTTTGAATTATGAGAGAGGCCCCAGATTTCTAGCTAGAAGCGTGGTGGATAGTAATGGCCCACACTTAGGTGGGGTAGAGGCAGGTTCGCAAGAGAGGAAGGGAGTGAAATCGTTCTGGACATATGGAGGTTGGGATGCTCTTAGGGCAGCCACGTAGTTATATTCATTAGGAACTTAGGTTAGAAATCTGAACTGCTTATAGATTTGTTGGCCTTCAGCATATATGTGGTATCTGGTGTCCAGGGAGTTAAAAATAAGGTTAAGGATGGACTGCTATGGAAGGCTGTCATTTAAAAGATGTGCAGAGGAACAAGAACCTATAAAAGGCTAAGAAAAAGGGACCAGAGAGATAGAAGTAGAAAAGGCAAAGTCACAGTGTCATACAAACAAAAAGAGGAAAAAGCCAGAAAGAATGGCATATTCAAAAATGTCATATGCAATAAAAGACAGGTCAAGTGAGAGAAAAAAGAAAAGTGACTAATAAATTTAGGTACCAAAGAAATCCATGGGGACCTTGGCTAAGGATTTTCATTGATCAGTAACAGGCATTTTTCTAGATTAATCACTCATATTTTCTTTGGACTAATGGTAAAGAGAATGAAGATAAATTCAGAGAAGGACATCCAAGCAGCTACGAAAAGTAGATTTAGCCTTTCATTACAGGAAGGAGAAAGGCAAGCCATGGACAACTTGCTAATTTTTCCTTCAACAGTGCTATCCGATAGAACTTTCTTCCCTGGTGATCCAGTGGCTAAAACTCCGCACTCCCAATGCAAGGAGGCTGGGTTCAATCCCTGGTCAGGGAACTAGATTCCACATGCCTCAACTAAGAGTTCTCACGCTGCAACTAAAGATCCTGCATGATGCAACGAAGATCCTGCACGTGGCAATGAAGATCCTGCATGCAGCAACTAAAACCCAGTGCATCCAAATAAATAAATAAATAAATATTTTAAAAAAGAACTTTCTGTGATTATAGAAATATTTTATATCTGTGCAGTCCAACATGGTAGCCACTAGCCACATGTAGCTACTGAGCACTTGAAATGTGGCATGACTAAGGAACTGAAATTTTAATTTAAATTAAATAGGGCAAGTGGATACTATATCGGACTTCACAGAATTCTAGACAATCTTGCTCTTTCTCTGGTTTAGAAACATACAGGAAGAACAGCATACAGTTTTAGCAATTTCCTCATTTGTCCATTTAAAAAAGGAGACAAAATAGCTCATTTGCAGGTGCTCTTGATTATAAATATAATACTCAAAAGATGGCAAAGTTTAAATGGTAAATAACCTAAGTATGCATTATGTACTTGGCTCTACTAAACATTAACTCTTCAAATTGTCACCACTAGCACCAATGGCATTTAATTAATACTATTAATTAAACAGTAAATTAATTAAATAGTAAATAGTCTAGGAAGGTCCTATACTAGGTCTATATTCTCACTCTCTCTATAGACAGAAAGACATACACAAATATATATGTATATATACACATATATTTATATTAAAATATATGTTTATATTTATATTAAAATCTTCATTTAGGTATAATTTACATAAAATAAAATACTTATGTGTAGTGTTTATTGAGTTCTGAAAGCACATATATACTATGTAATCATCACCACAATCAAGATCTAGACATCACCAAAAATGTGGGGTGTACAATATATGTAAAAGTAAAATGTACAACCACAACAGCACAAAGAATGAGTGAAAGGAACTGGAAGTATACTATTGGAAGGTTCTTATACTATACATACAGTAATATAATATTATTTCAAAGAGGAATGCAATAAAGAGATATGTTGTAAAACTTATGACAGCCACTAAAATTTTTTAAGAGGCATAACTAATAAGCCAGTAGTAGTACAGGTAAAACAAAACAGAAATTCAATAAAAAACTAGGTAGAAGTAAAAAAAAAAAAAAAGTAGGAAAAAAGAGAAAACAGAAACAAAAAGAACAGAAAAGGCAAACAGAAAACATCTAGCAAAATGATCGATTTAAAGTCAACCATACCAGCAGAAGCAAGAAGAACTACAATCCTGCACCCTGTGGAACAAAAACCACATTCACAGAAAGATAGACAAGATGAAAAGGCAGAGGGCTATGTACCAGATGAAGGAACAAGATAAAACCCCAGAAAAACAACTAAATGAAGTGGAGATAGGAAACCTTCCAGAAAAAGAACTCAGAATGATGATAGTGAAGATGATCCAGGACCTCAGAAAAAGAATGGAGGCAAAGATCGAGAAGATGCAAGAAATGTTTAACAAAGATCTAGAAGAATTAAAGAACAAACAAACAGAGATGAACAATACAATAACTGAAATGAAAAATACACTAGAAGGAATCAATAGCAGAATAACTGAGGCAGAAGAACGGATAAGTGACCTGGAAGACAGAATGGTGGAATTCACTGCTGCAGAACAGAATAAAGAGAAAAGAATGAAAAGAAATGAAGACAGCCTAAGAGACCTCTGGGACAACATTAAACGCAACAACATTCGCATTATAGGGGTCCCAGAAAGAGAAAAGAGAGAGAAAGGACCCAAGAAAATATTTCAAGAGATTATAGTTGAAAATTTCCCTAACATGGGAAAGGAAATAGCTACCCAAGCCCAGGAAGCACAGCGAGTCCCATACAGAATAAACCCAGGAAGCACAGCGAGTCCCATACAGAATAAACCCAAGCACAGCGAGTCCCATACAGAATAAACCCAAGACACATAGTAATCAAATTGGCAAAAATTAAAGACAAAGAAAAATTATTGAAAGCAGCAAGGGAAAAATGACAAATAACATACAAGGGAACTCCCATAAGGTTAACAGCTGATTTCTCAGCAGAAACTCTACAAGCCAGAAGGGAGTGGCATGATATACTTAAAGTGATGAAAGGGAAGAAACTACAACCAAGATTACTCTACCTGTCAAGGATCTCATTCAGATTCAATGGAGAAATCAAAAGCTTTACAGACAAGCAAAAGCTAAGAGAATTCAGCACCACCAAACCAGCTCTGCAACAAATGCTAAAGGAACTTCTCTAAGTGGGAAACACAAGAGGAGAAAATGACCTACATAAACAAACCCAAAACAATTAAGAAAATGGTCATAGGAACATACATACCGATAATTACCTGAAACGTGAATGGATTAAATGCTCCAACCAAAAGACACAGGCTTGCTGAATGGATACAAAAACAAGACCCATATATATGCTGTCTACAAGAGACCCACTTCAGACCTAGGGACACATACAGACTGAAAGTGAGGGGATGGAAAAAGATATTGCATGCAAATGGAAATCAAAAGAAAGCTGGAGTAGCAATACTCATATCACATAAAATAGACTTTAAAATAAAGAATGTTACAAGAGACAAGGAAGGACACTACATAATGATCAAGGGATCAATCCAAGAAAAAGATATAACAACTATAAATATATAGGCACCCAACATAGGAGCACCTCAATACATAAGGCAACTGCTAACAGCTCCAAAAGAGGAAATCGACAGTAACACAATAATAGTGGGGGACTTTAACACCTCACTTACACCAATGCACAGATCTTCCGAAATGAAAATAAATAAAGAAACAGAATCTTTAAATGACACAATAGACCAGATAGATTTAATTGATATTTATAGGACATTCCATCCAAAAACAGCAGATTACACTTTCTTCTCAAGTGCGCACGGAACATTCTCCAGGATAGATCACATCTTGGGGCACAAATCAAATCTCAGTAAATTTAATAAAACTGAAATCACATCAAGCATCTTTTCTGATCACAACGCTATGAGATTAGAAATGAATTACAGAGAAAAAAACGTAAAAAACACAAACACATGGAGGCTAAATAATATGTTACTAAATAACCAAGAGATCACTGAAGAAATCAAAGAGGAAATCAAAAAATACCTAGAGACAAATGACAATGAAAACACGATGATCCAAAACCTATGGGATGCAGCCAAAGCAGTTCTAAAAGGGAAGTTTATAGCTATACAAGCCTACCTCAAGAAACAAGAAACACCTCAAATAAACAATCTAAACTTACACCTAAAGGAACTAGAGAAAGAAGAACAAACAAAACCCAAAGTTAGCAGAAGAAAAGAAATCATAAAGATCAGAGCAGAAATAAATGAAATAGAAACAAAGAAAACTATAGCAAAGATCAATAAAACTAAAAGCTGGTTCTTTGAGAAGATAAACAAAATTGATAAACCATTAGCCAGACTCATCAAGAAAAAGAGGGAGAGGACTCAAATCAATAAAATTAGAAATGAAAAAGGAGAAGTTACAACAGACACCGCAGAAATACAAAGCATCCTAAGAGACTACTACAAACAACTCTATGCCAATAAAATGGACAACCTGGAAGAAATGGACAAATTCTTAGAAAGGTATAACCTTCCAAGACCGAACCAGGAAGAAATAGAAAATATGAACAGACCAATCACAAGTAATGAAATTGAAACTGTGATTAAAAATCTTCCAACAAACAAAAGTCCAGGACCAGATGGCTTCACAGGTGAATTCTATCAAACATTTAGAGAAGAGCTAACACCCATCCTTCTCAAACTCTTCCAAAACACTGCAGATGAAGGAACACACCCAAACTCATTCTATGAAGCCACCATCACCCTGATACCGAAACCAGACAAAGATACTACAAAAAAAAAAATTACAGACCAATATCACTGATGAATATAGATGCAAAAATCCTCAACAAAATACTAGCAAATAGAATCCAACAACACATTAAAAGGATCATACACCATGATCAAGTGGGATTTATCCCAGGGATGCAAGGATTCTTCAATATACACAAATCAATCAATGTGATACACTATATTAACAAATTGAAGAAGAAAAACCATATGATCATCTCAATAGATGCAGAAAAAGCTTTTGACAAAATTCAACACCCATTTATGATAAAAACTCTCCAGAAAGTGGGCATAGAGGGAACCTACCTCAACATAATAAAGGCCATATACAACAAACCCACAGCAAACATCCTTCTCAATGGTGAAACACTGAAAGCATTTCCTCTAAGATTAGGAAGAAGACAAGGATGTCTGCTCTCACCACTATTATTCAACATAGTTTTGGAAGTCCTAGCAATGGCAATCAGAGAAGAAAAAGAAATAAAAGAATACAAATTGGAAGAGAAGAAGTAAAACTGTCACTGTTTGCAGATGACATGATACTATACATAGAGAATCCCAAAGATGCCACCAGAAAACTACTAGAGCTAATCAATGAATTTGGTAAAGTTGCAGGATACAAAATTAATGCACAGAAATCCCTTGCATTCCTATACACTAATGATGAAAAATCTGAAAGAGAAATTAAGGAAACACTCCCATTTACCACTACAACAAAAATAATAAAATACCTAGGAATAAACCTACCTAGGGAGACAAAAGACCTATATGCAGAAAACTATAAGACACTGATGAAAGAAATTAAAGATGATACCAACAGATGGAGAGATATATATACCATGTTCTTGGATTGGAAGAATCAGTATTGTGAAAATGACTATACTACCCAAAGCAATCTACAGATTCAATGCAATCCCTATCAAATTACCAATGGCATTTTTTACAGAACTAGAACAAAAAATCTTAAAATTTGTATGGAGACACAAAAGACCCCAAATAACCAAAGCAGTTTTGAGGGAAAAAAACGGAGCTGGAGGAATCAGACTCCCTGACTTCAGACTATACTACAAAGCTACAGTAATCAAGACAATATGGTACTGGCACAAAAACAGAAACATAGATCAATGGAACAAGACAGAAAGCCCAGAGATAAACCCACGCACCTATGGTCAACTAATCTATGACAAAGGAGGCAAGGATATACAATGGAGAAAAGACAATCTCTTCAATAAGTGGTGCTGGGAAAACTGGATAGATACATGTAAAAGAATGAAATTAGAACACTCCCTAACACCACACACAAAAATAAACTCAAAATGGATTTGAGACCTAAATGCAAGACAGGACATTATAAAACTCTTAGAGGAAAACACAGGAAGAATGCTCTTTGACATAAACCACAGCAAGATCTTTTTTGATCCACCTCCTAGAGTAATGGAAATAAAAACAAAAATAAACAAATGGGACCTAATGAAACCTCAAAGCTTTTGCACAGCAAAGGAAACCATAAACAAGATGACAACCCTCAGAATGGGAGAAAGTATTTGCAAATGAATCAACGGACAAAGGATTAATCTCCAAAATATATAAACAGCTCATGCAGCTCAATATTAAAAAAACAAACAACCCAATCCAAAAATGGGCAGAAGACCTAAATAGACATTTCTCCAAAGAAGACATACAGATGGCCAAGAAGCACATGAAAAGCTGCTCAACATCACTAATTATTAGAGAAATGCAAATCAGAACTACAATGAGGTATCACTTCACACCAGTTAGAATGGGCATCATCAGAAAATCTACAAACAACAAATGCTGGAGAGGGTGTGGAGAAAAGGGAACCCTCTTGCACTGTTGGTGGGAATGTAAATTGATACAGCCACTATGGAAAACAGTATGGAGGTTCCTTAAAAAATTAAAAATAGAATTACCATATGATCCAGCATCCCACTACTGGGCATATATCCAGAGAAAACCATTATTCAAAAAGACACATGGACCCCAATGTTCATTGCCACACTATTTACAATAGCCAGGTCATGGAAGCAACCTAAATGCCCATTGACAGACGAATGGATAAAGAAGATGTGGTACATATATACAATGGAATATTACTCAGCCATAAAAAGGAACGAAATTGGGTCATTTGTTGAGACGTGGATGGATCTAGAGACTGTCATACAGAGTGAAGTTTGTCAGAAAGAGAAAAACAAATATCGTACATTAACGCATGTATGTAGAACCTAGAAAAATGGTACAGATGAATTGGTTTGCGGGCAGAAGTTGAGACACAGATGTAGAGAACAAACATATGGATACCAAGGGGGGAAAGCTGCAGTGGGGTGGGAGTGGTGGTGTGATGAATTGGGCAATTGGGATTAACATGTATACACTGATGTGTATAAAACTGATGACTAATAAGAACTTGCTGTATAAAAAAATTAAATTAAAAAATTTTAAAAAAAAAAAGGACTACATACTGGGGAATTCCCTGAGGTCCAGTGGTTCGGACTCTGTGCTTCCAGTTCAGGGGGCCCAGGTTCTTTCCCTGGACAGGGAACTAAGATCCCACAATCCTGCTGCACAGCCAAATAAATAAATTTTAAAAAATAATAAAATAAAATAAAGTCAACCATACGAATAATTACATTAAGTGTAAATGATTGATATATCCTGATTAAAAAGTTAGAGATTGGTAGAGTGGATATAAAAGCAAGATTTTCCTATAAACTATCTACAAGAAACCTATTTCAAATACAAACACATAGGTTAAAAGTAAAAATATAGAAAAAGATATGCATGTAAATACATGACTATATTAATATCAGAACAAGTAATATTACCAAGGATAAAGAGGGACATTACAGGGACTTCCCTGGTGGCGCAGTGGTTAAGAATCCGCCTGCCATTGCAGGGGACATGGGTTTGATCCCTGATCTGGGAAGATCCCACATGCCACGGAGCAACTAAGCCCATGCACCACGACTACTGAGTCTATGCTCTAGAGCCCATTCGTGAGGCACAACTACTGAGCCCATGTGCCACAACTACTGAAGCCCACATGCCTAGAGCCCGCGCTCTGCAACAAAAGAAGCCACCACAATGAGAAGCATGTGCACTGCAACAAATAGTAGCCCCACTCGCAGCAACTAGAGAAAGCCCGCACACAGCAATGAAGACCCAAAGCAGCCAAAAATAAATAAAATATAAATAAATTTTCTAAAAAGAGGGACATTACATAATAATTAAGGAATTAATTAATCAGGAAGATATAACAATCCTAAATGTGACTGCATCTAACATTAGAGTTTTAAAATACATGAATGAGAAAACAATAGAGTTATGACTGGAGACTTCAAAACTCTTTTCTCAGTAATTGGTAGATCCAGTAAACAAAAAAATCAGTAAGGATATAGAGGAGCTGAACAACACCATCAACCAAACTGGTCTAATTGATATTTACAGAACACTCCATCCCAACAGTAGCAAAATATACATTCTTTTCAAGAGCTCATGGGACATTGACCAAGATAGAATATATTCTGAGGCTGAAACCAATCCTCAACCAATTTAGAATAATTGAAATTATACAAAGTGTATTCTATGACCAGAACTAAACTAAATTGGGTATGAGTAACAGAAAAATATGTGAACAATCCCTGTGTATTTGCAAATGTAATAACATACTTCTAAATAACCAAGGGTCAAAGAGGAAAGCTCCTCCAAATAACCAGAAAACATTTAAATAAATGAAAACGCAGTATATAAAAAATTGCTGGATGCAGTTAAAGCAATATTTGGAGGGAAATTTACAGCATCATATGCTTATATTAGAAAAAAAGAAACATTCCAAATCAATGATCTAATCTGCTACCTTAAGAAAAAAAGAGAGCAAATTATACCAAAAGGAAGTAGAAGAAAGGAATTAATAAAGATGAGAGCAAAATCAGTACTGGAATGGTGAAACAGATAAGTAATTAAATAGAAAAAAAGTAAAGGAAAAAAATCATGAAACCAAAACTAGCTCTTGAAAACATCAATGAAATTGATAACTTCCAGGTAGATTAATCAAGGGGAAAAAAAGAGAAGACACAAATTACTAATAATGCAATTGAAAAAGGGGCCATAAATACAGATCTTATAGACATTAAAAAGAGAATATTATGAACAATTCATGCCAATAAATCTGGTAACTTGGATGAAATGGATGAATTCACTGAAAGACAATTTCTAAAGCTCACTCAAGAAGAAACAGATAAACTTAATATCCTTAAGAATATTAGAGAAATTAAATTTGTAGTTAGAAACCTTCACACAAGGAAAATTCAAACCCAGATGACTTTATCGGCAAATTCTACCAAACACTTCAGAAGGAATTAATACCAGTTCTACACAAACTCTTCCAGAAAGTAGAGAGGAAGGGAACACTTCTGAACTCACTTTATGAGGCCCACATTATGCTGATACCAAAACCAAAGACATTATAAGAAAAGTACAGACCAATATCCCTCATGAACGTAAGTGCAAAAAATTCTAACAAAATATTAGTAAATCAAATCCAACAATATGTAAGAGAAATAACACACTATGATTAACTATGGTTTACTCTAGGAATGCAAGGTTGGTTCAACACTCATAAGTCAATCAATGTAACTGACTATATCAACAGACTAAAGTTGAAAAACCACATGATATCAATAGGTGAAGAAAAGACATTTGACAAAGTTAAAAATCATTTATTTTAATAACTCTCAGAAAATAAGAATAGACGTGAACCTCCTTAACCTGATAAAGAGTATCTGTGAAAAACCCTCAGCTAACATCACATGTAATAGTGAAAGAATGGATGCTTTCTGCTTAAGAATGGGAACAGGGCAAGAATGTCCATTCTCTTCACTCCTATTCATTACCACACTAGAGGTCCTAGCTGGTGCAATCAGACTGATTTCAAAACTTACCATAACAGTATATTAGTCGGAATAGTGTGGCATTGACAAAAGGACAATCACATCAATGGAACAGAATATATAGTCCAGAAATAGACCCACACATAAATAGTCAACTGATTTTTGACAAAGATAGCAAGGAAATTCAACTGAGAAAGTTCAACAAACAGTGCTGGAACACTATTCATCCATACACAAAAAATGAATCTCATACCAGACACAAAAATTAAATTGAAATGAATCATTTAGGTCCTAAATGACAAAGTTAATACTGTAAAACTTCTAGAGAAAACAGGAATAAATCTTTGTGACCTTGGGATAGGCAAAGAACTTTTAGAGCCATGATGAACAAACCCGACAAATTGGATCTCATCAAAATTTAAACTTCTGCTCTTCTAAAGGCTGTTAAGAAAATGAAAAGACAAGCCACAGACTAAGAGAAAATATTTTCATAGCATTCCTGGTAAAGGACTGGTAACTAGAATATATAAACAATACTCACTAGTAGTTCATCCCCTTTTATTGATAAGTAGTATTCCACTGTATGGATATACCACAATTTGTTTATCCATTCAAATGTTGATAGACATGTGGGGTGCTTCCAGCTTTGGGGTATTAAAAATAAAGCTGCTTTCCACTATGGAAAACAGTATTGAGGTTCCTCAGAAAACTAAAAATAGAGCTGCCATATGATCCAGAAATCCCACTCCTGGGCATATAACAAGACAAAACTATAATTCAAAAAGATACATGCACCCCTATGTTCATACCAGCACTATTCACAATAGTCAAGACATGGAAACAACCTAATGTCCACTGACAGATGAATGGATAAAGAAGATGTGGTACATACATAAAATGGACTACTACTCAGCCATAAAAAAGAATGAAATAATGCCATTTGCAGCAACATGGATGCAACTAGAGATGATCATACTAGGTGAAGTCAGTCAGAAAGAGAAACACAAATACCATACGATATCACTTACATGTGGAATCTAAAATACGGCTCAAATGAACCTATCTACCAAACAGAAAAAAACTCACAGACATAGAGAACAGACTTGTGGTTGACAAGGGGGAGGAAAGGAGAGAGAGGGATGGACTGGGAGTTTGTGGTTAGTAGATGCAAACTATTACATTTAGAATGGATAAACAACAAGGTCCTACTGTATAGCACAGGGAACCATATCCAGTCTCCTGGGATAAACCATAATGGAAAAGAATATAAAAAAAAGAATGTATATATGTGTATAACTGAGTCACTCTGCTGTCCAGTAGAAATTAGTACAACATTCTAAATCAACTATACTTCAATAAAAAATAAATGAAGCTGCTCTGCAAAGATATATATTTTTCTTTCTCGTGTAAATTCTGAGAATGGGACTATCTGAAGATTAACTTCCATAACTATGGAAGGAAAGTATTATTCTCATTCTGTAAATAAGAAAACCAAAGCTCAGAGATGTTAAATAACCAACATATCACAGGATGTATGGAAGCCAGGATTTTAGTCCTGGTCTGTTTGATGCCAAAGCCCACATTCTTTCTATCATGTTACCCTGACTGGTACTGAAAAAAATAAAAGACAAAACCCTGAAGAATTAACAACAGGAGACAAGACAATCAAGAAAGACAGTAAAGCAAACTGAAGAGAAGAAAAAAAACAGTCCTGTGAAATGAACAGTAGACTCAGCCTACTCAAAGGTATGGTATGGATCCCAAGTCAACGAGACAACTGGAGACAGGCACTCTAAAGACTAAAAATTCATGGCAGAGAAAGACAACAGCTATAGAGTCTGAGCACCTGCATTACTCCTGATGTCCATCTACATTTTGAGTATGCTGGTGAGAAGGAAAGAGAGGCTGGCTTCGGGACCTATATTTCAAGGTTGCCAGATGTTAAAACTGAAGTATGAACTTTGGCTCTTAAATAGTAAACTCCTGATTACAAGAGAAATGCTTTGATTTACAATGGTTCATGATTCAAAGATCATTGAACTTTTAGTATACAGTTATTTCCTCAAGTAAGAAAAACCACAAAGCGAGCAGGCTGGCCAAGTTTTAATTTGCAAGAGGAGAAACTAAAGGATCACTTGCTAACTTCCTAGTGCCAAGCCTTCTCAACTTTCTCTCTCTGACCTCCACCTTTCCTACCTATCTATCTACTCTCTTCTTTCCTTCAAACCCAATCCCTCCCACCTACTCATCTAGAGCTCCTCTGAGTAAAACTGGCCTTTACCTCTTTGTACATCTGCATATCTAAGTGGGCCCTGACTATGAATTATATACACATTATTTGTAGGTATAAAGTCAGGTGGTCAGTGCCCATGTGGGAATATACCTTCTTGGGTGTGAGCAGTGTACCAGGATCAAACTAGACTATTTAGCATATCTGGCTCCTCCCTAGTCAGAACAACTTTAAATTCCCCTGCCACAGTTTCAGTATGAAGGACATACCCATCACCTTCTCTACTGCCTCCTCCTTCCCTTCTTTTTGGAAAGAGCATCTGTTCCATTGTTACCTTCCCACTGTGGTCTACTTTTCCCCAGCTACTTAGGGGGTAGACAGCAACCACTAATTTATGGGAGAAAAAATCTCTAATAAATGCATTCTATTCAATAATGGAAATCCTATGATTAAAATATAACAGAACTCCGATATGATACTGGCTTGAAAAGACAGTTCTAACCCCATCTTAGAAGCTAACCAGAGGCTTGTTTTACAGGTCGCCCTGTATGAAAGACTCCTGGTCCCTCCATCCTAAGGAGAGCAATTTCAGGCCACTTTCTCTGAAATGTTCCCCTCTATCTTCCTTATTTCTGTTCTGAAAGAGCTGTCATCAGGGATCTCCCAAACACAGCACTTAACACATTTTGGGGAGGGACAAGGTCATACACCCATATATACAGCTTGTCTAATTGCCACAGAATACAGTAAAAGCTGTAAGGCTTTGCCCAGTGCTTGCTTCCTTAATCCCACCCTCTTTGAATGTGTCTTCTTCTTTGGGGACCTAGACTCTGCCAAGATACAGTAGTCTTATGGCCTCTATCCTGATTATCCTATCCTCCTACCCCAAGACTATCAGGTAGGCTTCATGCAGATAAAAGGTATGTATTTACAGTGAGCAACTGATGATAATGTTAAATAAATTTAAAAAACAGTGCTAATCTGTGTGGCACACAAGTGCTCATCCTTATTTTTCACTTTTCTCACCCTCCCTAACCTCATGTTTGCCTATCTTCATTTCTTGGCAACTGTTAGACTAATTTTTCTAAGTTAGACTTCCCAACCTGACCTGAGAGAGGCTCCTGCCACACACATAACCTCCTAGTTTCACTCTCTTAAATGCACATATTATCATAGTTAAAATCCACAGTTACGACCAAGGAAGTTTAATGTTTCTTTCAAGAGTAAAGCTACTGACAACTAGTAGATGATACCTTGATTCTGACTTTATTTGGGGGAGAGATGGGGGATTGCGGAAGGCTGTGCACACACCTCCTCTTCCTGCTTGTGTTCCCCAAGTTCAATACCACTACGCAAAGAGCACTTCTTTTCCTGGGACAAATCCCTTCTCCCCAGCCTTCTTCTTATCTGTAAGATGAAGGGATTTGGTCTTAGTGGTTCTCCACCGCCGAATCCCCCCACCACTAAGTGACACGTGAAGATGGACAGGCTCAGTTCATGGTTCCCCCACTCCTCACCACCTGCATGGTGATCACCCTAGTCCACGCCAACAACATTTGTTGCCTGGATTGAGGCAACTGCCTCTGTGCAGGTCTCTCTGCTTCCACTTCACAGATAATCTATTCTTCACATCACAGCCAGAGTGATCCTTTTAAATCATAAATCCCATCACGTCATTCCTCTGCTCAAAACCCTCCAAGGGCTTCCTGTCTTACTCAGACTAAAGGCCAAAGTCTTCCGAGGGGCCAAAAGGGCCCTACACAATCTGCACCCAGCCCACTTCTCTGACCTCAACTCCTCCTCCCCTTTTCTCTCACTCACTCCACTCCACACTGCTTTTCTTTCTGCACTTGCCAGTCCCTCTGTCCCAGGGTAGACACAGCTCATTGCCTCACCTCCTTCAGGTATTTGCTCAAATGTCACCTTCTCAGTACAGCCTTCCCTGGTCACCCTATTCAAAACCAGAACTGTTATGCCGGCTGCCCAGTACTCCCTTTACCCTTCCCCTGCCTTATTTTACTCCGTAGCACTTATGCCATCCAATGTTCTTTATTTTACTGTCTGTCTCCCTGACTTGCATGTAAGCTCCATGAAAGCAGGGATTTCGGTGGGTTTTGTTCACTGCTGAATCCCTAGTGCCCAGCCCACAACAAGAGCTCAATACATATTGAGTGAATGAATAATTCTCCATATAACTAACACCACTCCTTTTCTCTCCTACTCACTAAAATAATAGTGTAGTGCATGTGAGCAGTTAAAGGAATAATCTTAAATTTAAGTTATTAAAAATTATTTGCAAATTTTAATGACTGTTGTAAACTGATTGAGACAGCCAATTATGTCACCAAGCTGTGACTGAGATTCATCACACAGTTTATTTCTGGGCCTTTCCACTCTGAGCCAGAGTTCTCAATGAGCAGGCTCAGGTCTGGGCCATAGCATTACTGCAAAAAGTCCACACATCCCGATGTGTAAGCAAGCACTGCTTGAACACTGGTAAGTGTCTCATACTTACATGTATTCCTGTTTTTCAAACAGTGTGCAGATACTGTTGAAAGTCACAAACACGATATTGAATTTACAACAGCTTTTGGTAGTTATATATTTTATCAACCAACGGATATTAGAAGTACAACTACTCATGTGTGAAGTTTCACAAAGTTTTTTTAAAAATTAGAAAAAAGAACCTGATACTTGAGGAGACTGGGAAGCAATGCTTGACCACATGGCTACAATCTGAATTAGGCATCCCTCTCCCTCCCCTTTTTTAAGTATGCTATTTTCAAGGAATACTATAATTCTCTATTTGTATACAACTTTTTGGAGGGAAGGGCAGTCCCCGGACTATAGGACTGAGGATCTCAAAGATGGTGAGAAACAGGTAAGTGCAGTAAAACCTGGAAGGGTAAATGTGGTTGTACATCTTGTTTAGATGTATGTCTTGTTCTCATGTTTGTCAATTTCTTCCAGCCCAGTTTGCAATTCCAACATTAGCAATATCACTTCAGGCACTGAACAAAAAGAATGTTACAACTAAAGCTTAAAAAACTTATTATTTTCTAATCTACTATATTGCTATAGAATGCTCTAAATTTTGTTAATTCCTTGGTTATCATGGCATTTTTTGAGGTTTTCTGAAGATGGCAATTATACTCAAGAACTTTTGGAAACAGTATGCATATAAGAATACTTTCTTCTAACTATAAAAATCAAGTTTATTAACTCGGATGTCATCCACTAGAAGCACAAAAGGAAGCTTATCATGGGAATTTCAACTATTAGTGAAGTGCCTCAATGGCAACTCCTCCAAAGTGGCTTCCAAAATTCTTTTTTTTTTTTTAACATCTTTATTAATGGAGTATAATTGCTTTACAGTGTTGTGTTAGTTTCGGCTGTGTAACAAAGTGAATCAGCTATATGCATATGTATATCCCTATATCCTCTCCCTCCCATGCTCCTTATCCCACCCCTCCAGGCAATCACAAAGCACTGAGCTGATCTCCCTGTGCTATGCGGCTGCTTCCCACTAGCTATCTATCTTACGTTTGGTAGTGTATATATGTCCATGCCTCTCTCTCACTTCGTCCCAGCTTACCCTTCCCCCTCCCCATATCCTCAAGTCCATTCTCTAGTAGGTCTGTATCTTTATTCCTGTCTTACCCCTAGGCTCTTCATGACATTTTTTTTTTCTTAAATTCCATATATATGTGTTAGCATACGGTATTTGTCTCTCTCTTTCTGACTTACTTCACTCTGTATGCCAGACTCTAGGTCTATCCACCTCATTACAAATAGCTCAGTTTCGTTTCTTTTTATGGCTGAGTAATATTCCATTGTATATATGTGCCACATCTTCTTTATCCATTCGTCTGTCGATGGACACTTAGGTTGCTTCCATGTCCTGGCTATTGTAAATACTGCTGCAGTGAACCTTGTGGTACATGACTCTTTGAATTACAGTTTTCTCAGGGTATATGCCCAGTAGTGGGATTGCTGGGTCATATGGTAATTCTATTTTTAGTTTTTTAAGGAACCTCCATACTGCTCTCCATAGTGGCTGTATCAATTTACATTCCCACCAACAGTGCAGAAGGGTTCCCTTTTCTCCACATTCTCTCCAACATTTATTGTTTGTAGATCTTTTGATGATGTGTGGCTCCCAAATTTCTTAAGTTGCCATTTTGATCTTTCAACTTTCCTACTTATTTCTACTCTCTAAAAGCGTTGTGATAAATACAATTTAGAGTTTAAGAGAATTCAAATTCGTACTTTTATTTTGAGAATGTTATGTAAGCCCTGGTGACCATAAGTTACGTGAGGTTCGGAGAAATAAAGTTGGTCATCTCTTTAAATTCAGGTTAAAATTCTTAAGGGTTTCCCTAGATAATAAAGAGGAAGCTTGAGCTGAATAAGAATCCTCTGCTTGAGCAGAGTAAAGTGGAGGTGAGTCTGGGGAATTATTTAATCAGAGTATTTTAATCTCAAAAACTGACCAAGGTCAGCAAGCAAAGACCCCAGTCAAGGAGGAAGAAACTGGCCACAAGGATCACAACACATTGCACTTGACTTTCATGTCCTTCCTCTCACTCTTTTTCTCCTCCTTTCCTTGCCTCTCTTTCTGAATGACAAGTGTCAAAAATAGAGTTATATGTGCTTACCACAATACTTGACATTCGGTAGTTACATTTTCCTGGAAACATGGTATGGATGGCAAACTACCTATGAATACCTGCATTACACAGCTAAGAGTGCAATAATACAGACATTGGTGTACTGGAGAAATTTTTAGTACAGCATCAAATTTGAAATATTAGCGTTTTCCCAGGTTTTCTTACTTGCCTCATTAACATACTTGACCTGGCAAGCTTAGTAAGAAAGCTACCAGATCTCCTCCAAGATTTCGCACTTAACTAGTAGGCAAAAGCCTCTTAACTGCCATGTCCCACAATGTTCCTGGACATTGTAAAACAGCACAGGACAGGACAGTGGGCCCGACCTCAGAGTAGGGAGCCGAGAGAGAAGCGCGGAATGCTAGTAGGCACCTTCACACCATCTCCTCCAAACTGTTTAGTCTAAAAATGAGGAAAGGGCTTCCCTGGTGGCGCAGTGGTTGAGAGTCCACCTGCCGCTGCAGGGGACACGGGTTCATGCCCCGGTCCGGGAAGATCCCACATGCCACGGAGCGGCTGGGCCTGTGAGCCATGGCCGCTGAGCCTGTGCGTCTGGAGCCTGTGCTCCGCAACGGGAGAGGCCACAACAGTAAGAGGCCCATGTACCGCAAAATTAAATAAATAAATAAAAGTAAAAAAAAATTTTTTTTAAATGAGGAAACTGAGGTCCAGGGTAATTATTCCAGGCCTCACATATTTTTATGGCCAGACCCACAACAAGAACCCAGGTCTTCTGGCTCCCCAAAATGGGGCATCCTTTCAGACAGCTGCTCCAAATGTACGGAGTTGGCTTCTGAAAGTAAATCTGACTTGGGGAATACGGAGAACAACCCTGGGGCATATTTAGTGATTACCCCTTAAAGTGGCATGAAATGGGGATTGCCACATTCTGATTTAAGGGTGTGGCACCCAAATCCAAAATACTTGCCAACTGCTGCAAAAATTCAATCCTTTTATACTGTTCCTTTTCTATTTTGCTATACAATTAATCTTGAGTATCCCGAAATGCTAACAATGTGCAAGTGGGGCAAGGAGTAGGGGAAAGTAACGACAACCTTTAGGAAAGCAAGGTTTAAACAATGTAAATAGCCTAAAATAATTCTCACTTTCAAAACTGTATTTGTAAATTCACAACTTTTCTCTCTCATACACCTAAAAATGGTCCCGGGAGAGTCTTATTCTGAAGAAGCAGGTTTTGGTGTCCTCTGGATACCTGCCTTTACCATTACCATCGTTTGCATGTGATCTGCTTCCTGTAGCTGCAGTTTCCTCAATCCTGCTGCCCAAAGACCTTTAGCCAAGCTGGTCTCACTCCCGTATATGCTCTCTCCTCTCAGTTCCTCTTTTCTCAACTATTTCCAACTGTACCATTTGACTCATTTTCCTCATTGCATTTTTTTGTGTGTCATAAATTTGACTTGAAGAGTGGCACTAAACCCACAAATAAATCTGAAGAATCATTAGGGTAAAGTGAAATCACCAAGCAATCTCTTACCTTCTTTAGTCAGCTACTCAATTTTTAGTATTTCCTTAGGGCACATACTTCTGGTAAATGGCTGCCTTCTTCCATGAAGACACTATTTTAGCAACAAGCCAGGCTCTTAAAATTCAGAATGTCTGTGCTGAAAAGATTTTAGGCATCATCTAGTCTATCCCAAACCCCTTATTACAAATCAATAAACTGAGCCTAAGAGAGGGAAGGTTTTTGTCTAAGACTCTTCCAAGGTGATTTCTCATCTTGCAACAGTTTAACATGCTATCTTTTATTTCCAATTATAGTCTATTTATTACCACCTTAATTACTCCTTTACCAACTCTTTTTAAAAAGACAGTTGGCACTTCCCTGGTAGCGCAGTGGTTAAGAATCCACCTGCCAATGCAGGGGACACGGGTTTGATCCCTGGTCCGGGAAGATCTCACAGGCTGCGGAGTAACTAAGCCCGTGCGCCACAACTGCTGAGCCTGTGGTCTAGAGCCTGTGAGCCACTACTGAGCCCAAGTGCCACAACTACTGAAGCCTGCATGCCTAGAGCCCGTGCTCCACAACAAGGGAAGTCACTGCAATGAGAAGCCCGTGTAACACAACGAAGAGTAGCTCCCGCTCACCACAACTAGAGAAAGCCCACGCACAGCCAAAAATAAAATTTATTAATTTTTTAAAATCCTGTTTAAAAAAAAAAAGAAAGATAGTAATTAATGCCCTCAGGTGGTGATATACTCCCTCAGGGTATCTTTAGAGAGCAGTTTTCCTTTTTTAATTATTGCAATTTCAACCTCCAAATTATACATGCATTACTAATTATGTAGTATGAATAATATAGGCTTTCCATAAATCTACATACTGGAGAAAGCTCTGAGATCCTAAATGGCTTAGTTAGGAGTTTGGGTCTTAATCCCAGTCTTCTTCTCATTAGCTATGACCCTTTGAGCAAGTCACTTCAGGTCGCTTTTTTCATATGGAAGATAAGGAGGATGGGCAAGATCCATGGTTCTCAACTTTCCCTGGAGTCCTTCAAGTGCTGAAACGGGGGTCCAAAGACCTAACGGAAATCATGGGTTTGCTTCCTCCTGACAAAGCTGCATAGCTAAAATATCGAGTTTGCTTTGGGGTCACACTGAGTATATTGTGCCGATCAGAAGCTCTAACTGCCATATATCCTCACACACATTTTCAGCTCAAAATGACAAATTATCAATACTTTTAGCTTGTTTGAAAGACAACATTTTAAAAAAATTGGCCCAATGAGGAAATATTGAAAAGAATGAAGCTTTCAAAAGCATATGGGTGGGAACAGAGGGAGGAGAAAGTCAGTTTTGCATAAAGAAAAACCAATTCACATAAATATGAAATTAGATTTCACTCCAGGCACCAAGGAACTTCTGTCCTTTCTGTATTTATGTGTTGACTCCGAAAGTGCCCAGAGGCAAAGTACTCACTCTACGTCAAATCTCAGTTCTTAGAAATAGCACTTGATCAAACACAGAGTAGGCACTTAGAGTTGGATTATAAAGTATTTTTCCTTTACGTTCATATTAGGTCTCCAACTAGATTATATTGCACAGAGAACTTCTGAGAGGTTCTTCAAGGACTTTAAATCTCTTGGTACAAAATACAATAGTTCATTCAGCCATGTTCAGTCAGTTCACTTAAAAGGGCATTAGCAGAGATTACATTTCATTTCCAATCTACAGGGACTGAAATCCGAAGGAACCACCAACTGCTGCTTCAGAGTTCACTGTGTTTAACTAGCAAAGAGGGGGGCTGTGGGCTGGCAAAGGGCCCTGGACTGGGGCACAGGAGACGTGGGTTCTAAACCAGCTGGCCCCAGAGCAATTCCCTACCCCCGGCACGGTCCTGTGCATGTAACTGATGCTCCATGAATATCAGTTGAATGGAACTGCAAAAATCTCCACCACGTGCCAATTTATATTACATAGAGCACTTAAAGATGTGTCCCTGCATCCAAGAAACTGAAACCCAATTATGTAAAATACGGCAAGTTTGGTGGAAGGAAGAGAGTTAACACTTCTTGACTATTATTATGAGCCAAAAGAATTACAGTAGTTATCTCACAAAAGCCTTGCAGAGTAAGTTAAATATTTCCAGTTGATAAAGAGAAAACCAGGCTCAACGAAAGTATGTAATTTGTTCAAGATCACACAATTAGCAAGTGGAGAAGCCCAGATTCCAACCCAAATCTGCAAAGCCCACGCTATTTGCAGTATGCAACACCTATACATCAAAGCGGCCGGGACTTGGGTCTAAGTTCCACCTCTGGCTTTAAGTTGTATATCACTAGGCAGGGCACTTTTCTGCAGTTTTTCCACCTGCACGAAAGGGGCGGGGTGGGGTGGGGTGGAGGATAGGGATGGGGGGGTGGAGGATAGGGATGGGGGGGTGGAGGATAGGGATGGGGGGGTGGAGGATAGGGATGGAGGGATGACACAGGTCAGTGATGTTTTTGTTTTGTAGAGTGGCTTTCATAATCCTTTTGGGCCAAGACTTTTTCTAATATAGCTATTTCCCTTTCCGGTTCTTTGTAATTGTTTGGGAGTGAGTGGTGCCCTTGGTTATGTATGGAAATGTATTGTACCTACTCACTCAAGGGGATCGGAGCAGAACAGTTGTGCCGGCTCCAAGTCCCCTCCCATTAAATTGAGGCTGAGAACCTGACACTATTGGGGAACACGGTGAAAGTTAAGATAACTCACTCATGGATTCATATTTCCCTCCTAACTTGGAGCGCTGTACCCACCCGGGGCTCAGGTGCTCACGGTTTGAGAGAAACGGATAGTATTTGTGTCCTGCACTGCTCCAGCGGCCCGCAGGGGCGGGTCTGTAAAGAGAGGAACTTAAAAGCTCACGGTGTGGGAGTTCAAACAGCCAGGGGGCTCGCATGTCCCTTGCTCCGGGCGGGCAGCTGGCGTCCGCCCGCCGGTACCGGGATCCACTTCCTGGTCAGCACCTCCCACCCCAGGTCCACACACCCGCCCTCCCCCTGCTGCACTGCCCCCACCGCACTGAGTTTCCCAGGCGGCAGGGGTCCGTCCGACTCCCAGGTGAACCCCAGACGGTCCCATCAGAGATTTAAAACACAACGCTCTGGAACGCCAACTCCCCTGGCGCCCAGCCCGCTTTCCGGGGTGGGGACCAGGGCATCCTCTGCGGCTGCTGGGAAGAGGCCCCGGGTCCGTTCGAGTCCCGCTTGGGCCACTGTCCCTCTTAGTCACCCAGGTGCGCCGCGCCCGCCCGAAACCTCGTCCGCCCTCGCCTGGCACCTGTCGTTCCCGCAGCCAGCAGGACCTGCTCTCACCTTGTTCTCCGGGCCCGCGGCCCGTCCCCGCGCCTCTGGGCCCGGCTCCCACCGCCGTCTCCGCCAGCGCTACAGCCGCGGCCGCCGCCCACTTTCGGTTTCCCCGCACGGCTGAAACAGCCGCCGCGCCTCAGGAATCACCTCAAACCCCCGCCCCGCCCTGCTTGGCTCCGCCCCGCTCCGCCCCGCCCCAAGGGCAGACTGGCCTCGGCTCTGCGCACGCGCGGGCACCCCGGCTGCGTCGGCCCACGCTGGCGTCCGCGCGTGGGAAGGGAAACCGACGCCGCCTAGCGGTTTCTGCGCGTGCCCACGCATTGGCGGAAGGCGACTGCGAGGCGGGAGCAGGAGCGCCTCCTCGTGGACAACGCAAGGATCGGCGGGCCGGGAGGGTCCGGGCCGCAGCCGTCTTTATTAGCACTTACGCGCTCTTGCTATTACGTTTCACTCGTCAGAAGTTTCATTCAGTTCTTGCTTATTCTTTTCTTCAATTCTGGGGCCGTCATTTTTTATTCTCCTAGATACCCACCTGGTCCGCTCATTTCCTTTAGGTCTGTTCTCAAGCGTCACCCTTGGGAGGAGGGTGGCCACAATCTCAAAAATGTCAGTCTCCTTCCCTGACATTCCCTGTCCCCCTTCTCAGCTTTCTCTCTCCTTGGCACTTGTCTAGCACACTATATGTGTTTTACTTATCTTTTCATTGTTTACTGTCCTCCTCAAATTAAAGCTGTGAACTCAGGGATCTTTGTTTTGTTCCCCAATCTATTCCCAGAGCCTAGGATAGTCCCAGGCACATGATAGGCTGACATAAACATTTGTCAAATACATTCACTCATTCCTTATAAAATTATTGAACACCTACTATTTAGTCACATATTTCTTCTGTACATTAATTCTACCAATATTTATTGGGCATATTGGTTTGTATCCCTTAAACCAACAATGAACATTTCTCTACATTCATTCTATATGCATTTACGGAGGGCCTGCTATTTATTCAAACAGTATTTTTCACAGCTTTATTAAGGTATAATTGACATACTATAAACTGCACATATTTAAAATGTACAGTATGATGTTTTGATATATGTATACAGTTGTGAAACTATCACTTCCATAAAAATAACGAACATATCCATCACCCCAAAAAAGCCTCCCCATGCACCTTCATAATCCTCACCCTATGTGCCTCACTGTCCCTTGCCCTCCCAACTGCTGGTTTGCTTTCTGTTGCTATAGATTAGTTTGCTGTTTCTAGAATTTTATATGAATGGAATCATACATCCTGGCTGTCTTTTTGCTGGGGTGGGAGGGTATGCAACTTCTTTCACTCAGCAGAAGCACGTTGAGATTCATCCATGTTGTTGTGTGCACCAATAGTTTGTCTTTTTATTGCTGAGTAGTATTCCATTGTATGGATGTACTACACCTACCATATGACCCAGCAATTCTATTGCCACGGTTTACCTAAGGGAAATGAAAGCATATGTCCACACAATGACCTGGACAAGAATATTCATAGCAGCTTTGTTTGTAACAGCCAAAATATGAAAACAACACAAGTGTCCATCAGTAGGTGAATGGACATTTGTATATATGTATATACAACCAGTATGTACTGAACAGCTGCTGTTAAGTAACAGAATTCTGTGCTTGCAGAGCTTCTGATTCAGTGAAAAGAGGCAGTGGGCAATGAAGAGGGAGACTGGAAGTAGATTATGGAAGGCCTGATAGCCCATGCTCAGGAGTTCGGGCTTTTTCTCAAAAGCAATGGGAAACTGTTCAAAGTCTTCTCTGAACACTGTTTGCTCTCTTTTATACCCCTTATCTAGTCCCTGACAAAGTCTGCTGAAATATCTCTCCCTGGCACTTCTTTCCATCCCCAGTGCTGTATTTCAGTCTATTTCAGATCTCTTCCTTCTCTCCCCTCCAGTCTGCTCCAAACACTGCAGTGGATTTAATAGACCTAAAATACAACCAGACACAATTTGGACTCTGCAGTGCTCATAACATCCCCTGGCTCCACATTTAAGATGGGAAAGATGTAAAAAGCAGCTCCCAATTGAAAGAGTGCCAGTTGGAGTAGGAAATTAGGATAAACTCCAGAGTCCAATATGTAAAATATATCATAAAATGATATGTGTTGACCCCAAGTCTGAGATCCTTTATCCTTGCAAAAAAGAGTTCCATGTTTGGACTGTCCTATATATAAAGAAAAATGATGCTCTGCAGCTAGTTTTTAAAAACAAGTCAGCTATATTGGTGAATAATTTACATATAATACATATTTTAAATGTACAGTTTGATGAATTTTGACAAGTGTATTCAGACATGTGACCATCACCACAATCAAGATATTGAACAAGTTCACCATTTCAAAAAAAATTCCTCGTGCCCCTTTACAGTTAATTTCCTCCTCCTACCTCCAGCCCCTGGCAGCCACTGATCTATGTCACTATAGCTTTGCCTTTTCTAGAATGTCATATAAATGGAATCATACAGTTTGTAGTCTTTCTGTGTCTGGCTTCTTTCCCTTGGCATAATGCTTTTGAGAATCACCAGGTTGTAAACATATATCAGTAGTCTGTTCCTTTTTATTGCTGTATAGATATGTCACAATGTGTTTATCCATTCACATTTGATATACCTTTGTGTTGTTTCCAGTTTGGGGCTGTTATGAATAACACTGCTATACCAATCACATGCAGGTCTTTGTGTGGTCATGTGCTTTTCTTGCATAAAGACTTAGGAATAGAATTGCTAGCTGTAGGATAAAGTGTATGTCTGACTTTACAAGAAACTGTCAAATTATTTTCTAAAGTGACTACATCATTTTGGGCTCCCCTTCTTCTACCTTCCTGCAATGTATGAGAATTCCAGTTGTTCCAAATCCTCTCCAATACTTGGAATTGTCAGACTTTTTAATTTTAGCCATGCCAGTGGATCTGTAAAGATATCACATTGAGATTTTAATTTGCATTTCCCCATAACTAATGATATTGAGCATCTTTTCATGTGTTTATTGCCCCTTCAGATATGTGCTTGGGTGAAGTGTCCATTCTGGCAGGTAGATTTTTGGCTGACACATATCAGGAGGTTCTCAGAAGTCCTTGGGTAGCTGACATAGCAAGGACAGGCTACGAAGTTGTTTTTATTTTCCTTGGGAATGGTCCAAGACCCAGGGAGCTCAAAAATTAATTCCCATGCCCTGGATATAATTGGATTTCAGGGGAATTAAGGGACATCAGAGATGACACAAATTGGCTACTCTTTGAACACAATGGTTCTTACCATTTTGTGGGGAAAGGAGTCAGAATATGTGAAAGCAACAGATAGATACAAAATTTGGCACATGATTTCAGAGAAGGTTTCAGTAGACTGAAGTCCTACTATGAACCCCTGTTAAAAACTTCCTTAGATGAAGGCATATGTCATGAGGCTGTAAAGCAGAATTTTCAGAATGGACAAGACTCAGGTGGAAGGCATTCTCTCTCAGCAAAAGCTCAAGCTCATCCCTGGAAGACAGGAGTGGGGGCCAGGAGCATCTGGGTCACTCTTTCAGGAAAGGCAGGCACCCTTCCCATCCCCAAGGGCTGTCAAGAGGTCCTTAATGATCTGCTCAGGTGGCTTTCAGGGGTAGGCAAGGCGGATAGTAGGGGGATCAAGAACAGCTGGCCAGTAGGCAGCAGCCTGGCAAGCATTCTGTGCCCATCAAGATACTTCCCAAGAGAGGTTATCATAGAAAGGGCATGCCCAGCTGTGAGGCCCAAGGATGAGGAAGGAAGATGGATTTGTTGCCAGTTTATCCTGGGCTGAGAAAGGAGGAAATATTTCAAGTGTGAAACCTTCATCTAAAGCCCTTCAAGTATTTTCATCCACACTTGGGGAGACCGTTCATTTGGAGAGAGCCACCACATTGGACACAAACACCAAAACACCTGTAAAAAGCAGACAGAGCCAGAGCCGTTGGTTGAGTTGAATCTCTGTCCCGCCCTCCCCTCCTTCTCTCAGTTCAGCAAACACCATTTAGAATTAAGGGGAAATAGCAACAACGTTCCAAGAATATACCTGTGGCTCACTTTGTTTTTATCTCACCTGATGGGTGTTTTGGTGTTTGCAATAGAGCCCAAGAAAGAGACACACCTCATCCTCCCTCTCAGAGCCTCTCTGACTTCACAGCTGCCATAGGTAGCTCTCCCACCCTCCAAAATTTAGAGAGGCAATTTTAGACACCTCTGGTTGCCCTCATCTCACTTCCCATCTGATTTTGCCTGTATCTTCTCTATAATGCCTCCAAAAAGAAGACCAAACCCAAAACTCTCATTTCTATCACTTTATGTACAACAAAATGAGCCCCCAGGACTTGGCTGTGGTATTATTCAGTGTCTTAGGTAATTCCTTTCCCGGGAAATCTTCCTTGAAGTCCCCACCTGAAAGTGGGTCTGTGGCTAAGCTCCTGGAGCCCCTTATTTATCCCTCAAACTTGTTTGCAGTGGAGGAGGATGTAGGAAGTGATTCTATGTCTTATCTCCCTGTGAACAGCTTGAAAAGATTTTATTTGTCTTTTTACCCTGAGTTATTTAAATGCAAATAATTTTAGTAATAACAATTTTAACTCCTTCTTGAAGCTAGACAACATGTTCAAAGGTATGTATGTGGATGAAGTCCAGCCTCCTGGGGATTTCTGCTTACATAAAAGGTCAGGAAAAATAGATCCATGACAAAAGGAATCTTTGGACAGATCTACATTTGGTGAATCATTGACACCATGATCACTCCCTCTCCCATCAGCTATTGCCTCATGAACAAAATGGAGAGAAATTTCTAGACAATTGCATTCGTTTTAACTGAGTAAGGAAAAACAAAATAAAACAAAACAAAAAACAAACGACAGAGATTCTGGGAATCCTGCTAAAATCCAGGCCCTGGTAAAGCTAAGGATGTGCTGATCAAGCAAAACTCCCTAATCTGCGCACAAAGGCCTCCAAGATGAGTCAGCTAAAAGAGGCTAATCCCCAGAAGGGACTGATTGCTAAAGCTGTTGAGGCCACACAGGCACCGAGCACTGGAAAACAGGGGATAGTGAAAGCTTAAAGCCATACTGTGTAGAGAAAGGTCCTAGAGCGACAGGGGAGGGTCTTGGCTCTCTAAGAGAACATCTCGGTCCCTTCTCGAGCTGTGGGTCATTCACACGGCTCAGCCTTGGACAAGGACCAGATATAAGGATGATTCCAAGGATGCAGACATTGAGTTATCATCTGGTTAAAGGCCCAGTTGTGGGGTAGGGCACGGAGGTGGCGTAACAAATACTGTAAGCAAGGCAACCAACTACAGTATTAATGATTCTGTAACAGTCAATAAACCAGTTGGTACAAAAATTATACTCTACTAGATGTTAGGGGTGAGGAAGGAAGGAGGCAGGGAGAAGAAACAACATAGCATACAGCAGGTGCTCCGTACAGGTTAGCTGACCCTGAAATCAGAGAAGCAGACAGTGCTCACAAAGTGCGGGTTCAGATTAAAAGTGTACTATTCAGGGAGGACCTTTGCCCCTGTGCTGTTTGACTTTGGGTAAATCATTTGGGGCTTGGTCTTTTGTTAAATTGGGAGCCCTTTGGTCTTGTTCTAGCCTCAGATTCCCTTAAGTGGCAAAGTTAACCCAATAAATAGCAAAAGAGCATTCTCTTGGGGCTGTTTGGTCAATTTCCATTCATCAGTGGTTCTCTGTGGGATCAACATCTCCCCCCAGGGGCACTTTGTTTTTGTTTTTTTGCGGTACGCGGGCCTCTCACTGTTGTGGCCTCTCCCGTTGCGGAGCAACAGGCTCCGGACGCGCAGGCTCAGCGGCCATGGCTCACGGGCACAGCCGGACCGGGGCACGAACCCGTGTCCCCAGCATCGGCAGGTGGACTCTCAAACACTGCGCCACCAGGGAAGCCCCCAGGGGCACTTTGGACTTTCACAAGGTTATTTTTGGTTGTCACAATGATCAGGGGCACCTCCTGGCATTTAGTGGGCCAGCTGGACGCTTACTGTCCTGCTGTGTACAGAACAGTCCCCCATTTTGGAGAAGTTTCTCTAACCTTGTCTTTGTCCTAATTCACATGTGACTGTCTTGCCAGTCACTCATGTAGAGGAAAAAACTCTGCTTTACATATAAACACAAATAACTTTTTCAGAGTTTTACTATACAGTCAATTTTCTAGGCTACTTTATCTGTGAATTTCATTTCAGGGGAGTAGAAGAGGGGATTACAAAATATTTGTTATAAAAGAGTCATATAGAGTTGGGTGCTGCTTCTAGAAACCCCCCGGCAGCCAATCCCACCCAAAGAGAAGCTGAACAAGACATTCTTATTTACTCCAGCAGACATAGGGTTGGATACATGTGCTTCTTAGAGTTCTGCATCCCACCACTACCACATTACCTGATATTCCCCAGCACTCACCACCAGTTGAGGAAGATAAAACCACTCTTTTGGGGGTTCTTCCTGGAGTTCACTTCACACTAAGTCACATCTCCCCACGACATGTAAAGGAGCTGGTCTTCCTCCCAATTGTCTTCTCATGCCCTCACACTTAGTCTTTTTCATTTAAAACTGGATCCCTGGTTCTCAGCAGCAACTTCCTTAAAACAGGATGTTTTATATTTGCAATTAGAAATTTATAACACCTGGGGACTAGCTAGTGTCTAAGAAAGGAGCTAGCTAGCTGCTGGCCAGGGTAAGCCACTAGAGGAGATTTTCTCTAGCAAAGTGGTTCTTAATCTGAGAGCAGTACAGTATGTCAGCACTAACACAGAATTTCCCTCCCTCTGTGCAGTACATGTGGCTGAAAATGTGTTTGAAGGTTGAACTATAAACCACTTGTTAATATCACTGTAATTATGGGAACTTTATTTACAAAGCATATGTATTTATATATAGCTCTAATCATGGTGACTGCAATGTTCCAGTGCTTGGCACACATAGGCAGGCTAACAATAAATATTTATTTAAGAGATGTCAAGTCCATCCTCTTCCTGCAATGCCATGCCACCTCTTTGTATACCTGATGAATGAAATAAGGGACTTAAGAAACAAATGAAGGAAAATGTATAAAAAGAATAAAGGCCACATGAAAAACTGCTCAACATCACTAATTATTAGAGAAATGCAAATCAAAACTACAATGAGGTGTCACCTCACACCAGTTAGAATGGCCATCATAAGAAAATCTACAAACAACAAACGCTGGAGAGGGTGTGAAGAAAAGAGAACCCTCTTGCACTGTTGGTGGGAATGTAAATTGATACAGCCACTATGGAGAACAGTATGGAGGTTCCTTAAAGAACTAAAAATAGAATTACCATATGATCCAGCAATCCCACTACTGGGCATATACCCAGAGAAAACCATAATTCAAAAAGACACATGCACTGCAATGTTCATTGCAGCACTATTTACAATAGGCAGTTCATGGAAGCAACCTAAATGCCCATCGACAGACGAATGGATAAAGAAGATGTGGCACATACATACAATGGAATATTACTCAGCCATAAAACGGAACGAAATTGAGTTATTTGTAGTCAGGTGGACGGACCTAGAGTCTGTCATACAGAGTGAAGTAAGTCAGAAAGAGAAAAACAAACACCATATGCTAACACATATATATGGAATCTAAAAAAAAAAAATGGTCATAAAGAACCTAGGGGCAAGATGGGAATAAAGACGCAGACCTACTAGAGAATGGAATTGAGGATATGGGGAGGGGGAAGGGTAAGCTGTGACAAAGCGAGAAAGAGGCATGGACATATATACACTACCAAATGTAAAATAGATAGCTAGTGGGAAGCAGCCACATAGCACAGGGAGATCAGCTCAGTGCTTTGTGACCACCTAGAGGGGTGGGATAGGGAGGGTGGGAGGGAGGGAGACACAAGAGGGAAGAGATATGGGGATATATGTATATGTATAACTGATTCACTTTGTTATAAAGCAGAAACTAACACACCATTGTAAAGCAATTATACTCCAATGAAGATTTTTTTTAAAAAGTATACTGTTAGAAATTTCCATTACTTCAACATTTTCAAACTGGCAAAAAGTTGTCCATATTACCCTATTGTAAACTTTTCCAGGTCTATGTAATCTATGTCCATGTCCCCTTTTTCTTTCTGATAATGATTTTTTCATGCCTTTTTCTCTCTGCATCAGTGGGGAACTTCCCTTTGTGTGTGAGCCCTGTTCTTTTTTGGGGCAGGCAGCTGTGAAGGTCAAATGCCATTTTGATCTCAAAGCTCCCTCTCTAGAATGTCTACCCATGGGCCCTAGTTCCACCTATTGGCTGAAGAGAAACAGTAGAATCCTCCCTATGATGAATGGATAAACAAAATATGGTACATGCATACAGTGGAATATTATCAGCCACAAAAGGTATTGAGAGTAACATCATGTAAGATAGTGGAATAGGAAGCTCCAGGAGTCCATCACTCTACCTAAACAACTGCTGAACTGGCCACCACTGTCTGAAAAATTATTTTGGAACTCTGGAGTCTAGTCCAACTATACTTACAGCATTCAGAGGAGAGCTTCATGAAGAGGCTGGTAAATCTGGGTGAACTTCAGCAAATTTTGCATGGTATAGCTACAATCCCCCAACCTCCATTCTTGTGACAAGCAGCCTTAGAGCCATGTTCCTGATGCACTTGCTGGAGCCAGGATGAGAGATAAGGACCTTGTCTTCCAAATATTGGGTTGTGTATTCTGAGTGCTAACTGCCTCATTGCTGCTTTTGATTGCTGAAAGGCTGACGGAGGTTGGCAGCCATTGTTTTAAACCCCATGAGCTTTATCCATTCATCTGTCATGGACAATTAGGTTGCTTCTATGTCCTGGCTATTGTAAATAGAGCTGCAATGAACATTGTGGTACATGTCTCTTTCTGAATTATGGTTTTCTCAGGGTATATGCCCAGTAGTGGGATTTCTGGGTCGTATGGTAGTTCTATTTTTAGTTTTTTAAGGAACCTCCATACTGTTCTCCATAGTGGCTGTACCAATTCACATTCCCACCGGCAGTGCAAGAGGGTTCCCTTTTCTCCACACCCTCTCCAGCATTTATTGTTTGTAGATTTTTTGATGATGGTCATTCTGCCCGGTGTGATGTGATACCTCATTGCTGTTTTGATTTGCATTTCTCTAATGATTAGTGATGTTGAGCATCCTTTCATGTGTTTGTTGGCAATCTGTATATATTCTTTGGAGAAATGTCTATTTAGGTCTTCTGTCCATTTTTGGATTGGGTTGTTTGCTTTTTGATATTGAGCTGCATGAGCTGCTTGTAAATTTTGGAGATTAATCCTTTGTCAGTTGCTTCATTTGCAAATATTCTCTCCCATTCTGAGGGTTGTCTTTTTGTCTTGTTTATGTTTTCCTTTGCTGTACAAAAGATTTTAAGTTTCATTAGGTCCCATTTGTTTATTTTTGTTTTTATTTCCATTTCTCTAGGAGTTGGGTCAAAAAGCATCTTGCTGTGATCTATGTCATAGACTGTTCTGCCTATGTTTTCCTCTAAGAGTTTGATAGTGTCTGGCCTTACATTTAGGTCTTTAATCCATTTTGAGTTTATTTTTGTGTATGGTGTTAGGGAGTGTTCTAATTTCATTCTTTTACATGTAGCTGTCCAGTTTTCCCAGCACCACTTATTGAAGAGGATGTCTTTTCTCCATTGTACGTGCTTGCCTCCTTTATCAAAAATAAGGTGACCATATGTGTGTGGTCAACTGATTCTTAACAAAGTAGCAAAGGTAATTTAACGGAGAAATGACAGTACTTAACAAAGGATTTTGGAACAACTGGACATCCACATGCAAACAAAGGAAAATGAACCTTGACGTAGACCTTTCACAAAAATTAACTCAAGATGGTGCACAGACCTAAATGGAAAATGGAAAATTATAAACTCCTAGAAGATAACATAGGAAAACATCTAGGTGACCTTAGGTTTGTCAAAATCTCTTTAGATAAAACACCAAAAACTTGATCCACAAAAGAAAAAGTTGGTAAGTTGAACTTCATTGGTATTAAAAACTACTGCTCTGCAAAAAGCACTGTTAAGAAAATGAAAAGACAAACTACAGACTGAGAGAAAATATTTGTAAAACACCTATCTAATAACGGATTATTGTCCAAAATATACAAAGAACTCTTCAAACTCAACAATAAGAAAACAGCTATCCAATTTAAAAATGGTTATAAGATCTGAATAGACACCTCAGCAAAGAAGATATAAAGACGGCAAGCAAGCATATCCAAAATGCACAAAGAACTCCTAAAATTCAACAGCATCTTGACAAACAAGGTCTCACAGAGAAAACAAACTCTCACAAACTCAAGAAACAAAACTCAAACAATTTAAAAATGGGCAATAGATCCGAACAGGTATCTCGTCAAAGAAGATAAGCACATGGCAGAAAGCATATAAAAAGGTGCTCAACATCATATATCATTAGGGAACTGCAAATTAAAACAACAACGAAATACCACCAAACACCCATCAGAAGGGCTGAATGCGAAAACCGACAGCATCACATGCTGGTGATGGTGTGGAACAACATCGCTGGTGGGAAGGCAAAAATGGCACAGTCACCTTGGGAGACAGCTTGGCAGTCTCTTACAAAGCTTAACATAGTCTCACCAGCAATATGATACAGCAACCATGTTCCTAGGTATCTACCCAACAAGAGTTGAAAACGTATGTCTACACAAAAACCTGCACACAAATATTTAACAGCTTTATTCATAATTGCCCTAAACTGGAGGCTATCAAGGTGCCTTTCAGTGGGTGGCTGAATAAACAAACAGTGCTGTGTACATCCATACAATGGAATATTATTCAGAAGTAAAAAGGAATGAGTTATCCAGCCACCAAAAAACGTGGAGGAACTTGAAATACATATTGCTTAGTGAAAGGAGCCAATCTGAAAAGACCACATAATGTATGATTCCACCTATCTGACATTCTGGAAAGAGCAAAACTATAGAGGGAGTGAAAAGATCAGTAGGCAGTGGTTTGAGGGGAGGGAGAGAGGAAAGAATAGGTGGAGCACAGGGGATTTTAAGGTGGTAAAACTATTCTGGGCCATACTGTAATGGTGGATACATGACATTACGAAGTTGTCAAAACTCACAGAACTGTATAACAAAAACGGTGAACCCTAATGCAAACTATGGACTTTAGTTGTTAATGTACCAATATTGGTCCATAAATGTTAACAAATGAACCACATTATTGCAAGGTTAAAAAATGGAGTAAATTGCGGGGGAGGGACAATGAGAAGGAATATATGGGAACTCTGTGCTATTTCCTCACTTTTTCTATATACTTAAAACTGCTCTAAAATATGAAGTTTATTAAGTATTAAAAAAGTAAATGAATGTGGAATCTAAAATATGACACAAATGAACCTATCTATGAAACAGGAATAGAATCAGGGACATAGAGAATAGACTGGTGGTTGCCAAGGGGGAGGAGGTGGGAGAGGGATGGAGTGTGAGTTTGGGGTTAGCAGATGCAAACTGGTATATAGAGAATGGATAAACAGCAAGGTCCTACGGTATAGCACATGGAACTATACTCAACATCCTATGATAAACCATAATGGAAAAGAATCTGAAAAAGAATGTATATATATGTATAACTGAGTCACTTTGCTGTGCGGCAGCAATTAACACAACACTGTAATTCAACTATGCTTCAATAAAAAATAAATTTAGAAAAGTAAATGAGATAATATTAGATAAAACATATAACAGAACATCAATTCTAGGTTATCCACTTTTATTCTCAATTCACTGAAATTATTTTTATCAGGATCAATTTTTAAATGTAAATTACTTTATTTGGGGTCCACATCATAATTTACTGACTAAAGATTCTGTTATTGTAAATTTTAGGGATCATTCTTTCTACCAAGTCAGTTTTCCAGGGTCAAATTATACGTATCAAAATGTTTTCAAATATATTTTTCTTCCACTAATTTTTAGTTAATGATAAAGTTTACCATGAGCAGTTTTAACCACTATCAGTTTTATTTCTTGTGGATTATTTTTCCTACTATATTCACCATAAGGGTCAAAAATGGTGGGGTCAACGCATTCTATTCTTTGACTTATAGAGAAATAATTTTGATACATCTTTTTAAGGAACACGCTGCTTGCTTAAAAGTCCCCGCAATCCCCACTCCACCCCACCCCACTCCATTTATGAAATAGGAAAGGATTTTCCCAGATCTACTTACAAGGGACAAGCAGACAAAAGCCAACAGAGTGATTTTGATAATTTTGTTGAGAACAAAAAGCAAGGGTCCCACTCATATATCCTGGTTTGGAGCCAAGACTTTTTGTTCTGTCTGTGAATGAATAAACACCAAGAAAAGAGAGGCTGTGGTAGGTGAACAAATGCCCTATGCCTCTGAAAATAACACCATCTCCTTCTCTTCATCTTGGAGTTCTATGTAGGGAGAGAGCACTGGTAGTTTTCGCAGTTTTCATTCTCCCTTTGCTTAGAAACAGAGACAGTTTGAATACAGGCAGCAATTCACCAAACTAAAAGACTAGAGTTCCTAATCTCTCCTGCAGCTAAAAGAGTGACCAGACGAGGTTCAGGCCAATACCATGTGACCAGAGGTATGGTGTGAGATTTTGAGGAGGTCAGATGGTCAGATGGAACTGACAGAGCCGAGGGGGTCCCCTGTGCCCTCATTCTTTTCTCCTTCCTGCCATCTGAAAGGCAGCCATGATGGCTGGTCCAGGCTGGAGCCCCAGCAGGCATTTTGGACCATTTTGATGATGGAAATTATATACTAAGATGCTGGAGCAGGACAGATGATCTATCATCTTCCATGATGGACAGCCCAGGATTAGTATGGACTGCCTGCCTCTAGGGTTCTTTAATATGAGAAAGATATAAATCTCTCTCCCCTGTTTATACCACCACTATTTGGGATTTCTTGATATATGCAGCCGAATCTAATCCTAACCAAAGTATGAGCTTTGCCATTGAATCACTATGTGACCTTGGACAAGACAGGTCTCTCCTCTGGCATGTATCTCCTTGTCATAGTGGCAGAGGCACCACAAACCAAGTCCAATGTCCAGGGACAGGACTAGCTCTTGTTGGACCCTCAGGGTTCTCATTTGGAAGCAGGGGGTAGAATCACTGTCTTGGCCGAGATGAGCATGCCTCACGCATGAAGAGGACACCTGGGGTGGACAGAGAGAGGGGGCAAGGGAGGCTTCCGAGGTCCTTGGCACTGCCCTTGAAGCCTGCAGGTCCTGCTTCTTTGCTCATCTGGGACTCTGGAGAGCAACTGCCTTGAAAGGTCACACAAATAAAGGTGCCTGTTTGGTTTTGCCGTATCCCGGCCTGGGGCTGCAGTTCTAGTGCTGGACGCCAGGGGGCAGGCAGCCTCCTGGGTCTATGGTGTCCACCAAGCTTCGGGGGAGCAACTGGAGCAGAAAGAGTTACACAGAGGTCATTCTGGCTGTCCCCCGGCCTCAGAGGCAACTCGACCTCCTGTTACTAGTGTTCATCTCCACAGACTGAGCTGGTAAAAATCAAGAAGGGAGGTGCTCCCAAATTCTCCCCTTTAATCACTGAGCAGCCAAGCACTCAGCCTGTTCCAGGTACCCTGGGAGGCCAGGTGCAGTGCAGAAGATGACTGAGTGGTCTCTGCCCGCAAGGAACTCATAGTCTGGAGGGGAGATGGACAAAAGCATGACACCAGGGACATGTGAAAGGAGAGAGCAAGTGCGCTGCCTGAAATGAAGCAGGGTGCCATGAGGGAGGACGAGGGAGTCACTGGGTAGGAGACCCTGAAAGGCCTCCCTGGGGTGACATTTTCTGGGACCGGATGACAAGAGGGAGAAGGCACCACTGGGGCAGAGACTGGCAGGCAGAAGTGAGTTTGGCCAGAGGGTGTAGGGAGGCGGCTGCGGGGCTGGAGCGGGGAGCAGGGCAAGGGGAGGAGGGAGGGACTGGGTCATGGGGCCCGCAGCCTATGTTAGCTGTGTATTCCTCTCTGACAACATTGCTCCAAAATTTAGCACCTTAAAACTACAAATATTTAATATCTCACCATTTGTGTGGACTGGGAATCTGTTCACGGCTTAGCTGGGTTGCTCTGCTTCAAGGTGTCTCACAGGCAGGTGCTGTGGCTTCATCTGGGCTCAACTTGGGGAGGACTTGCTCCCAAGTTCATTCACAGGCTGCAGGATTCTGTTCAGACCGAGAGTCTGAGTTCCTTTCTGTCTGTTGGCCTGGGCACTCCCTCAGTTCGCTCTTGGGTGGACGACTACTCAGCGCAGCTCATAACATGGGTGCTTGCTTTCCCAGATCCAGAGATATGACAGAGAGAGAAAGAGAGAGAGAGAGAGAGCGCAGTAGAGAGGTGTGGGGCTGGGAAGAGGCAGTGAGCAGGAGGGAGGGAAGGGAGGGGGAGGGAACACAGGCAACAGCAGGTAAGAGGGGAGGGACAGACTGTCTGTCATTACATCTTGGAAGTGACCTCCCGTCACTCTTGCTGTATCCTGTGGGTCACAAGCCAGTCACTAACCACTTAGTAGTTGCACAGAGAGTGGAGCTTCCTGGCTGGATGTGGAACACGGGTTGTGCCCCTGGGGATGCCCCGGGAGGCGTGTTCAGCAGGCTCACCCCAGGACTGGGAAAAGTGGCCACATTTTGGAAATGACTCAATGATGAAAAGTGTAGCCTCCCTCTCATCATTAGAAGAGTAAAAATAAGAAAACGGATTAGATGTCATTCCTCATCTGCTGAACCAGCAAAAAAATTTCCCCCAAAGCTCCTGAAACTAGAACACTTGGTGTGGATGAGGGAAATGGGCACTGAATCCTCATTGACTCTTCTCCTGGAGGGTGACTTGTGCCGTGTCCCCAGATGCCCTCTCCTTTGACTCAGGGAATCTACTTCTAGAAACCAGAGGCGACGACTAGAGATGTGCACAGAGTCCATGTTGGGGGATACCTTGTTTCTAAGAGCCCTGCCCAGGACACACCCCTTGTCCGACAGAGGGCATCCGGCTCCTCTGGCAGTGGGACACTGCAGACAAGACCCCTTAGTGGGCCATGAACTGAGCTAGTGGATTATGTTAGGGTCAAAACCAAAACAAAACACAAACAAACCAAAAAAGGAAAATATTAGAGAGCAGCCTTCCCCGTAAGGGTGAGTGTTGTTTCGTGACTTGGTCTCAGTTGTGGATGTGTGAGGGCACTGCCAGCACGTGAAGTCCATTCCACACCGTGGGCAGTGGCAGCAAAGTATGAAGACTGATGGTGTTAAGTGGATATTTAAGGATATGGAGAGGGTATACCCAGATGAAATTTAAAAACAGAATGCATATTATGATTCCGTTTTGCAAATATAATGCACACACATGGAAAATGGTGTAGGGAACGGCTGTCTCTGGATGCCAGGATTTTTTTTTTTTTTTGCGGTTCGCAGGCCTCTCACTGTTGCGGCCTCTCCCGTTGCGGAGCACAGGCTCCGGACACGCAGGCTCAGCGGCCACGGCTCACGGGCCCAGCCGCTCCGTGGCATGTGGGATCTTCCCGGACCGGGGCACGAACCCGTGTCCCCTGCATCAGCAGGCGGACTCTCAACCACTGCGCCACCAGGGAAGCCGTGATGCCAGGATTTTTATAGTCTTTGTTTTGCTTATTTGGTCCTTTTTTTTTTTTTTGTCTACAATGAATATTCCTTTTGGAATAATACGGAAAACAATGAAAGGCAGCATACTGAGGGGGAAATAAGAAAAGAATGGGAATTTGCTTTTGCCTTGATCCTTCAACCTTGTGGCCTCAGTGCACAAAGGCTGGCCCAGCTGAGCAAGCTGGGCCTCACTGGGTGCAGCGGGTCAGGAGAGTGGAGTCTGTGTCCCCACTGGACAGGTGACAGAATTGGACTCAGAGGGCCACACAGCACTGAAGGATCGGCCCAGGCCTCCCGGTTCTGCACTCCTTCAGCTCCCTGGCACTGCCACTGTTTGTAGGCTCTGTCTGGGCTGCGGTGGGCCCCCAATACCTGCCCCAGTCCTTACATCCCTCTCCCAGCTGTCCTGCCACAGCAGGCATGCTTCCTCCAGCCTTCCCTGCCCACTGGGACGTCACCCAGATGAAGGACAGTCAGTGACCACAGGCTGTCCTGTGCCCAGGTCTGCGTCCTGTTCTCCGTGCACGCGGCCCAGTGTCCAGGAGGAGCGGGTGGCAGGCGCAGAGACTCTGAGGCTGGCAGAGGAGAGAGGTAGCTTTCCTACGTACAAAGCACCCGGGTGCATTCACTGCAGGCTGAGTTTCAGGGGCAGTCAGAGCTGGGCTGGAACCCCGGCTGCAGCACTCTCCCACGGAGTGACTTCGGAGGTATCTTCATTTCTCTGAGTTTCAGTTTTTTATTTACAAAATAGGGGTTACGTGGTGACTGCCACCTGTCCCTGGCAGGGCTGAATTAGATCATGTACCTGCAGAGCATGCCGCAAGCTGGAAGGGGCTATGCCGACGTGACGTGCTGCTTTGGGGAGAGAGGGTGCTGTGGCAGAGTGGTGCAAAGGGGCCTGGCTTTAGGTTTGGGAAACCTGCGGCAGTGACGCTGCTGCTGCTGCGCTCATATCCCCTTGGCCCACCTGATTCACCTGCAGCTGGGGAGCTGGTTTCCAGCCAGCATCCCTTGAGACCCCCTGCCTGAGGGCGTGTCTGGCACCATGGGAGGTTCCTGTCCCAAAAACTGGCACAAGGGGCAGTGTGGCAGCAATAATGCCGGGCAATTCTCTACCTGCGCTGACAGTCAGGTCAGGTGGGAGGCTGTTTTCCAGCGAGGTGGAGCCTGCTCACCCATAGCAGGGGCCACTCCTCAAAGCCCCCTCAGTGGCTTTTCTCCTTCCAGGCTCCCTTTCCCTATGTCCTCACTCATGCTTCTGGGAATCATCTCCAAAACAAACGACTTGCCTCCAAGTCCTTGTCCACTTCTGGGGAACCCGAACTCTGCTGAGGTTCTGCATTGCCTGTGTCACTTTGAGTGGGTTGCCTTGACCTCCTGGACTTGAGCTTCTACAACTGTAAAACGCGGGCAATACCTACCTCATCGAGTCGTTAAGAGATAAAGCACGTGGAAACTCAGACTGAGGCAACGCTAACATTCAAACTGTGTAGAAGCAGCAGAAGCTCAGGAAGTGGAGGAAGGAGCCAGAGCCGCCTGTGTCCATAGGGCACAGAGAGCTGCTGGCACAGTGAGGCCGTGTTGCAATCAAAGAAGAAGAGAAAGAGGACAAGGAAGACGGCAGGATGCAGGTTTCCAAAGACAGTGATCTGAGTCTCACAGGACTAAAGAGACCCTTAGTAAAGTTAAAGAGGCCTAGAAGATTTCTGCCAAAATCTTATAATTGGCCAGACAATTGCCAGACACCCAGCCAACACTGGATGGAGTCTTTATTGGGTCCGGGAATCAGCGCATAGCTGCCGTTAAAACTCACGTTTTGTTAAATGCGCAATATACTCTTTCCCATAAGTTTTAATTTTCCAAGATGAAGTGCCCAGCATGCCTTTTGGAAGTTATTTCCTCTGAAGTATCGATCTCTATTTTAAGTTAACCATTCCTGTTATCCGCCGTCCTAGCTGACCGTGTGGAATTCCCCCTTTCACCTCTGTGTTCCTCATTGGAAGTGATCTCCATGTGGGCAGGGACCACAACGTGTCCTGGTCACTGTGAAGGTACAGCGCTGGGCATAGAGCAGAGATGGATGGATGGATGGATGGAAGGATGGATGGATGGAAGGAAGAAGGGTGGGTGGATGGATGAAGAGTCCACACAAAATAAGCCTTTATTGGGAGTGGGTTGAGGGTGTCACAAGTACAGGTCCTGGATGGTGTGCACAGAGCGCTTCCAGCTGTCCTTCCAGCGCTGAGCCTCCTTCACCTGCAGTGTGCTGTCATCCTGGATCTTCTTCAACTCCTCTTCCAATGACGCTAAATATTTCTGGGAGCAAGCAGCGGGAGGAAGCCACGTGAGGAAGGGCTTCTGGGCTCTGTGCCCTAGACGAACACTGTGACCTGCTGCCAGTTAGCTTTGAACCCACTCCAGGCACCGGCAAGAGTTCCACAGGTCATTTCTCATTACTTTGCCCAATAACCCGTCAGGCAGGCCCGGTTATTTCCCCCATTTTACAGATTGGGAAACTGAGGCTCACAACCTTGCCTGGGGTTATTTAGCTAGAAAGAGGCTGAGCAGGGACTAGGACCCTGCTCTATCTGATTCTGCACTCTGCCCTCCTTCTTAATCACCATCCCACACTGTAGCCTCCTTGGAGCTCAGGGGTCCTGGCTTCCTCGAGAGGCTGAGCCCACTAGGCCTGAGCCCTCACTGAACTTGGCAGCAGAGTTGCCCCCTCTGCCTGGGTCTTAGCACGGTGGCCTGGGAACTGAGGGCTCTCCAAATACTGGGGTCAGCATATCTCAGGACGAGGTTTCTCTCTGGGGCACCAGGAACAAAGGTCCACACATCTTCAGAGCCGAGAGGTCCCGCAGGAGGCCTCTGGGTGCAGCCTCCTCTTCAGGCAGGCCCCATGGGGTCTAACAGGCACTGGGTTCAAATCCTCGCTCTGCCACTCTGCAGTGCCATAGAGGGGACACACTTCTTTAAGTCTCAGTGTCCTCAGCAGCAACATGGGGACAATTCTACCTTCTTCATGGGCTTGTTACAAGGATCCAATGAGAAGGCTCACGTCGAGAACAGAAACTGCAGCAGGTGCTCAGGAACTGTCCCTTATTCCACCCATTGTCACCCGCTGCTCCCATGGCCTCCATGCCTCTGACTACTTTGTCCCCTCACTCTGTCTCAACTGTTCCTCGGAAAGCCTTCCTTCACACACACACCCCCACCCAAGTCTGGGTGTGGTGTCTCTCGGCTGGGCTCCTACAGCACTGGGGCTCACACCATCAGACCCGAGCTATCATTGGGACTGGACACGACCTGTGGCTCACGCGCTGGTGCTTAAGAACATTGGCTGTTCCCAGTGCTGACACTGTGCCCTGGGGCACCCTGAGGTGTGTCATCTGCTCCATGGACCAAATGACAGGGCACCTGGTGATAGCAAGCTCCCTCCTTCCCAAGGCAGCCACACCGAGCTGCCCTGCGTTCCCTGGGGTGCACCCACCCCACCCTGTCTCTCCACTCACCAAATAGATAGCATCTCGAGCTTCCACAGATGCCAGGTGGCCCAGGGTCGTTTTGGTGGTGGTGATTGATGGTGTTTTCTGGAGGAGAATCTTGTGTTGGATGGTGACTTCAGTGGGTTTGATTCCTGGCCACTTCCTACAAACAAACATGCATGAAAAGTCCTACAGGCTTATCTTCATCATTCACAGTGCACCCTTCATCCCTGGTGAAAAAGGTTAGCATTTAAAAAAAAAAAATTATCATGCTTTAAACGTCTAATTAAAAGAAAAACCCTGATAATAAACAAATGGGACCTAATGAAACTTAAAAGCTTTTGCACAGCAAAGGAAACCATAAACAAGAGGAAAAGCCAACCCTCAGAATGGGAGAAGATATTTGCAAACGAAGCAACTGACAAAGGACTAATCTTCAAAATTTACAAGCAACTCATGCAGCTCAATATCAAAAAACAAACAATCCAATCCAAAAATGGACAGAAGACCTAAATAGACATTTCTACAAAGAAGATATACAGATTGTCAACAAACACATGAAAGGATGCTCAACATCACTAATCATTAGAGAAATGCAAATCAAAACTACAATGAGGTATCATCTCACACCGGTCAGAATGGCCATCATCAAAAAATCTAGAAACAATAAATGCTGGAGAGGGTGTGGAGAAAAGGGAATCCTCTTGCACTGTTGGTGGGAATGTAAATTGATACAGCCACTATGGAGAACAGTATGGAGGTTCCTTAAAAAACTAAAAATAGAACTACCATATGGCCCAGCAATCCCACTACTGGGCATATACCCTGAGAAAACCATAATTCAAAAAGAGTCATGTACCACAATGTTCATTGCAGCTCTATTTACAATAGCCAGGACATGGAAGCAACCTAAGTGTCCATGACAGATGAATGGATAAAGAAGATGCGGCACATATATATAATGGAATATTACTCAGCCATAAAAAGAAACGAAATTGAGTTATTTGTAGTGAGGTGGATGGACCTAGAGTCTGTCATACAGAGTGAAGTAAGTCAGAAAGAGAAAAACAAATACTGTATGTTAACACATATATATGGAATCTAAAAAAAAAAAAAAAAAAGGTTCTAAAGAACCTAGGGGCAAGACAGGAATAAAGACACAGACGTAGAGAATGGAAGTGAGAGAGTGGCGTGGACATATATACACTACCAAATGTAAAATAGATAGCTAGTGGGAAGCAGCCGCATAGTACAGGGAGATCAGCTCGGTGATTTGTGACCACCTAGAGGGGTGGGATAGGGAGGGTGGGAGGGAGACGCAAGAGGGAGGAGATATGGGGATATAGGTATATGTATAGCTGATTCACTTTGTTATACAGCAGAAACTAACACACCATTGTAAAGCAATTATACTCCAATAAACATGTTAAAAAAAGAAAAGGAAAAACCTTACTGAGCACTTAACATTAAGCTTCGTCAAGTTCTTTTTTGCATTTTCATACAGTTTAAATCCATGTGTATACACAGTTGGGTTCTGCATGGGGAAGGGGAATCCCACACCTCTAGATGTTTCCCTTTTCTGGGTCTCAGTTTCCTCATCAATTGGCCAGCGAGGTGGCAGTCATCAGTTCCTGGCCTGCTTTTCCTATTCTGCTATAAAACCAGTGCTGACAACTTAGCTGGGCAAATCGCTGCCTTACTTCTTCCAGAGTAACATTCTTGGGTCACAGGGGACAAGCATTTTGGTAGCTCTTGTCATACAGGATGGACAGCCGTAGTGGATCACAGTGTCACCAGCAATCTGAGAATGTGCCCCACACTGGGACAGGCCTCTATTTTTTGGGGGGGCCCCTTTGTGGGTCCTTATCACATGAACTAATACCTGCTGAGCTCTTAGTATGTGCCGGGGCACTCCAAGTACAATCTCATTGAACTTTCTCTTCATAATATCATGTAAGGTAGGCTGCCATGCCCATTTCACAGATGAGGAAACAGGCTTAGGACACAATGCCTTCCCAAGATTACCAGGTTTGTTTGACGTCAGAGCTCGTGGCCCTAACCATTCCACTGCACCACCCCCAGCAAATACAGCCATTTGTGGTATTACTCCCTGCTCTCGGCTCTCACCTGCTCCCTCGTTCAATCAGGGGCTTCTCACTCTCTTCCTCCAGGGAGAGCCCGTTGAGTTTCCTCCGTATTAGGATTGATGTTTTCTGTTTCGGGGGCTCCATCTCTGGCAGGCAAGAGACAGGTTACTGACAGCGGCCTCACCCACAGCCTGAGATCAAGGGGACCCCCGACCTTACATTTAGAGAAATGAGGGCTCGCTCCCCTCTTCCCCACTTGGAGTCTCAGGCAGGAGGCAGAGGCCCCTCCCAAACAGAAGCCAAATGCACCAGGTTCATAGGTGGGGGCCGAGGAGATGGCAAGGGGGTCAAAGCTGGAGGATGAGAGGTATGGTTTGGGCATGGTTCCCAGCTCCAAAGCCCTCAGAATGATGCTCTGACTTTCTTGCAGCTCCTGTGAGCCCCCGAATATGCTTTGTAGAGCCTTCTTTGGCTTATACTAGCTCAGATGGGTCCTGAACTAAGAATTTCTCCTGGAATGCATACATTCAATGTTGTCCCTCTCACGTCCGGCTCACTGACCTGCCCTTTGACGTGAAGAGAAAGGGGCTCCGTCCACGCGGTGAGCAGCCCTCTGCACCCTGGTCTGCATGGATGGCAGGGCCAGGCTGCTTGGCTCAGAGCAGGAGAGGCTCCTGTAGACCTGGTGCAGGGGGTCTCCCTGGCCTGGCGGTTCCCTCCAAGTTACCGAGGCTGCCTCCCTGCCGGCTCCTCTCGCCTGTTCTCCCTCAAGTGTGAACCCCAGGGTCTCTGCAGGCTCTGCTCTCCCAAACCAGGCTCACATTTGCCAAAGAGAGCCCCAACACTGGAAAGTGACCAACGCCTCGAAATTCATATACATTTTGACCTAGAAAGTCCACTTCTAGGAATCTGTTGCCCCGAAACAGAGAAATATGGATGCAGACGTTCCCTTCAGCACGATTACAGGAGCGAAAAGCTGGACGTGGCCCGATGTGCACCAGCAGGGAACTAATCAGTAACATACGATGCACAGCAACTGAAAGTGCTCAAGGAGGTGGTGACTGGCTTGCCCAGCGTCCGCCCAAGGGGAAATTAGCTTACAAAAGAGCACACACTTGTGATCCATCCTCCCATCCCCCCGCTGATATCCACACAGGCCTGTGCCCGAAGGGAAATAACGAGGAGGACAGCCAGTGTTAAGGACACTTATTTCTGGGTAGAATGACTATGTTCTTCTCTTTCTTTGTAACTCATATTGAATTTCTCATTTTACTGTAAGAAATATTCATTGTCTGTCTAATGAAAACTTAAAAATATAAAAATAATATATTTATTTACTTAATAGATTAGTGATAAATGGATAATATTTAATATCTGATTTGAATCTTTGTATAGTTATAAAAGTAATTGGTGCACATTATAAAAAATTTAAACATCACCTAACGGGGAAAAAGAAAAGATTTTAGAAATCTCTCACAGCCCCACTTACCAGAGATGGTCATCAACAGTCTGGTACCTGTCTCTCAGGCTCTGTTGCTCTCATTCTCTGTCTCTGTCTGTATCTCACACAGACTCATTTACATATATGCGGGGTGCCTGTTTATATCACATATGTGTTTTTTTAATAGTATCATAGGTAGGTATAATGGTCACCTTGCTTTTTCCTGTGACAGTGTTCCTTCAGGACTTTCTGGTTGGCACATAGAGACCTACCACACCCACTTGAACAGCTAGCTGCACAGTACTCCCTCCTACATCTGGACCATAATTTATTTACCCAATCCTCTATATGTAGGTATTAACATTGTTTCCAGTTCTTTGCAATTTCAAGCAGTGTTGTGAAGAATCTGCTTGAAAATATATCTTTGAAAAAGTATGCACGTATTTCTGTTGGATAAATTCCCAGGGTTAGAACGGCTAGGTCAAATGCACACACACTCAGGACTTTGAAGGCACCGACAACAGAGTGTTCTCCAAGAGAGTGGGGTGGACGTACACTTCTCTGAGAGGCTCTGTGGTGCTCAGGCTTCCTGACAGCCTCACCAGTGCTGGCTGTCACTGAACTTAAAAGCCTTGCCAGGTTATTGGCGAGAAATGATATCTTAATAATGTTTATATTCACATTTTTCATCCTTGGTGAAGTCAAGCATCTTTTAAATTTATTGGCCTTTTGAATTGCATGTTTGTTCTCTATCTCTTTTTACAAATTTGGCCTGTTAGAGTTCTTTACACCACAGGGATATTAGGCCATTCTCTGGCCTATTAGTTATTAGGAATATTTTTGCAGTTTCTGGTTCGTCTTTCCATATTTTGACATTTTTCCTTGTTTTTGCTTTGGCCACAGAGAAGTACCAGCCATTCCTTTATGGCTTCTGGCTCTCACAGTTAGGAAAGCTGTCCCTACCCCAAGATTATGAAAATATTTAGCATTAGGATTTCATTTTTTATATATAATCTTTGATTCATTTGGGATTTGCTTTCAAGGAGTTTAAAAACTCAAGAGAGTTTTAATTAAAACAAACAAAAATTCATCAGTCCCCTCCATAGAGAATGTATTTTCATTCTGGGGGAGTTGGGGGAAAGCGGACGGCCCCCCCACCCCACCCCAGGCCCATCACCCTGTGTCACACCCCCTGGGGCCAGGGCACAAGGCCGGTGGCGCACATACTTGCAACCTGGACATCGTCAATGGTGACCACCTCATCCAACTGCAGCAGGAACTTCTCAGTGAAGGTGGCCAAGCTGGCTATGAAAAACCGGCTGTACTTCCGGATGAACTCCTGGAGGAAACATGGGGAACACGGTGCTGCAGGGAGAGGAACTGGTCTCCTAAGACAGGCTGAGGGAGGATTTGGGGAGCAGCATGTGAGACAAGACCAGGGCCACGTGTCAACTGTGTCCAAGTTAACAGGCATCTGGTCTTCCCCAGGAGGCCTCTCCCTAGAGGGGACTTGGTTTGAAGATAGGCAATGATTCTGAAATGGCCAAGGGACAGACATAGACAATTTACTAAAGAGGAAATAAAACTTGACATGGATCTTGGAAAAGAAGTTCTCATTAGTAATTAATTAAGTTAGAAATTAAAAAATGCAAGTTACAACGGCCAATAAAGACCATCTCCACCTATGACACCCGCCTGCTTTCATACCCTGCTTTGGCGAGGGTGTCAGCAAAGGGCCGTGCTCAGTGCTGTTGCTGGGCTGTCAGTGGGGGTGACCTCCGGAGGGCAGTGTAGCCCTCAGCATCTAGACATGGAGTGGATGGCACTACTGACCTCCAGCTGTTCCCTGGTCACCGCAATCAAGGTGTCCAAATCTTCCTGCCTTTTCTCTTCCACTTGACACAGAGACTCCATTTCTTGGAGACGTGCGGGGTGTCCAAGATTTGGGTGGAGCTTCTGGGCATTTTCATCCTTCAGAAAATCCAGAAATCAGTAGGTTTTTTGACCTGGTCTTGAGGTCAGGACCAAAAAGTCACTGGCCTATGTCCTCTGCCAATTATGGCCACGGCCAGACTGATGTGTGCACTGACCTGGGTGTGTGAAGGGCTGAGGAGTGGCAGAGGAGCGGCTGAGGAGGGAAGACAGGGGCATGGCTGGAGCTGACTCCAAGGGTTAAGAAGTGGGAGAGCTGAGCATCTGCCCCAGAACAGTCAGGGTTTCAGTCCAATAAAATCAATAGCATCCACGTCCCATGGTTCGAAGGACCATGTGGACAATTACTGTTGATCTCAATGGCCACAGCCCCATAGAACCAGCTGACCTAAAGGTTACATCCAACGAGGAGCGTGCTGAAGGCCTTCTATGAAGGAGCTGTTGGCTCAGCTCTCGTCTCTCCAGTGCCTAGTGTCCCTCACCCCCATCCAACAATCCCAAGCCTGGCCCATGTCCTTCCCTGGGACTCAGTTCTGCCGACGCCCCACCTCCGTTTCTGAACTCCCAGGGCCTCTGGTCCTGGAGAGGAGGGGGCTGGTCCGGGGGGCCCCACCTTCCTTCTCTCCAGCTGTTCCTGATAATTCGAGAACTGTCCCCGGATCTCTTTGGTGGAGGTGCAATATTTTTTCCAGTGGTGCTCCTTGAAATTTTCCATCACCAGCCAACACACCTGGGGCAATAGCTCCTCAAATCTCCTCATCTGGGCCCGTAATTCTGTAGGAATTGGGGGTGGGGGACCAGGGGTGAGCACAGAGCAGAGGCAAGTTGCTGCAGCAATCTCTCCAACAAAGGCTCAAAGCGGCTTCCCAAAGACAAAGGCTTGGTCTACAATGTGGTAATAGTTATTCCATCAAAAGGGGTCCTGTGGTCAAACCAGCATTAAAAGTACTGGACTAAACAAGTTCAAAGGACTTCTTTTCTACTCTCTGCAGGACTTTCCAGTGCTTTTAAAATGCACTGCATCTTTCAGCAGTTCTGTCTCATCCATTCTCTCTTCAAATATTGCCTTGACCCTAAGTCTCCTCCTCTCCCTCTAGACGTCTAAATAGCTGCACGCCAGACCTACCCTTTCTTCCATCTCTCTCCGCCTCTCTCCCGTATTTCCATTTCTTTGTTTTTCTGTGCTGCATTTTGGTTATTTTCTTTGGTATTAAAGCCATTCATAAGTTTAAAATTTCAATGATTTATTTTTCCAATATAGAAGTTTGATTTGGTTCTCTTTCATATTTACTTGGCCATTTTAATAGTCTTTTGCTCCTCACTCATGTTTCCAATTTCCTCTTTTATTTAACTCTAAATAAATACATTATTTTATATTCTGTGTCTGATACATTCAATATCTGAAGTCTTTACTGGTCTCATTCTGCTGCCTCGTGCTCAAGGTGCCTTTTTCTGTGTGTGTGTGTGTGTGTTTTACGGTGAACTCTTTTTTCTTTTGCGGTACGCGGGCCTCTCACTGTTGTGGCCTCTCCCGTTGCGGAGCACAGGCTCCGGACGCACAGGCTCAGCGACCATGGCTCACGGGCCCAGCCACTCCGCAGCATGTGGGATCTTCCCGGACCAGGGCACGAACCCGCGTCCCCTGTATCGGCAGGCGGACTCTCAACCACTGCGCCACCAGGGAAGCCCTGCGGTGAACTCTTATTCTGGGCATTTTATTTGTGGGAATCCCTGGAGGCCTGAACGGAAGGTGGGCTTTTCTGGAGAGGATTTGTAGTATCTCTACTAAACAAGCATCTGGGCATGACTGACTCAAAATCATTTTAAGCTAAGGTATCAGCTACAGGTCTTATGGATGATCCACAAACACAAAGTTGAATTTAGGTTTATCTAAGTGTGACTTCAGGTTTAAACACCACATAAGAGCTGGCTTATAGTTACGGATTTTCATTGGAGTTTTTCTTCTTCTTTATCCAGTGCCACGGCTTATAACAAGACAGTTTCCTTCTAGTCACTGGGGGAGGAGGGGATATGGTTTCTGTCTCATTCTCCTTACTATGCAGAGGGAGCCCTGTGGAGACCCAGTTTTCTGTGGCTTGTGCCCTTTCAGACTGCCCACCTTGGGTCGTCTGGTGCTTGGTCTCTGTTCCCAGTGTCCTGGAGGCCATGAAAACAGAGGCTCAAGTGGACCTGGGAGTCAGCAAAGCCCTCGTGGCACTAGCCAGAGTCACTGCTCAATTTATCTCTGATTTCCTATTCTCACTTAATCTTGGAGCCCTGTATGTTTCTTACTTTATAGCTAGCTCATCCATGCATTTAAAAGTTTACCGCAAAAGTTTTATATCCAGGATTTTTACATGTTTTCAGTGGGAGAGTTGGTCAGGATACTGGACTCCCTGAAGGAAATGGAAGTCTTCATTTAATGTGAACTGTCAATCTGCCCGAGAGGGACATAATCTGCAGCATTTCTCAAACCCATTTGACCAGGGAACCTCTCTTTTGAGGAAGATCACATAGGATGGGATCCCACAGAGTTCACATGGGGAAACACTGAGCTAGAGAAACAAAATGCTGCCCGTAGTTTCCCTTCGTCATTCTACAGCTACAGTAATGAGAGCCACTGCTGATGATTTCCCCTGCATATGGCAGGGCTGTGAGGGGCTTAATCCTCAAAAAAGCCTTGCATGGTGGGCATTATCCTTGTCTCCATTTACAGGCAAGAGAAGGTGACTCGGTCAAGGTCATATGGCTGGGAGATGGCGGTGCTGGGTCTTGACCCCAGGTCTGGCCGTCCCCTAATCCTCTCCCTCTTCTACCTGTGCTGCCCCTCAACCAACACAGAAGGTCTGTGATGGGCCCTCAGGTTCCCTGCCTTACAAGCAGAAATAATCAGGACTTATGACTGCACAAAACACACATAGCTGTGGACATGGAGAAACAGGAACGGGGGCGGGACCTATGGGTGTGTTTTCACAGCTCCCTTTAGGTTGTTATAATAAACATAAATGGCAAGATGTATCCTGCCTGCCTCTTTTCATGTCCCTATTCTCTAGGAGGCTATGTCTATCCAGTTCATCATAGCCCAAACCCAGCACAGGCCAGGCATACAGTAGGCACTGTGGAAGGATTTTTCAAATGATTAAACACAGAGGCACCATATGACCCAGCAATTCTCCTCCTAGTTATAAACCCAAGAGAAATGAAATCACACATCCACACACAACATGCACGTGAACGTTTGCAGCAGCAGCAACCATAATTGCTAAAAGGTGGAAACAACCAAATGTCCATCACCGAATGAACAAATAATACTGCATGACTCCATTCATGTGAAAGCCCAGGTAGGAACATCTAGAGAGACAGAAAGTAGCGGTTGTTTACGGCTGGGGATGTGATGGAGGGACAGTGGGTTCTAAAATTCACAGTGGTGATGGTTGCACAACTCTATGACTATATTAAAAGCCACTGAATGGGTGTAAAGTGTACAATTCAATGTATTTTAATACATTAAAATTAAATAAAATTAAATGTATTAAATTCATTAAGTGAATGTTTCAATAAAGCTGTAAAAAATATCTATTGAATGAGTGAAACATTTTTAGTGATACAAATCACCATATTTCTCGAGAAAAGTGAATTTTTTTTGGCATTGTTGTTTCTCCCCAGTTAAATCTGATCAAGGTTTTTACCTAATTGTAAGATGTCAGCTTTTCACAGGGAGGCTCCTTTGCCTCCCCAGTGACCTCCAGGTCAGGAAGGTAGCATTCAGGCCGTGAGAGGCTCTGTGCCCCCAACCCCACTGGCCTGCAGCCCATCTGCTGGCCACACCCACCTATGAGGCAGGAGTTGTGGTACTCGTCAGCCTGGCTGTGGTACACCAGGATCTTCCTGCAGATGTTCTCTGCGCACTGGTCAAAGGTTCCGTACATGCAGTCGGGCCTGGTGATTGAGTGCTTGTCTTTGTGGTAAAACTCCTGCAGGAAAGGGTTGAAAGTGTGGGTGCCAGGCCCCTCCCCAGGGGGCTCTGGCTCAGCATCTTGGCATCCTCCACTGTGCTCTCCTCACCCCCTGGCCTTCTCTACTGCTGTCCTCTCCGCCAGGGTTGCTCCTCCTCCCTGTCTGTCCTTGTCACCACTGTCAGTATCCCAGGGCTGTGCGAGGCATGAGCGAGCCAATGGTATAATTCTAGGTATCTTTCAAGACTAAAATGGGTCTTCCACCCACCAGGCCGAGAGCTTTCTCTGAAGCGCCAAGCTGGGCCACTAATACGGATGACCCAGAGCTCTTCTCTGAAGACTCACAGCCCAGGGGGAGGCAGACAGGAAGCACACAGACACCCCTGTGTGGGGTGCACTGGACCGGAGCCCTGGGTCGCTTCTACTAGAGGCCCCCTGCTCCCACGGCCCCACCCATCCCTCTGTAGTGCCACCGTGTCTGTCATCCTCTGCTGGGTGCCGGCCTCTCAGGGACAGAGACGGGGCTTGTTCCTCTTGGCACACCCAGTATCTGACACACAGTAGCCAAGAAACGGTTGGTGGCTGAACAAATGGGTAAATGAATGGATGAGCTTGAATTTCTAGGATGAAAGACAGCACATGAGGTGACAGAAGCTGGGTACTGTAGTCATGAGGGCTGCAGTCCCCTTTGTTCAGTTTCACCCAAAGGCCATTATCAGCAGAAGGCAGGAGGCAGAGCCCACTGGGGACGTGTGACCAGCGGATGGCAAAGGGGCAGGTAGAGCCTCACCTCCACCATGGTCAGCAGGTGCTCGTTGCTCTCCCAGAGGAGGCTCAGGATGATGCCTTTAAAATCCCTGCAACACACAGGAGACAGATCCCTGAGAGGCCTTGTCTAATCACACTAAACGGTGTGGACAAAGCCAAAGGGACTGAACATTCTGAGTACTCAGCAGCCCAGCCAGAACTGGAGTTGGACAGCTCGGGATGCCCAAGCATGTCCCCACCTAATATTTCTGTTCATCTAGTTGAATGCCTCTTGCATGTGACAAGCTGAGCTTGGCAGCTTCCAAGTGTCTCTGTTCTCTTTTTTCTTCATCACTTCTTGTAATTACTCATTCCTGCCCCAGGGCCATTGCTCACACTGATTCCTCTCCAGGGAACACCAATTTTCCTCTTGGTCACGTTTGTTCCTGCTCTTCCATAGATCCTGGCTCAGCGGTGATTCCTGACTGCCTTGTTCCAATGCCCTCGTGGCCCTCAGCTTTACAGCACTCCCCACAGGGGGACTGGGGACTGATCTGTGTGACTGGACATTAGCCCCATCTCTCCCAGCACCTGGTAAAGTCCACCAGGACACACACTGTGTGTCTGTTTTTGTTCACCATGGAATCCCCTGTCCCATCACAGTGCCTGCACCTATCAGTGCCTCAGTCTTGGTTGAGGGAAGAAAGAATGATTTCTTATAAATATTAGTCGAACGAGCAAGACTGCCTGTAGGACCAAACATCCTCTTTCTGGTACCTCTGGCCTTTGGGTTGACTGTGCGCACACGAGGTCTTTACTGAACAAACCTGCACAGATCCAGTGAATATTCCTGTCGGTTAGGTCAACTGTCTAAACAGTTAAGACTGAAATAAGGGACAGATGTGTTAGAACTGCAGGTACCTGTAGGACAGCTATTTTTGCACAGTTTCTATAAAGTGATGCAGTGACTGCTTTACACACACATCAGTTTTGGCATTTTCTAAAATACATGTATATTACTCATGTGATCTTTCATTTAAAAATTCATTCATCATAATTAAAGAATATTAGAAATAAACTGAAAAGCAAGAAGAAAAAAATTAATGCTAACATTTTACTGTATTTCCTTCTGCTTATTTTTAAATTGGTCTGGAGCTAGGTTCATGGGCATTTTACATTCTGCACACTTAAAAGTGTTCCCCCTACATTATGATATCATTTTAAATGGCTGTGTGACACCATCGAGTATGTATGCACCGTGGTTTACAATCCCCCATTTTTGGACCTTTAGGGTTTTTTTCCCATTTTTAACTGGGATAAAAAGTATTGCATATGGTTTATCATGCAAGCGTTTTCTTCTTCATACATGGTTTCCTTGGTAGAGGGACCCACAGACCTGCACAAAAGGCATAAACTTATGGCCTTCACTATACCTTTCCTGACTGCTTTCTGGAAAAGTAATTTGCTGTCTGTTGACCTTGACAAAGACTCTCCCCTCGAGCAAACATTAGGCTCCTCTGCATGCTTTCACTATATTTTCCCAAATACTTTTCCACTGTGGGATTCATGACCCTGGCGTGATTTTACTAAGGATAATTTGGAACCTCATTGGCTTCTTGGGGAAACAAGATCTCCCCAAACTGGAGGGGAGACCCCCCCAAGACCTCTCTCCCCCACCACGCCTATGCTCCTTCTTCCTCCTTTTGCCACCTTCCACCTTCCCTTCAGTTCCCTGGCTTCCTTTGATATGACCCCTTCATAGCCCTACCTCGCCTGTCTCTCTGTCCACCCTGCCAGACCTCTCCTTTCCCACTCCAGCCCTCAACTCCCTACGGTCGCTTGACCTAAATTCAGGCGTCCTGTCCCCATCAGGGCTCTCAAGGGACAGAGGAACTCCTGAAAGCAACTGCCTGAGGCTAAAGAGGAAAAAGGGCTAATTTGAAAGAGGTTGGATGTTTCACCCGCTCATATGCACTCTAGAATTCGGAAACTCTTGTTAAGTTTACTTATTTTATGGCAATATAATTATTTGTGTGAATTCCACAAAAAGCTGTCCTCCTTGTAACAGGACGTAACTGGAAACATTGATGTATAACCAAGGCTTTGACTGAAATGTCATATGGACAACGATGCATAGGATCAGACGTGACCAAACAGTTTCAAGAAACTAAGGTTGACTTGATGGAGACAGTGCTTCAGAGCCCTCTTGGGAAAACCCACCTGGCATCTGGCTAATGAGGTTCCCAGCCTCACAGGTGAGTAAGGAAAACCTGAAGGTACTGTGGGGACCTCAAGAAGAGAGGCTTTCACCCAAATCTATAGGTACTGCAGGTGAAATCTGACTCGCCTTTTTGGCTTCAAGAGGCTTTTAAGAGTCTAATCTGAGATTCTTTTTGAAAAGTTCCAGCGACGCAAACGTAAAAAGTTTAGGTGGTCAGTCACCACGCCTGCTGCACTTATGTAAATAATCAGGCAAAGCTAATGAGACCAGACTTGTTTTGTAAACAAGAATCAAAAAGAAGGGCGACATAAATTTTATGTTTCAGTGGGAAACTATAGCACTCTCTCGTGATTAGTAGATTCTACCCCTATTCATTGGCTTTGAGGTTTTGTGACCTCCCTGGAAACTGGCACGGATCTCGCTGTCATGTACGTTTTGTCAGTTCTTACCAAATCTCAATTCTTCTAGTCTCCTCCAATATCTGCCTACAACTCCCCACTGAGAGCTGAAACCTGACTATCTAGGTCCCTGTTGGGACTCGAGGTTGTTCTGTAGCTGGCTTTTCCTCCAGGATCCAAAGAAGCCCTGCCAGCTGGAGTGGGGTGATGGGCAACTGGAATGCCAGGAGCTACTCCCGAGTGGGCCCCTCTGGGTGCTTCAGGCCCAACGTCTAGAAAGCCCCTTGACTGGTTGCCCTACTACCAAGTCTCAGTAGACGGTTCAGCTGGCCCTTAAGGAACAAAAGGTGACTGAATAGAAATGAACTTATTGTTCAAAGGAAAGAAGAATGGCTTCTTGGTGAACGTCTAAATTTGGTGGAACTATCTCTCAATAAATTTAGGTGAGTTAGGCTGAGACAAACCAATCTTGACTCTTACCCATCCCCATGCCGACCTCTCCTGCTCTGCCCCCTACTTCCCATTTCCCTTAGCTGAGTTAGATTTAGCTGCCCCCTGACAAAGATGACAGGTTAAAATGGAGTTAAAGGACATGGCATTGACACTTACTCCGCCGGAGGAGGTGGCTTGTCTCCGAGCACCTGGTACTTTCTATCTAGTCTGTTGGGCTTGGTGTACCGTGTGATGCTGTGGGGCAAAGGTGTGTCAGTGCTCTGGAGGCTGGAGATGAACACAGGCAGACCTGAGCCCGCGTGAGCCCCCCCCACCCCGGGCCTGCCTGTGCGGCCCCGCGCTTCGAGATGCTCCCTCCCGCTCGGCAGCTCTGGAGACAGCCTTATCGCGGGGCTGGAGCCCTGACCACTAAAACCCACACAAGGCTGCCGAGAGTGGTCAAGGGACAGAGGTGCTCGGGCCCAGAAATCTGTATCCTTTTCTGTGGTGAGGACCCAAAGAAAACTAGGTTGAGCCACATGTAGGGTTGCCAAATTTTCAAATAAAAATACGAGTTAAACTTGAATTTCTTAATACAACACTGTAAATCAACTATACAACAATAAATTTTTAAAAAGAGCTCAAATTTCATATAAGCAATGAGAAATTTTTAGTGAACATCCCAAGCGATATTTGGGACACACATATATAATATTAAAAATATTACGTGTTGTTCATCTGAAATTCAAATTTAACTGGGCATCCTGAATTTTTATCTGGTAGCCCTAGCAACATGTACTTCATTGGTAACCACTGAGAGACTGAATATACAAATGGACAACAGCTGGACCATATATAAGTAGAGAACTCTGGCCCATAAGCTGCAACAACCTGCCTAGGACACCAACCCCTTAGCTACAATAAATAACTCAGGAAGCCGGCTTGTGGAAGTCAGACTCGCAGGAGGACAGATCGCTATTTCTAGCGGCAATCCAGGAACCCAAACAATACCGTGGAAAACCACCCAACTCCCGGACAGGTTCTCAGGGTGGGAGGCCATGTGAGCCAAGCCACTGGGCAGGGGTGAGCACAGACCAGTCTAAAGCCGGTGTCAAAGCCGGCCCCTTGTGGGGTCCCTTGGAGTGTCAGGGCTGTGAGCACAGGAGGTGCACTCTGAGGACATGGTCTGGTAAAGGGTGGCGGGGTGGGGTCTGAGGCGGGGAGATCGCAGGCAGCCTAGCTTTTCTACCTCGCTGCCAAGGTGGCACTGGCAGTGGACAAGCCCTTCTTCACGGAGTTGTCTACCCGGCTCCGCAGTCGCTTCAAGCCTTTGGGTGACGAGCACCCAGGACAAGAACAGAGAATCCAAGGTGAGGTGGGGCCGGGTGGCACCACCAGCTGCCCCATCACCGGTGCCCTGAGACCTGTTTGCCTCTACCTGTTTGGGACCGCTCTTTGTCACACTGCTGGGTTGGACATTTGGAGTCAGGAAATCTGAAACCAAAGGAAAGGATGTGAGCTTTTCCCCAGTGACCACAAGCACGGCTCAGGCCAGGCACTGGGCACCATCCCAGTTAGCCCACGATGCCACGTGAGTCTGCCCAATCATGAGCCCCACTTCAGAAGAGGAAGCTGAGGCTTTGAGAGGAGAAGCCCCCGCATAAGGTCACAGCTGTCAAGGGTGGGCTCACATGGGGGCTGGCTCCCGAAGGCTCAGGGCCCCACTGTGCACACCCAGGCCACTCACTGCAGGATCCTCCTGACCACCTCCACAGCTGGGTCTTCAATCAGGGACTTCCCCATGCGGCTTGGCTGGGTGAAGGACTCGGGGGTGACAATGTCTACCTTGGCCTCTTCTTCATGGGCTTCTGAAGACACCAGGATGTCACTCTCTACCACCAGGTTGGTCAAGATGTTGTCCTGAAGGCCAAAGATCAGGGCCCAATTGTGTGGGTGGCAGGCAGGCAGGCAGGCTGGGTTCCCGTCCCAGCACCACCTTGCCCAGGTGCTGTGGCTGGAGGCCAGCTGCCTGACCTCTTTGAGCCTCCCTTTTCCCTTCCGTGAAGTAGCAGTGATCATATCTACCTTAGAGGACTATTCATTCATTCATTCATTCACACGTGCATGCTTCAAAAATGTTTCTTGAGTGCCTGCTTTCTGCAAGCCTCTACCTGGGTATGGGACACAGGATGAAGAGGCCACATGTGACCCTTACCCTCATGGAGCTTACAGTCTGGTCAGAGAGACAAGACATTTATTTGACCACAAATAAATGGTCAAAAATGGGGCCAGGGCTTCCCTGGTGGCGCAGTGGTTGAGAGTCCGCCTGCCGATGCAGGGGACACAGGTTTGTGCCCCAGTCCGGGAAGATCCCACATGCTGCGGAGCGGCCGGGCCCGTGAGCCATGGCCGTTGAGCCTGCGTGTCCGGAGCCTGTGCTCCGCAACGGGAGAGGCCACAACAGTGAGAGGCCCACATACCGCAAAAAAAAAAAAAAAAAAAAAAAATGGGGCCAGTGTTATGAAGGGGAAGTTCCAGCGTCTTCCCTGAGGCTGAGGGTCATGGACCTGTAAGGCCACCCGTACATGTGCCCAGGCGGTGTTTCTGACCAATGGACAAGTGAGTGAATGAGTACGTGGATGAGTGAGTGGCCACCTCCACCTCGAGTTGGACCTTAGAGAAAGGGTGGGAGTGGTGGCCCACCACGAGTGCTTAGGTGAACTCTTCCCTATTTTATCCTGCATCTTGGCTCAGTGCTAGACTGTAAGCACTGTAAGGGAAGGACTCCAGCTGGACTCCTAAGTTTCACCTTGTGGGGTGCAGTACTGATGGCGTGATGGAAGCTTAGCGCTAGTGGCACAGCGGGAAGAGCCTCCCCAAAGAAGGAAGGGCTGGTTCAGAGCATGGCAGTGTGAGGCAGGGCCTGAGGGTGGCCAGAGCAGAACTTGAGGGGTGTCCGCTTATGCTCCCATTGGCTCTGTCACAGCCCTTCTGGCAGCTGGTTGAGCGCCTCTGGTGTTTAAAGCTTGGTGAGAGAGGGTGGGGTGAGGGTGACAGGTTCTGCCCTCTTGGGGCACACCGTCTAGGGGAGACGGCTCCTAAAAGGGAGACCTCACTGCATGGTCTGTGGGCTCATGGGGAAGTGGGACATGCCACCAAAACCAGGGGGTGAGAGAAGGCCTGGGGGAAGAGGCCTCTTACGGGGCCAGAGAAATGAAGTGCCCGTGGAGGGCAGACCTTGGAGGAGGCTGCTGCGCAGGTCTAGGTAAAAGGTCTGGATTTTGTCCCAAGGGCAGGAGAGTGACACGGGAAGACTGGCCTTGTCCAACATGAGGTCTGGCTGCAGCTCTGGGAATGGATCATGGGGGAAGTGAGAGGATAAGGGCAGCCACGTGGGCAAGAGATGGGGGGTTGGACAAGGCCATGGGGGTGGGGTGGAGAGAAGCCGGTAGCTGCTCACGGCAGCGGGTGGGAAGGAAGAGGCTGAGAGGTGAGGCTGCCCTGAGAGCTGGTGGGCCCTGATGGCGGGAGGAGGTGCTGCCAGGAGGCGAGGGGTCTCCTAAGAGACCAGTGCAGGGAAGTGACCCATCTGGGATTGGAACCCAGATCTGACTCCACAGCCTGTGGCCTTTCCAAGGCATCCCAGCAGGCCTGACTTCCAGCAGTGGCCTGGGAGATCTTCTTGCCTTGGGCTGTGCTGAGCCCTGCGGGTTTCCTGGACGCCCGGACCCAACAGTTCAGCCGCTCTTCCCCATGGCCACCCCATCCCGTTCCTTACGGTAAGGACCACTTGAGTCACAGATACCATGTTCAGCTTGCAGTTGAGATACTGAATCCTCGAGCTCAGTTTTTCTTTCCAAGTTCGAACAAGGCCAAGGAGGTCTTCTGTGGTCACTATCTAGTGCGAACATGGAGGAAAAAAGCCACAGGAAGCAGGCTGCGGGCAGGCAGGCTGACTCCATGTGAACTGCAGGAACCGGCTGGCTGGCAAGGACACCTCTTGGCTCCATGGAGGCCCCTCACTTGCAGGGAGGGCCCTGTGGGAGTGGGGAGCCCTGGGCTGGCTCTCTCAGGTGGCTCCACTGCAGCAGTGGATCCTTCCCTGATGGGGCATCGGGAGTTCTACTCCTGGTTCTAGGGGTTTGCTCTGGGCAAATGATTTAAGCTTGTTCTACTTAGTCTCCCCGTCAGTGTGATGGGGACACAGTATGTTCCTTCGGATCTCTTCTAGTTCTAATGCTCTACGTGTAGAAGGAAATATTCGGCCCAAGATGGCGAGGGCGTGTAGGCGGGAAATGGCCACAGCCTTTCTGGAGGGTGATCTGGCTATCAGATCGAATACGTCAAATACATGACCCCTTAGAGCAACAATCCCACAGACCATACCTTGCAGGGGGCAGGGAAGCACCCGTGAGGATGTTCACCTTCCCCAAGCAGCACGCACAGCGCTCAGTGGTCCCCACTCATTGCTCCCTGAATGGCTCACTGACCTAATGGATGACCCAGGCCAGGTGGCGCCTTGGCCTCTTCCCACTCCCTTCATTTCCAATGCACCCTGAATCCCGCCCATTCCCCCGCCGCTCAACCCCGGGATTGGAACATGTCCCTGCTGGAGTCTCGAGTGGTGACACTATTCGGTCTTGGCACTCTGCCTCATTCCTACCTGCCTCCCTGCCTTTCTGCACCCAGCAGCCAGAAGGTCTTCTTTAACGTGGCACTGAGCACACGGCCCTGGGCACACCCTTCCCTGGTCCCCACTGCCTTCACCGAGCATCTGATGCATTGCTTCCGCCTCCTGATGACCACCCGGCAGGAGAGTCCAACCAGTGTCCTCCGCCAACACAGGACCACCCGCCCGCTCAAGCAAATGCTCCCCACCCCATGCCAGGGTCTGTGCAAGCCCCCTGCTACCCTGCCCACTGCCCTGACACATCAGATAGGAAGTGAGGAAATGTGGGAGAGCAAATGCTTCTGCTCTGAAGAGAGAGAGCTGTCCCTAAAGGGCCTGCTGAAGCAGTCACAGCAGATTAAGCTGGTTTTCCCCTGCTCCCCCCATGTATGTGTAGAAACATCTGCACGAGAACACAAGAGGTACACGGGACCTCCACTCTGTGCTTTGTGGATGTTCGAACTTTTTTCACCAAGCACATGTAACTATGCAAGAAAAAGCAGTAAAGATAGAAAAATAAATGTCCTCTCAGTGCTAATAACAATAAAACCTCAACTTAGTCACTGAAATGGAAGACAGAACCCCTGGCCAGGACATCTGGTTCTCGAGTGCCTGGCTGAACTGTGGAGAAAAGATTACTTGGAGTGACCAGGGTGCAGGTGGCACAAGGGACAGAGACATGCACTAGAGGCAGAAAAACAAGCAAGTCAACAATGTAAGCACGCAGAGACTCGCTACGCTGGTCAGGGCCTGGCAGGCACCTGGAACCTCGCTTCTCCCAGACTTTGCTCCAATTTGGACTTTTCACAGCTTATACACAGAAAATGGAAGTAACCAATTTATGTGCAATGGTCAAAACAAAAGGAAAATCGAACAAAAGGTGGTTGTTCAGAGGGCAGAGTCCTGCCTCTGTTATTCATCCAGGGCTGCGTTCCAATTACAGGGAGGGCGGCCTGGTGACATCAGAGGGGGAGGGAGGCCAGACTCAAGCCCCTGTGCTCACTGGCCTCAAGATGCCTGCCTGGGAGGTGCTAGGGGCCGGGGGCAATGGCTGGTTTCTCTTCTCGTCCTTAATTCCATTGAATAAAACAGGGGTTAAGTAGGAAGGCTCAGAGGCCCCGCTGGAGGTGGAGAAATCTTGACCACAGACGTAAGTTTATTTCCAGTCTACGATTCTGGCCTGATGCATCTTTACTATTCATAACTTAGTATCCACTGAGCACTTACTTTTTCATCTCCCCTTGAGCTTTGGCACATTTGCACCTTGCTTTGAAGCTGCTCCAGAGAAGAATTTAATCCATCTGTTTGCAAATTGGATTTTGCAACCTAGAAAAACCAGAGGTTCTGAGATTTGTTTCTAGAATACTTATTTTGATCAAGAAAATGTTCCGCAAATCATTATCTGAGAGGTGGATTAAGTACCGAAAAAATGAACTCAGGGGGAACAATGCACAGTCATATCAGAAACTCGATCAATGCAAATTTAAAGGACTTTTTTTTACTGTCAAATAGTAAGTTTTAAAAATAAAACTGGTGACCTGCAGTACTGGTTGAGGGCGTTAGGAGGGACACACTCATGCCCTATTGGTGAGGGGATGTCTGTACAAGCCACCTGGAAAGTACAAAGAGCCTTAAAACATTCATGCTCTAACCCAGTAATTCCAGCTCTGGGAGGCACCCTATGGACACCATCAGAGTTTCCAGTGCAAGCATGTCTAACACACCATTGTGTATATTATAAGTGAAACCCACCAGATGTTCCTCCAAAAAGGAATGGTTAAGTAAAAATGGCAACACATTAGGGAGAGAGAAACCATCAAGTGATGTTTTTGAAGAAACTTTTCAAGATTATACAGCTTAAAAAATTCTAGTAAATAGCACCCTTCCCTTGTCCCCACTGCCCTGACCCTCACTCCAGCACCAGGAGCCCAGCTCACACGGCCCTGCTGACCCGGCCCCCGCTCCAGCCTCATTGCTCCCCACTTTTTCCTGCTCGAGCTCTCTCTCCCCTTGGCTCTAGCTTCCCAGGATTTTTTTCACAATCTCTCCAGGACACTGCTCCCCACCCTCCTGCCTGGCTGGCTCTTCCTTCGCCATCAAGCCTTGGGAAACACCACTTTCCTAGTCCAGGTGAAATCCTCTCCTCTACATCCCCACGCACCTCACACAGCCCTCATGGCCTCTGTAGCCCAGATGGCCTGGCATGTCTAAGGCCTGAATTTCTGGTGTCAGTCAGACCTGGGTTCACATTTTGGCTCCACCATTTAAGAACTCTGTGTTCTTGCCCTAAGTCACTTAATGACTCTCTGCCTCAGTTTCCTTATCTCTAAAATGGGGATAAGAACGGTACTTGCCTCACACAGCTCTTGTGAGGACTCACACAGTTAATCAAAATAAGCCCACTGGCAGGCTGCATGGTGCATAACTCAGTGGATGTTAGAAACTATTACGATTTAATCTCTGACTTCCGGGCTGGAGTGCAAGTCCCATGGGGCAGAGACCACACCAGTATCCCCAGCACCTGGGACAGTGCCTGGCATGCAGGTGTGTGTGATAAACATCAAGTCCCATGGGGCAGAGGAAGAATGAATCTGTCCTACCTCGCACTTGATTTTCACTTGCAGATTTGTCAGCAACCGCTGGATTTTCTCTATGAAAATAAGGTCCACAGACAGGTTATGGAATTTACTTTCAAACTTGTTGATGATATCATTAGCCTTAAAGAAAGAGAAAGAGTAAAGGAGTGGGGCTTAATTTGGAACTTTTGGACTTTAGAAGCAGAGGGGGACAGGCTCAGCTAATGGTTGGAAAGGGGGCTTGACCAGCCTATCAGGCAGTGAGCAAGGCAACCACCTTGTAAGCGGGTATGACGGGAGCCTGGCTAGAGGTCATGGTGGGGCCTGCTCACCTGGTCCAGGTACTCGCTCTCCATCTTCTCCATCCTGATCATGATTAAATTTTCAACAAACTCTATCCGGGCAGCTTCCTTCTCCAGTCGATGACACAGTGAGTCAATTTCTTCAGAAGAAAAGTTGCCTCCCTCTGAGAACAATCTGAAAATAATTTGGGAGAAATAAATCCACTGATCAGACCTGAACCTTTCCACCCAGTCCAAATACTGTGGTTGACAAGGCTTTAGATTAAAAGTACAAGACCATGGAAAAACAAATGCAGGTAGCTCAAGGACAGAAGCAGGGAAACAACCCAAATGTCCATCAAGAGATGAATGGATAAACAAAATGTGGTACATCCACACCATGGAATATTACTGAGCCTTAAGAAGGAATGAAATTCTGACAGATGCTGTGACATGGATGAGCATTGAAGACAGCATGCTGAGTGAAAAAAACAGACACACAAAAGAACAAATCTGGTGTGATTTCACTTCTACGAGGTCCCTAGAGTAGTCAAATTCATAGAGACCGAAAATAGAATGGTGGTTCCCAGGGGCTGGGGGAGGGCGAAATGGACACTTAGTGTTTAAGTTAGTGTTTAGAGATTCAATTTGTGAGGGTGAAAATGTGCTGGAGATGGATGGTGGTGATGGTAGCACAACAGTGTGGATGTACTTAATGCCAGTGGACTGGACGCCTAAAATGGTTAAAATGGATCATTTTATGTTACGGATATTTTGTCCCTATTAAAAAATGGAGAGACTTCCGGGAAGATGGCGGAAGAGTAAGACGCGGAGATCACGTTCCTCCCCACACATACACCAGAAATACATCTACGCATGGAACAACTCCTACAGAGCATCTACTGAACGCTGGCAGAAGACCTCAGACCTCCCAAAAGGCAAGAAACCCCCCACGTACCTGGGTAGGGCAAAAGAAAAAACTAAACAGAGACAAAAGGATAGGGACGGGTCCTGCACCAGCGGGAGAGAGCTGTGAAGGAGGAAAAGTGTCCACACACTAGGAAGCCCCTTCGCGGGTGGAGGCTTCGGGAGGCGGAGTGGGGGAGCTTGGGAGCCGCGGAGGAGAGCACAGCAACAGGGGTGCGGAGGACAAAGCGGACAGATTCCAGCGCAGAGGATCGGGCCGACCGGAACTCGCCAGCCGAGAGGCTTGTCTGCTCGCCCGCCGGGGCGGGCGGGACTGGGAGCTGAGGCTCCGGCTTTTGTCGGAGCGCCGGGAGAGGACTGAGGTTGGCGGCGTGAACACAGCCTGCAGGGCGTTAGTGCGCCGCGGCTGGCCGGGAGAGAGTCCGGGGAGAAGTCTGGAACTGCCGAAGAGGCAAGAGACTTTTACGTCCCTCTTTGTTTCCTGGTGCACGAGGAGAGGGGATTAAGAACGCTGCTTGAGAGAGCTCCAGGGACGGGCGCGAGCCGCGGCTAAAAGTGCGGAGCCCAGAGACAGACATGAGACGCTAGGGCCGCTGCTGCCGCCACCGGGAGGCCTGTGTGCGAACACAGGTCACTAGCCACACGCCCTTCCGGGGAGCCTGTGCAGCCCGCCACTGCCAGGGTCCCGGGATCCAGGGACAACTCCCCCGGGAGAACGCACAGGCGCGCCTCAGGCTGCAACTTCTCGCCGGCCTCTGCCGCCGCAGGCCCGCCCCACACTCCGTGCCCCTCCCTACCCCCGGGCCTGAGTGACCCAGAGCCTCCGAATCAGCGGCTCCTTTAACCCCGTCCTGTCTGAGCAAAGAACAGACGCCCTCCGGCCGACCTACACGCACAGGCGGGGCTAAATCCAAAGCTGAGCCCCTGGGAGCTGTGCGAACAAAGAAGAGAAAGGGAAATCTCTCCCAGCAGCATCAGAAGCAGCGGATTAAAGCTCCACAATCAACTTGATGTACCCTGCATCTGTGGAATACCTGAATAGACAACCAATCATCCCAAATTAAGGAGCCCTGTGGATGAAAGGCTCTTGGTGCTGCAGCCAGGAGTCAGTGCTGTGCCTCTGAGGTGGGAGAGCCAACTTCAGGACACTGATCCACAAGAGACCTCCCAGCTGCACATAATATCAAACAGCAAAAATTTCCGAGAGATCTCCATCTCAACGCCAGCACCCAGCTTCACTCAACGACCAGCAAGCTACAGTGCTGGACATCCTATGCCAAACAACTAGCAAGACAGGAACACAACCCCACCCATTAGCAGAGAGGCGGCCCAAAATCATAATAAGTCTACAGACACCCCAAAACACACCACCAGACGTGGACCTGCCCACCAGAAAGACAAGATCTAGCCTCATCCACCAGAACACAGGCACTAGTACCCTCCACCAGGAAGCCTACACAACCCACTGAACCAACCTTAGCCACTGGGGACAGACACAAAAAACACCATGAACTACGAACCTTCAGCCTGCAAAAAGGGAGACCCCAAACACAGTAAGATAAGCAAAATGAAAAGACAGAAAAACACACCGCAGATGAAGGAGCAAGATAAAAACCCATCAGACCTAACAAATGAAGAGGAAATAGGCAGTCTACCTGAAAAAGAATTCAAAATAATGATAGTAAGGTTGATCCGAAATCTTGGAGATAGAATGGACAATAGAATGGACAAAATGCAAGAATCAGTTAACAAGGACCTAGAAGAACTAAAGATGAAACAAGCAACGATGAACAACACAATAAATGAAATTAAAAGTACTCTAGATGGGATCAATAGCAGAATAACTGAGGCAGAAGAACGGATAAGTGACCTGAAAGATAAAATAGTGGAAATAACTACTGCAGAGCAGAATAAAGAAAAAAGAATGAAAAGAACTGAGGACAGTCTCAGAGACCTCTGGGACAACATTAAACGTACCAACATTCGAATTATAGGGGTTCCAGAAGAAGAAGAGAAAAAGAAAGGGACTGAGAAAATATTTGAAGAGATTATAGTTGAAAACTTCCCTAATATGGGAAAGGAAATAGTTAATCAAGTCCAGGAAGCACAGAGAGTCCCATACAGGATAAATCCAAGGAGAAATACGCCAAGACACATATTAATCAAACTGTCAAAAATTAAATACAAAGAAAACATATTAAAAGCAGCAAGGGAAAAACAACAAATAACACACAAGGGAATCCCCATAAGGTTAACAGCTGATCTTTCAGCAGAAACTCTGCAAGCCAGAAGGGAGTGGCAGGACATATTGAAAGTGTTGAAGGAGAAAAACCTGCAACCAAGATTACTCTACCCAGCAAGGATCTCATTCAGATTTGATGGAGAAATTAAAACCTTTAGAGACAAGCAAAAGCTGAGAGAGTTCAGCACCACCAAACCAGCTCTACAACAACTGCTAAAGGAACTTCTCTAGGCAAGAAACACAAAAGAAGGAAAAGACCTACAATAACAAACCCAAAACAATTAAGAAAATGGGAATGGGAACACACATATCGATAATTACCTTAAATGTAAATGGACTAAATGCTCCCACCAAAAGACACAGATTGGCTGAATGGATACAAAAACAAGACCCATATATTTGCTGTCTACAAGAGACCCGTATGCTAACACATATATATGGAATTTAAGAAAAAAAAAAATGTCATGAAAAACCTAGGGGTGAAACAGGAATAAAGACACAGACTTACTAGAGAATGGACTTGAGGCTATGGGGAGGGGGAAGGGTAAACGGTGACAAAGCAATAAAGAGGCATGGACATGTATACACTAAAAAAAAAAAAAAAAAAAAAAAATGGAGAGGCAAACAAGACCACCTCTCAATAGAGGAAGCCCAGTGGCCCACAGAGGCCCCAGATGCTGGCTCTCACCTGCAGTGCCTGACAAACTCAACGTTGGTGTAGCGAAGCTTGCCCAGGCTCTCCTCCAGGTACTGGCGGAAGCTGCGCAGGGACACCTGGACGACGTCGACGTAGCTGAGCAGTTCCTGGTGCAGAGTGCTGCTGAGAGTGACCAGCCTGGGGGACACGGGAGGGCAGGGTGGTGACCTGGGCACGGGCGGTCAGCCTGGGAGGTGGCTTGAGCTCCACATGCCATGCCCAGCTGTGGGGTCACCAGAACCACTGCCTGTCTTCTCTGGGTAGAAAAAGAGGCCTTAGAAGGAAATTCACGATGCCAGTGCATGTGGGGCTCTCAGTGAGCTGGACCAGAGGGCAGCCCTCTCCTCTGTCCGGCCCCTGCCACCAGATTGCTAAGAGAATCCCCAGGTCCTACTGGCTCCGCCTCCTCCTCCCTCCACCCGCTATAACTCACAGGCACCTCACCTCAAACCCCTGAGGGGCCTCCTGGGACCCCTCACTCTGCCCTGAGATCAGGGCATCTCCACCTCGAGCCGGGCCAGTGCTCCTCTCCGACGGGGGAACCCTGCCCCCTCCCCACCTTTCTCCATCCCAGGCCGGAGGGCCTCCTGCAGGAAGCTCTTCCTGACTTCCCCTGACAGGAGCGGTCCTTCCCACCATGGACGTTTCAGGGCACATCATCTGCACCCCGGCACTCTGACCACGGGCACCCTTTTCTCTCTTTGGCTGCTCCCCCACCCCCAGCGCCCAGCCCCCAGCCAGACGCTTCACACAGCTGCACCCTTGCGAAGAGGTGAAAACCCTTCTGGAAACCCTGACCCTTCTATTACCCACAGGGGGTGGGGTAACCACTCCTCTGAGAACAGCCACCTGGCGGGGATTCTAGGGCCACGAGGCTGCAGCTGAGACCCCCAGTGCCCTTACTTCTGGCTCTTGGTGGCGTTCAAGAAGATGTGCTCCATGTCGCAAATCTTGCGCTGGAAGTCTTTGCTCCTCATGTTCTGCTCCTCTTGGAACTGGCAGAACATCCTCCTCTCCTTCCTCAGCATCTCCATCACCCCCGCACAGTGGCTGTCCAGCCGCTCTTGGTGAAGCAAGAGTTCGGCTGGAAAAGGACAAGGGGAGAGGAGGCCCTCCAGGATCTCAAGCCAGCTCAGGACAGCGCTTTCCTGGACAGTGATGTGCCTCTCCCGGGCCAGCTACAGAGCAGGGACCTTTCAGGCCAAGGTCCTTTATCCTGTCCCCACTGCCCTCCCCGGGGCCTGGCCTGGGAATGGACACAGATCTCAGGGAGGCCAATATGAGACAGCCCTGGGTCTTTAACTGGAGAGGAGGATCTGGCCGGCTGTGATCAGCGAGGTTCCTGCGGTGGAGATACCCTGCCTGCAGCAGAAGGGAACAAAGCCTGGGAGACGGACAGCACCTCCCACCCCAGGAGCAGGTGGGGTGGGTGTTGGGGAGGGCAGGGATCTCGATGCGAAGGCCTGGGAGAAAAGAGCCAGCACAAAGCTGGGCAGTTGGCATGTGTCCCTTTATATCAGTGGCTTCTCATTTCCAATGAGTCTCAGTTACAATGGACTTCAAGAGCTCCATCATAGGCCTTTAGAGTTAGCAGAGAGTCCCAGCTCACCTCATCTCACCTCCTACTGCCTGGAGTGGAGGAAGTGCTATGGTCTCAGCTCTGCCAAAAACAAATGGTGGGATTCTGGGGCTTTGCTTCTCCAGCCTCGTTTTTCACATTATGCACTGGGCCAGGAGGCAGGGAAGGGGAAGGAAACCAGCCTTCAGGGAGCATCTTTGTTTATACTTATAATTAACGCACACATTTCCCATATGAGGACAACGAGGTTCCAAAAATGAAGCTGGTCTCCCAAGGCCACAAGCATTGGGCCTCTGGAGTCCACACTCTTTCGCTGCTCCAGGCAATAGGAGGTTGGGTAGGGTCACGTGGAGGCTCTCTGGAAGCTTTCAGGGTCAATAATGGAGCTTGAAGTGTGACTCGAGTAAAAACCTGACAGGAGCCGTTGAAGGATCCAAATAAAAGTGCCCTCCCTCCAATTAATGGAGCCCTCTGCCTTAGAGAGAAAGGGCACGTCTTTTTAAGTGTTAAAAATTATAAGCTGAAAATAATGGCTACCACTTTTGGAGGTTCTAGCTTATGCTAGATGCTCATGATTCCTCGCTGTACCATTTCAAGAAGAGTTAACCACCAACAGCATGCCTTCTGCAGGTTAGGAAGGGATCGGAGAGGTCAGGTAACCTGCCCAGAATCCCACAGCTAGACAGGTTGAAACTGTTAGCTCTGATTCCTGAACTAGAGGCTTGCCTCTAGGGTATCTGCCATGCAGGTGTGTGTCTGACAGGTGTGTGAGCATATCTGGGATCCACAAAGCTAAAATAGGACAATACTCTTCATTTCAGCATCTCACACCTTCTTTAAAAAAAAACCTTAAACAAGGATTCTGAGTACAACCTTCTCTGCCAACCTGGGAGGTACGAACCCTCACGCACATCTTCCAACGTGTGATGACAACATGCTAAGCGTTGCGTGGTACAAGCTGCTAATGAATGTAGGGCTGCAGTGGCACAGACACCGGGGGTCTGCAGTACCTGCCCTGACGTTGTGGATGTCCTTTTCAATGAGCTGGGCTCTTGGCTGGTGCAGGTGCAGACGCAGCTCCAGTTCTGAATCCAGCTCATCAATCTTGGTGGCCACGATGACCCGGGCATTGAGGGCACATTGGTCAAACCACTTCTCTAAGTGCTCAAAAAAGCCAGCTCGAAGCCTAAGGGAGAGACCAGCGAGGGTCAGCAATTGTGACCAGGGAGATATCTTTCCACACTGATGCTTAAAGTGCTTCCCCCTTCTACTACTTCTTCCTTATTTTATTTCCCACTACACTGTATCTCTTTGTTTGGGTGGACCATCATTCATTTAGCCAGACCCCCTGTTGAAGGACATTGGGTGGTTTCCAACCATTTGTTCTTACAAAGAAGACTGCAATGAATAACCTCGTACATGTGTCAAGTGTAGAACAATTTCTATAGGATTAAATTCCCTGAAAGGGAACTACTGAATCAAAGCCTGAAATACATTTGTGGATCTGGTAGATACAGCCAAACTGCTTCTGTTGCAAGGCAACTTGAACTCCCATCAACAATGAATAAAAGTTCCTATTTATCCATAGCTTCAGAATGTACTGTCAAACTCTTGAATTTGACAATTTTCTCATATTATGACTGAGATTGAGCATATTTTCATGTGTTTAAGACTATTAAATTTCTTTTTCTGTGTACTATCCATTAATATCTTTTGTCCATCATTCTAGTGTGTAGTTGCCTTTTTTCTTATTAATTTCTAGAATCTCTTTATGTATTGGGAACATGAGGTCCTTTGACTGAGATGTGAGTTGCAAATATTCTTCCCAGTTTATTATTTCATCCTGTTAAAATGTAGAGTGATTTTCTTGGCTATATATTGTTAAGATGTTGGTTCTCTCCAAATGTATCTACACATCCAATACAATAACAATTAAAAGCTCGGCAAATGTCTTCTTTCGGAAACCGATGAGCTGATTTCAAACTTATATGGAAATACAAAGGGCCAAGGAGAGTCAAAACAATCTTGGAGGACGTCAAGGTTGGAGGACTTACACCACCAGATAATAAGACTTAATATAAAGCTACAGTAATCAATCAGGGGGAGGTGGTGATGCGAGGCCTGGCAGAGCTGTGCAGAGAGGAGAGTCTTCTCAAATGGCCTGGGGTCAACTGGTTATCCATGTGGGAAAGAAATGAATCTGACTTCTACCTCATACATAAACAAAAATCAATTCCAGTTGAATTGTACATCTAACTATGAAAGTTTAAAACTATAACATTTATGGTAGATAACACAGGAGAATATTTTCATGACCTTGAGGCAAGCAAAGATATCTTAGATAAGACAGAAATTACCCTAACCCTAGTGAAAAAAACTGATGACTAGGACCTTATTAAAAGGATTTCTGTTCATCAAAAGATACCTTTAAGAGAGCAAAAAAGGCAAGCACAGTGAGCAGGATGAACATTTGCCATGTATTTAATAAAAAACTCATATCTGAGATCAATAACTCACATAAATTAATAAGAAATAAGATAGGCAATCCACCAGAAAAAAAATGGGCAAAAAATTTGGCTAGGCATTTCACAGAAAGATGACTAAATGGCCAATAAGTATATGACAAGGTACACAGCGTTGTTACTCATCAGGAAAATGCTAATTAAAACCACAAAGAAACACCACTACACATACACCAGAATGGTTAAAATAAAAACTACTGACAAAACCAAGTGAGGATGTGGAGCAACTGGAACTCTCATACACTGCTGTAAACTGTTAAAACAAAACCACTTTTGAAACCTCTTTGGCAGTATCTTTTGGTTGTATCTCCTCTGAGACAGATGGACACACATATAAGTCAATTTCCCAACAATTCCACTCTTAGTTATATAGCTAACAGAAATGTATACACATGTTCACCAAAAGAAGCCGGATATAAAAGAGTACATTCCATGGGGTTCCATTTAAGTAAGTTCAAAAACAAGTAAAACTAATTCAGAAGTTAGAATATTTGTTATCCTTGGGTAAGGGAAGGCAGTGACGTGAGATGGGTACATGAAGGAGGTTGGTAGTGCTGTCTTTCCTGTGGGTACTGATTACTGGGTGTGTTCCCTTTGGGTAATTAATTGAGTTATGCTCATAATTTCCATACTTTTTGGTATGTATCCTATGCTTCAACATTCAAATCCAATCCGTTGAACACAGAACTATTTTTTTGGTTGGTCTCAAGGCCAGATGGCATAGCGTTTGGTTCAAGACTCTGGAATTACAGGGTCTAGGTTCATATCCTGGATTTAACTACTTCCTATCTCAGAGATCTTATCCAAGTTATAAATTCTGAGCCTCAGTTTCTAGAATCACCTGTAAAATAAGCTAATTACAGTACCCCTCTCTTAGTTATTGAGAGTATTAAACTTTCTCAATAAATATTAGCTCCAATGGTGGTCCTTGCTTTTCTTCATTCCCTGGTCTATGGAGAGGGCAGACAATGGCCTGTGACAGAGGAAGGAGGAGGATGAGGTTCAAGTCAGAAGACATTTTCAAGGTGAGATGATGCTGAGGTGAAGAAGAATAGAGTCCAAAGGCCTGACTTTACTCCTTCTACTCCCTGCCTCTGGTCTCCTGTCCATGTATAAACATGGGAGGTAGACTAACCAGGTGATCTCTAGCTGGTTAGTCCTAGCTATGACACTGTAGTATCAGGAGGGCAATGCAAATGCTATCCAAGAGCCAAATGCAAATTTTCACATTTGTTCCAAATTCAAACATAAAGGACCAGAAAGAAATTTGGGAGTTAGGGGCAGTAGATATTCAGTGGTAAAATTATTCTATATTCTTCATTGTACTTTTTTCACTTTTCTACATTAAATGTGTCACATAACCAGAGCAAAATACCATACTGATATACTCATAACTATGGTCTATATCTATATAATTTTCCTAAAAAAGAAAAGAAAAGGAACTCTAATATTAACAGACATGCCAGGATCTAGAACCCAGAAACACCTTCTAGGGAAAACCCTGTTTCTTCTGTATTGATACAAGGCCCAGGCCAGCAAGTCATCCTGGGACAGGCAGAGGGCTCACTCTCACAGAGGATATCTGTGACTGCGAAAAATCCCTGGACATCTGCTACTTTGTGTTGTGCTTCTCATGTCTACCCTCAGTTACCGACGTGTTTTCTTTTCCAAAACGAGTCCAATCTTCCATTATACTATTTCACCTTGTTAATAAAACTCAAGGAGAATGAGAATAAAAGGGTTTTTTACTCACTGTTTCTTAATTTCTAAAACTAGTCTGGATGGAATGATCACTTGTTCTAGGACCTTGGCACTGGAAGTGTCATTGAAGAGAATGGCAGAAAGGTTGGAATGGGGCCTCTTGCTACTCTCTTCTTGTTCCAGGGGCAGGAAGACAAAGTAAGTGGTCCCACTGGACGTTGTGAAGGACTCCATTTCCTCATGGGAGACCGCTCCCAGACTCTCTTCCTGGGTTCTGACCTAAGCAGAAAACAAGACTTTAGACTTGCCATCATCAAACAGACTTGGTGATCCCTACCACAGGTTCCGTGACATCAGAGGTTGTAAACCTGTGGGACAAATCTTGCCTGTGATTGCTTTTTGCCCATACAGTGCCTTTTAAAATTGGGAAATTCCACCTAAAAATCTGGATTTCTGATTTCTTTTTAAAATCAGAAAATCTGGAAATTCTGAGCCTACATTCCCACAGGGCATTGTTGGCTGGAACTGAATAATGGCTGCATGGTTGCCATCGACTGAACGTTGATGTCCCTCCAAAATTCATATCCCCAGTGTGTTGGTAATTGCAGGTGGGCATTGGGAGGTTATTAGGTCATGTAGGCAGAGCCGCCCCTCATGAATGGGGTTAGTGCCCTTATAAAAGAGATCTCAGAGAGCTCTTGCCCCTTCCACCATGTAAGGACACAGAAAGAAGGCAGCCGTTTGTGAACCAAGGAGTAGGCCCTCACCAGACACTGAAGCTGCCAGCGCCTGGATCTTGAATTCCCAGCCTCCAGAACCGTGAGAAATGAATGTCTGTTGTTTACAAGCCACCCAGTCTGTGGTGTTCTGCTAGCGCAGCCTGAGAGGACTAAGACAGTAGCCTCTCTCATGTGTCACTATTTTACACTTGGTGTCCAGCCCTCTTTTATATTGCATGTCTGTGGGCATTTGAGTTTGGGGTCCCTGTTCAAAAAGAGGCCTCATATGCCAATTCTTCCACAGCAATATAGGAAAAGAGTCATTTGCAATTTCATGATTATGGAATTCAAATTACTGTTCTGTGAGTTTGAATGTGTTTTGAGGACAAGATTTATTTATTTATTTATTTATTTTGTGTGTGTGTGGTATGTGGGCCTCTCACTGTTGTGGCCTCTCCCGTTGCGGAGCACAGGCTCCGGACGCGCAGGCTCAGCGGCCATGGCTCACGGGCCCAGCTGCTCCGTGGCATGTGGGATCTTCCCGGACCGGGGCACGAACCCGTGTCCCCTGCATCGGCAGGCGGACTCTCAACCGCTGTGCCACCAGGGAAGCCCGACAAGATTTATTAATATGAGAGTTACTTCCCTGCACTCTAAGGGGAGCTATCTGCCAACTTGGATATGGATCTTTTTTCTTACATAAGCAGAGAATGGGAAGAGAGAAGGAATGGAGGGGCTAAGTTGGTCTACACAATAAAGAGGAGCTGGGAAAGAGGGAGGACCGAGGAGGGATGAGGAAAGTCGAGGGGTGACTTCAGAGTAGGTTGCAAGATGGGATGTGAGGAGAGGAAGGTGAATTTTAAAAAGCATTGCTGGGGGCTTCCCTGGCAGCGCAGTGGTTGAGAGTCCGCCTGCCGATGCAGGGGACACGGGTTTGTGCCCCGGTCCGGGAAGATCCCACATGCCGCGGAGCAGCTGGGCCCGTGAGCCATGGCCACTGAGCCTGCACGTCCGGAGCCTGTGCTCCGCAACGGGAGAGGCCACAACAGTGAGAGGCCCACGTACCACAAAAAAAAAAAAAGCATTGCTGTGAGATAAGAATTGGATCCCTGCTGACAAAAATAAAAGGTGTGCAGACATTTGTTATTCTCTATATGTACCCCAGTGGAGACTGTGCCACTGGGGACCCCAGCTTGTCTTAGGGACACACGGAGTGAACACAGCACACCTTCCATACCCAAGAGTGAATCCGCTGCTGGCCTACCTCATCCACAGATGAACTCTCATGCTCTTCCTCTTCTTCCTCCTCTTCCTCCCTCTCCTCCTCCACCTTTTCCTTTTTCTCCTCCTCTTCTTCTTCATGAACCATCACGTTTGCCTGGTTCGGGGGTGATTTTAAGGAGCTGTCTCTTTCAACATGCGTTTCTTCTAATCCCGGAATAGAGTCCCCTCTGGACTCATCCATCTCTTCACTCAGTACAGACTTTTCCTGTGGGCTTACTACCACCTCTTGAGTGGTGGGGGACTCGATTTCTTGATCTTCTACTTCTTCTATCTCTTCCACTGGCCTGAGGGAACTCGTTCCCCTACTTAAGCTTTCCTCACCTTTGCTCGCGTCTGCTTTAGGCCTTTGTTTTCCCCTCAGTTTTCTCCTTCTCTCCTGGAATTGCTTTTCATGTGGTTCTGTTGATGACCAAGCCCAAAGCCCAGGAAGAGACAGGTTACCAATACAGCCTGCTTGGGCCTCCCCAGACCCCAGGTATACAAGCGTGGAGTCGGGGAGACTCAGACTTGAATTGTAAAAGTGTTACCTGGTGCCCTCAGTCGGAAGATGACTTCACCCTCCAGGTTCTACAAGGCAAAAACACGGACACGGAATGAGCAGAGCGCCACTTCTGAGGGCGTATCTTTTCTTTTAAGGAAAAGGCCCCGCCCCTCCCCTTCTACATCTGATGCAGGCCTTGACCACTTGTTTCACAGGGGTAATCAGGGTGTTCCCAATCAGTTTTCCTTAATCCCAAGCAGGCTAGCAAAGCTTTCATCACACAATGGCAATCACAGAATAAAATCTCATTCTGACACATTTTTAGTAGTGATCTGGAGCAAAAAGCAAGAAAGTATAAATGGAGGGATGCAAACAAAGGGGCAGGAATCTGCTACACCCAGTGCTGGATGCAAACATACAGAATGAACATGATTTACAAGATCTGGGAGCCCCCTCGTCAACACTACAGATTCCCTCTCTCACAGGCTGTGGGTGAAGTTCTGGATATAGTGTGCCATGGATAAGAGTGGATCCGAATTCCAGCTCCTCACAAGCTGGATGACCTTGGGCAAGTCCCTTAAACCCTATGGGCTCAGTGTCTTCCCTGTGACACGGAGACCACAGTAGCACCTACACTTTAACCCAGGCAACCAGACTGATCTCAAAGATAGTGAGCTTCCCCACCGACAGCCTGAGTTCCACCTCAAGCCAGGTGCCCCACGAAGCATTCACGAGCAATTGGGACACGGATCCCTGCTTGGGGGAGGGATTCTCTGAGGAGTCAGGAACCCCACACCTATGGGAAACCCTCACCAAGTTCAGTGTCAGCCACAAGTATCTTCAGCCCTGGCTGTGCAGGACTCTGGGTGCGTGTGTGGGAAAGAGCCAACTCTGGGAGAGTCAGACCAGGACACTCCGGGCATTCGTGCATTTACCAGGGAGCACTCAGTGTGTCTGTATTATGTGCAGGACACTGCTGAGGGCAGTGGAAGCTGGACGAAAGTTAGGAGGGCACACCTGCCCCTCAGAAAACCCCTTCCAGTAGGATGCCCTGAACTCCTGCATTTGACAGTGACCAACGTACAAGCCCGTTCAGGGAAAGGAGAGGTGATGGGGTGAGGAAAGGGAGATGAGGGTCAGAGTGAGTGGGGGGGATCTTGTCACTGGCAGTGGCTGGAAGTATGGGTGGGTTTGGGGTGTGTGGAAACAGAAGGATCCCGGCAGAGGAGCAGGGTGAGGAAGGGCAGGGGGCAGTGGCAGATGTAGGAAGAGTGAGGAGTTTGCTGAAGCAGGGAGAGTCAGGGCGGGACCCAGATGCGGGGGGCCTCTGAGGTCATCTAGGGACTGTGGGCTGGGTTTGGTAGGGGCTGCAGAGCTGGTGAGCAGGAGAGTGGGTACCTCAGAGCTGTATTTTAGGAGGGTTATGCAGCAGTGGTGAGTTGGGTGAATGGAACTCAAAGAGTCACATAAATTAGCCTTTTAATTATAATTCCATTCAAGCCTGAGGCCTGGATTCTGAGCCCTTCAACCTCTTTTAATCTGAGAAGAGATGGTCTCTTTAGGAGACGCTTTTAGCTTCTCACTCCTTGATGTCCTGACATAGATTCTAACTCCCCACAGTCCAGAGAGGCATTCAAAATTGAGGCAAATAAGACCTAGACGTCATCCTCTCCCCATTGCTCCTTCGTGAGCAGCTGGGATTTTTTTGTATCCCTTTCCATACCTGTTCAAAGATTTCACGAACACAGAAGTGTCGGCTGAGGGTAGAGCTGTAGGAGTTGAGTTCCTTCAGTATGATCGCTGGGTATTCCATCACTTCCTTTGTCAGGAGGCCATGAGAACTCTCATACCTGGGAGGCAGGGAGGTGAGACCCCTGTCTAAGGGAGGTCAGCTGGGTGTGAGAGACCCCCAGCCAAGAGCCATGCCTGGGACCACATGGAGGTGGGCTTGTATCTGGCATTTAGCTCTGCGCAGAGCTACTGCGTAGGTTTCCTTTTACAATAACAGTCTTTGCTTTGCTTTGCTATTTTTCTGATCATACCAAGAATACATACTCTTTGTAGAACATTTAGGAAACACACGTGAGAGAGTTCTCTGCATGTTGTAACATGGGTTCCCACTTCCTGTCTACTGTACTAACCCTGTCCTTGAACTTTACCTATATTATCCCATCAAGCACTCCAAAACCCCAAGGCCCAGACTTCTATCTGTTCCCTAGTTAAGACCAAGGTTCAGGGGGTTACTTATTTGCTTTAAAACGTACTTCTGACTCTAAGTACTGCAGTCAGTTGGCAGTGCAGTTCCATTTCTGTGACTAGTCCTTACAAAGGCCCCAAGCTACGAGATAGTTCACAGGGAACTGCTTTTAATATTGAGAGACTGGCACCCGTCTTAAAAAGCTAATCAACTGGAGGATGGTTAATTCATTACGAAGCATCCGTATTAATGAACGGATGGTCATTTAAAAATGAAAAAAATCTGCAGTTATACAACAATTCTTATCTTAAAAACACTGTATGTGTATATACATATCCACATTTATAAAGGTCTGTGTTCACAAAAAGGACGACTTGGGCAGAAGTTAGGAGAATTTCCTACATGTTTGCATTTGTTAACTTTTTTTTTCTTTAACAAAGCATGTATGTTTTAAAAGTTAAGGAGGTGGGGGAGGGTCCATGCTCTTGACCTTTAAACTCCATGGCATAGAAACCTCCCTCCATAAACTTTTCTGATCCAAGTTCTCCCTGAAACCTTTTCTGCTGGCTGAGGGTAGAGCTGCAAAGAACCACAGTGATCTCTGATGTAGGAGGCATCATTGGGCTGGGCCCCTAGGCAGGCACCTTCTGATCCTGAATATGAATTCCAGGCCATCCCCTTCTGGCGTCTGGTCTGCCTACCTGCATTTCATATTCTTCAGAAAATCTTTGGCCTTTACCAGGTGTAACTTCAGGATATTCTCACAGCTTTGCTGCCTCAGTTGGTCCAAGAGCTTATCGAGGTGAGCCTCCTGGGCCTGGTAGCCACACCCCAAACAGAAGGAAGCAGATGTGAGTTACCAGAGCTCGACGAGTGTACGTGACACGCAGAGACCCTGCCCCTGGAGCTGAGGTCCAGGTGCCCCAGGCAGGCTCTTTTCTACAAAAGGGGCACCAAATGTACCACCATCCTTACTCTCACTGCTCTGGGCCTTTGGGCTCTTTTCCCTGCCTGGAATGTTCTTCTCTGTCTATGTTATAGCCCTGGAGACCCTTCCTAGATGGGACTCCTCAGGGACATGTCCCTCACCCCCAGCCCGCCCGGGCAGGCCCCCGCTACACCTTCCGGAGGCACCTACTCCCTGCTCTCCTTCTCACCTGTTGTGTTGTGCTCGACGTCAGATGCTGAGTGCACCCCTCCACCCCTAGACTGTGTGAAGGTAGGTGGGTGGGGGCCAGCTCATGTCCTGTGGGGACAGGATGACTGCCAGAGGTAGATTCTCCGTGCCCCGCAGTCTGTCTGTCTCTCATGCAGACCCCCTCACAGACATGTCTGGATCCGGCATCCATCGCACAACCCAGACCTGACTCTGGCAGGATTCTTCTGCTCCCATGCAGCCCCGTGACCAAGGTGAGCCTCAGTTTCCTATCTGCTCAAGTTTTATAGCTTGAGGCTTTACATTTGAGTCTAAGATACATTTGGGGTTAATTTTTCCATAAAAATAAAATACATAAAATATGGTGTGAAGTATGGATTGAACTTTTCTTTGCTTTGTATCTGAACGCTGGCTGAGTTCACGGGCCACCAAGCAGAGCCACTGGGCAGCTGACAGTCCGGGTGTGGCCTTGCGCTCATGCCTCGTGGGGGCTACCTGGATGCCGGGCCCACACCTGGCTCTCGCGGCTGTGCTTCTGCCGCTGCTGCTCCATCCTCTTCTCGAGCTCCAGCTCCTGCATCAACAGCATGCTCCGATGTACCTCCCACAGCTGCACAGCCTCCTGGAAATAGCTGAAGAGATCTGAGTTCTGCCGCTCTGTCTGCTTCGCCACAGTCTCGAAGGATTTCTGCGGTGGCAGAACCCAGAGAAGGGGCCTTAAGTGCCAATCGGCCCAGGCTGAGGAGAAGAGCCCCACTCACGAGGCTCCCTCGCCAGCCAGTGGAGGCCCATGTCACTGGCTGTCACTGCCTGGGCACCATCCCTCAAGGTTTTCTTCTGTGCCACATCGTGGCTCACGGTCCCCTCTCTGCTGGGACAGCATTTCTGGTCTGTCCAAGGCCATGCCCTCGGACTGGTTGACCTGAAGTCCCATCTCTAGACCTGCCCCATGTCCACTGAAGTCCCTGACAGAAAGAAGATGGAGTTTGGGGCCTACAAAGAAGATGATGCCACCCTAGACACCAGCCTGGCATCAGGTGGGCCATACCCACCTTGGACTGGGGCATCCCTCCTTCTTTGGATTCCCTGACTCAGGACCTGAGCCAAACACCACAGTCTACTGTTAAATCCTCACCTCTCCCTCTTTCACGTGTGTCTCTTATACTCTCCTAGGGTCTGGGGTTGGCAAACTGTGGCCCGTGAGCTAAATATAGTCCCCTGCCTATTTCTGTTTAAACTTGGGAGCTAAGCACAGATTTTACATTTTTTAATGGCTGAATAAAACCTAAAGAAGATATTTAATGATGTAAAAATTATATGAAATTCAAATTTCAGTGTCCATAAATAAAGTTTTATTGAAACACAGCCATACCCATTCATTTCTGCATTGCATAGGGCTGCTTCTGTGTGACAGCAGCAGAGCGAGAATTTGTGCCAGAAACCTGACAGCCCACAGAGCCTAAAATATTTACTATCTGGCCCTTCACAGAAAACGTGTGCTGACCCCTGCTCTAGACTCTAAGCATCATGGGATGCAGGCTTACTGCTCCTCGTGACCTTCAGCACCCAGACTCGGCAAGGGTTCGGGGAGCACTCACTGCCCGAGACTGTCCAATCGGAGTCCGCGGGTGACTGAGGCATCAAGGGGTGAGCCTGGAGCACCCGGCACAGGGGCACTGCTCCGAGGGGCTGCACGCACCAGTGACGGCAAAGTTGTAAGTCCCCGGGCTCCCACTCCTCTCACAGCCCAGCACGCCGGGTGCCCCCCACCCTGCTCCCCAGCTGCACAGGTCCCCAGTTACGCACATCCAAGGCCTCCAGCTCCTCCTCCGCCTTGCTCTGGAGATTTCCCACCATCTGGAAGAAGGACGGGCTCACCAGGCTCTCTGCTTCCTCCTCAGTGAAGGCCTTCCAGTCCAGCAGCTGCTTCTGGAGAGGTACAAGGCAGAGCCTGGCTTAGGGCTGATGGGGGCTTCACCTCAGGGCTGGTGCTGCCCCTGAGATCGCCTCCCAGCCACGCCCGAGAACTCAGCGGAAACTCCCACAGCAGTGGAGACGGTCCAGCTTTATCTGCCCACTGTGTCCAGGTGCTATGTGCTGCCCCTGTTCACTGAATCCCCCAGAGGTGTTCTCATTAGCCCCGTTTGGCAGATAGGAAACCAAAGCTCACAGAAGTGAAGGAACTTGCTGGAGGTCACACACCTGCCAAGTGGTGGAACTGGGATCTGAACTCAGAACTGTCCTACTGCACACCCTACAGGCATCAGCCGCCATCCTACATGGCCTCAGCGTTGCTGCAAGCCAGACACGGCTCCCATTTCCTGTCTGCAATTACGCCAACTGGAAAGCCAGCTCTCTATATCAATAAAGACTTGATTTATGTACAAAATCTAGAATAAATCAACCTCCCCCAAATTAAAAACGTGTCTCTAGTGATATACTTCCAATGCTGCTGCCCAGGAACACCAGGCGCCCCCTGTCAGGCTCAGAGTGCTCTTGGGGTACGTGAGGACGTCAGCATTCACCCCCTGCATGCACCCAACCAGGGGCCATGAGCATGGGTACAAGGCATCAGCACTCAGGGCCACAGGGCCATGGGGCTCTGGGGAGGGCGTGAGTGACGAGGTGGTGAGCGCTGGGGGTGTGGCCTTGGGGAGGCTCTCCAAGGGCACAAGGTTTCCCTCCAGGCTTTACTCCTAAAGTCTGACGCCCCTGAGGGGCTGACTGAGAGGCACGTGACTGCCCCTAAGGCCACAGAGCAAGTGGGCAGAGCCCTGTGGGCTCGGACAGCCCCTGGGCCTTTTGCAAACTGGTCTTCTCACCTCCAGATGGGGCCAGCGACACCCACTCTGCAGGGCCTTGTAGGATTTGATGAGAGTGGGTGCAAGAGTGTGGCACAGCCCCCAGAGACCACAGCGCCCGCACTGTGCATCACACTGGAGAGCGCTCTGCTCCCCTGAACGCTGCTCACCTCAGAGTCTTGGTGGCAGAGCCAAAGCTCGACAGACACACACACGAGGGGGGTGGATGGAGGAACAGGCGCTTCTTGGGGCCCACAGGTGAGACCCTCATGGCTTGGGGACTCCTACCGCCCGAGCCGGCAGGTTACACCATCTTCAAAATGATTAGGTTTTTGGGGGTTTTTCATCTAAACAGTTTTCCCAAGGAGGCAGGGAGGGGGCATTCTGACCCAGTATGTCCTTGCACCTCAGAAAACCAGGCATTGTAATTGAAGGGGGTTGTGAGAGGACTCGCTGTCTCACCCTCTAACAGAGGTGGGCAAGTGGAGTGAAGTTGTGTGTGATGCCAGTGGCAACACTATCTACAAAAGGGAAGCATTGGAAATAACTCCCATGACATGACCTCCATTGAATAAATAAAGTGAAGCGATACAGACGGTCAAGGGTGAAGGCTGAGGTGATCAGAGGGGGAAACTTTGTCCGTGGGGTCAGGGAAGGCTTCCTGGAGGAGGTCATGTTGGGGGCCACTGAGGGGTGGGTGGGAACAGCTGGGGAGAAGAGGGTCCAGGCTGAGGGAACAGCTTCAGAATGCCCAGAGGCCAGCGTGGAGGGAAAGCAGGGGGTGCGGGCTGGAGAGGGGCAGGGGCATGCCCTGTGCTCCTCTCCTCAGACGGGCCAGGAGGGGCACCCACCTTGCACTTCTGCACTTGGGCCAGGCACTCCTGCCAGGTCTTCTCATACTGCAAGCGGATCCGCATCATGTAATCCACGTGGTAGGCGTCTCCATAGGTGGAAAAAAGACGTCAGCAGCTCTTCCAGAAGAAGAGGGGAGGTTGGCAAGAGGAGTTTCCCCGTCGCTCAGGGCAGAGGCTTCTCCCCAGCCAAGTGCCTCAATAGCGGGGATAATTTAGATCAGGGGCTGCTATCTCCCTCGCCTCAAAGTTCCTGACACCCCAAGATAAGGACCTCAAATGAGGAGCCACCTTTTTCTGTTCTGACCCTAATTCTTGACTCAGTTTCGAGGCTGGTGAAATTCTTTTGGGGGAGTTGCACCACGTCACAGAACAGTAACCAGGTGCAAATTAAGGAGCGTTTACAGATCATGTCTGTGGTGAATACCGTAGGAAGTGAATGGACCAGCGGAACATTCCAAAGCTGATGGATTGATTAATTGATTGATTGATCTTCTCTTCTTCCTCCGCCCTACTGTTTCTGGTTTATAGTCACCTCGGTGTATCTCTTGGTGTCTAAGATAAGGAACTGAAGTTTAATGTTCCTGGCAGTTCTAGAAACTGAAAGATAACACAAAGATTGTGTGGTGGTTGTTCCTTGACAAGGGCTGGGAGGAGGGCAGGCTGGATGGCAGTTAGAACACTGGCGAAGGTAGGGCTTCCCTGGTGGTGCAGTGGTTGAGAGTCCACATGCCGATGCAGGGGACACGGGTTTGTGCCCCGGTCCGGGAGGATCCCACATGCCGCAGAGCGGCTGGGCCCGTGAGCCATGGCCACTGAGCCTGCACGTCCAGAGCCTGTGCTCCGCAACAGGAGAGGCCACGACAGTGAGAGACCCGCGTACCGGAAAAAAAAAAAAAAAAAGAGCACTGGGGAGGGTAGATGTGTAGTGAAACTGGTGAGGAGAGGCCATAAAGCTGGTTTCTCCCATCCCCAGGGCCGCTGCCTAGGCTAGCACACCTCCACCCTTCCTATGAAGTCACTATGATGAAGCCCCGCCCCGGGTCTCTGTGCTTCTGTTCCTGTACCCCTCTGATCCGTTCCCCCCTCTAACCTTATCACTCCCAGCTCAGAACCTTCCACTGGGTTCCCACTACCTTCAGGATAAAGTTCAGCCTTCCGCACATGGCCACATGGCAAGCACAGTCTGGCCCTCTGGCATCTTCCAGCCTCGCCTGCCACCTTCTCCTTTCCCTGAAGGCCCCAGCTCTGTCTGACCTCTCAGCCTCCCCACGTACTAGTCTTCCGGCTTAGAGAGCTCCCCTGAACCCTGGGCCTGGCTACCTGGTACTTGCCTTGCAGGTCTCAACTGGATGATCACTTCCTTGGCAAGGTGTCTTATAACCTTTAACCAGGCTGTGCCCCCAAATACACATTCATGTAGCTGGCCACCTGTCCACTCCCTGCTGTAACATCCTGCGTGGTCTGACTTCCGCTCTGGACTGGAAGCACTCAAGAGAGATCCACCCTGCTGGTTACCAGGGCCCAGCACCACACTTGTTCCTAGGAGGCGTCCAGTGAATGGCAGCCATTGCTATTATTTAGGGTCTCGGGACTCTTATGCTTGGTATTATAATATAATTATAATACCTTTGGAATTATAAACCCGAGAGCCCTGGGAGCAGTGGTGGGTACTACTAACCAAAGCACCCAGGTCAAGTCTGGCTGTGACACTTCCTTGGCTGTGTGACCTTGGGCAGGACACTTCACCTCTCTGTGCCTCTGAATCCTTCTCTATCACAGAGGGCCAATGACACCACTGACCTCACTGGGTTGCCTCAAAGGAGATTGAAATACTGTATTGAATATATCTTCTAGAGCAAGACTTGGCAAACTCTGCTAGATAGTAATATTTCCAGCTTTGAGAGCCATACAGTCTCTGCTGCAACCACTCATTTCTGCTGTTATAGAGCAGAAGCAGCCAGAGACAGTACGCAAACAAATGAGTGGAGCTGTGTCCCAATGACCCTTATTTACTAACGGGCAGTGGCCTGTGGGCTGGAGTTTGAGGACCCTGGTAATAGAGAATTTCTAAACATTACTATTTATTCTTGAGCACTGAGTAAGCCAGCCACTGAACTATGACTGGACTGCAGGATTGCACGTGATTCTTACATCAACCCCACAAGGTAGGTACCTTTATTACTCCTCTTGAGATTCCTATTTTATGGAGGAGGAATTGGAGGCCAAGAGAGGCCATGACTTCCCCTAGGTCCCAGAGTGGGGACAGTGCACCTCATACATCCAGGGTCTGGCCCCTGAGCCGTCCTCACAGGTGGTCCTTGGAGCCATCCCTCTGGCTCCATGCTGTGGTCAGGGGTCAGAGTGTGGAACCAGCTGGGAAGTGACTTGGGAGGTGGTGGGAGGAGGAGGGGCTCTGCCAGGCAAGGTCTGGGGGTCCGAGATAAACCCTCAGAGCTTACTCTTCTCTCCACACCCCAACCCTTCTTCCCCAAGAGGGACTTGCCACCTACTCCTGAGTTTATAACAGACTCTCACATAAATGACTGGCTGGCAGACTGAAGCTGCTACGAAGCTACTACTTGAGCAGAGTTCTGGTGACACTCAAGTGGGATCCCACAAACGTCACTCACCGAGGTGCTTATTCAGGGAGTTGAGAGTAGAACGCCATTCAGTCAGCTGAGCTTTGCTGTAATTGGGGGGCAGGAGGTCACTGGGGAAGGAAGATGTGACACGTGAGCCATACTTGAATAAAACATTCACTTACCAAAATTGGTAGCATCTTCAAGGAACACGGGTCTAGGGAAGTATCTACGTAAATACCGATGAAATGAGTGACCTGTTGGGGATTTCCTGGTGCCAAAAGCATACCTCGTGAAAAGGTCTGATAACATTATTGAGCATGTTACTTAGAAAATAAAACTGAATTTTCCTAATGGAAAAAAACCAAATGGTTATCACACGACCCAGGAAGCCACTTCGAGGAACCTAATGAGAGATAACAATATAAAATGCATACAGAGTTTATGCATTAAGACAGTTCTTTAACAGTACTGTTTATAAACACTCAAAAGATCAAAAACAACCTTCATTCCAACAATAGGGACTTGTCTAAATAAAATACATGAATTCTCTTCTGTAGTCACTAAAATGAGTGTAGCAGGTTGAAAAATGGTCAGTATCGTTAGGTCCTCCCACCAGCAGGTGGAGTCTATTTTTCCACCCCTGGATCTGGGCTTGGCCATGAGATTTGCTTTGGCCAATGGGACACTAGCAAACATGACACAGAAAAGGCTTGGGGAAAGGGCTTATGCATTCCGCTTGCCCTCTCTTGCTGTAGGGAGCTCTTCTGCCAGCACCACCACCATGCCTACAAGCCTGGATTAGCCTCCTGGAGGCTGAGGGAGCAAGTGGAGAGAGGCCCCAGCTGAGGCTCCAGACACGGGAGTAAGGCCATCCAGCCCAGCCACAGGGAACTGCTCGGCCAGCTCACAGAATCATGAGAAGCAAAAAATGATTGTTGCGTTAAGCCACTAAGGAAGTTACAGGTGGTGTTTACTGATGTGGAAAAATGCATATGACATGCTATTTATTGTCCAAACCAGGACATTTTGCCAGTGAAAGGGGGATGAGATTAACAATTATGTCAGGACAAGACGTGTAACCCAGGATGGTCTTGGGCAGCCCCCTCATAGTGGGACAGTAAAGAGCAAAAGGTAGGTACAAGAGTGTGCAGGGCATAATCTCAAGTCTAAACATTGTACTAAACGCAATGTGGCATCCTAGATTGGGTCCTGGAACAGAAAAAGGACATTAGTGGAAAAACTGGTGAAATCCGAAAAAGTCTGGTGCTTACTTAATGGGAACTCATCAAAGTTAATTTCTTAGTGTTGACAAGTGTCCACAGGCAGTGTAAGATGACAACATTAGGGAAACTGGATTAGGAGTATACAGGAATTCTGTGTGCTACGTTTGTAACTTTTCTGTAAATCTAACATTACTCCAAAATGCAAATTTTATTTTTAAAAACTATTTTAAAATTACATGCACATATACTTACTGGGTCCAGGAAAATCCATGGGAATTCTCCTGGGATTTTGGGAGATACCTCCCTCTTGGGGCCCTGGGAATCTTAATAAGACTCCCCACCCCTCTGCCATCACTGCCCACAAGCCTGCAGAGGGCCTGGCATGCGCCGAAACAAGGATCCTCGCCAGGCGTCTGGGCTCTGGGTCTACAGAGGAAGGCCTGGAGCTCTGGGCCGGGATGGGATGTGGGCGCTACGTGTGATCCCATATGAGGCAGTTCCATGGAACAGCTCCTCGGGCGTGATTAGAAGGCTCCCTAGCAGCCGCTGACAGGTCAAGGAAACATAGGTGGTGTCTACACAGTGTGCTTTGTGGGAGCTGCCCAGACCTCTTTGCACAAACACCACAAACCCAAACCTCCGCTCGACACTCACTGCAATTCTGTGATCAAGGCTTTGCAACTTTAAGTTGTGTGTTTAAGCATTGTGTTTGCAATGCTTCCAGACAGTGGGATTATGTCCTGACTTCACCTTTTTATATATTCCCACTGCTGGGTCCTATGTCCTATAAATGTGCTCTTGCCTCTGATTTCTTATAATTGCCCCCACCTTCCTCCAGGCCAGGTCACAGCACACACCCAGCTCCATGCTCTGCCTGCAGACACTGCCATTATACAGTGTGTCCCAGCTTTGGCCAGAAGCATCAATGAATGTATTTTTCTCCAGGTCTTTGGCCCTGTCTCTCTCCTCCACTCAGGCAGCAGTCAGCCCCACATTCACAGCCTGTATGAGGGATGTGGTGGGGCATAAAAGACATCGGCCTAAAAATCTTTCTGCATTTTGTCTGCAAAAGTCTAAGTTCTTAGAAGAGTCGAGAACACTGTTGAGGAGAAGGCATTTGTGGGAGTGGGCTGAGAGCCCTGAGGAGGAGGAGGGCGCTGGGGACCAGGACTGTCTCCTCACCCAATAGAAAGGGGCTGGGGGGAGGTGCAGACACAGCAGGATGGCGGGTGCCTGGCAGTGCCAGCCTGGCAGTACCACCAGCCTACTTCCTGGTGGCACCATGGGAGCAGCAGCAAGACCCACATCTCTGGACAGCAACGGTTGCCTGGCGTGTGAGGACTCGGGGGCTCAGAGCAGCCTCCTCAAGACTCCTGCGTCCAACAGTCTGGAAGCAGCAGCAGTTGCCCAGCTGCATGTGTGTGGACCAAACTCTGAGGACCAGACTCCCACCACCGGGCCTGGCTTTGGGTGGGATTCCGTAACTTTCCCTCAGTGGACAGGATCCCCAAGAAAGACTAAGTTTTGCCCAGCTTTATGAACAGGGACTAAGTGGAGTCAGAGAAAACAACAAAAGCACTTTTCCTTGTGTTGAGATTTTTATCCACGTTAATTTCACACTGCATGAAAATGTGGCTGCACATGGGGCAGGAGATGCCAATCCTGAGGGAGTCCTTCTGGCTCACGTTGTGGGGGTCCTAATAGTCATTTACGTCCCAGGAGAACTTGAGCTCTGTGGTGGGGAGACGGGAAGAACCTGCATCTCAGCGTCCAACGAGGGACCATCCCAGCGTCCAAGGGACCAAGGAGGTGCACGGGTCCCAACACATGAAATGTCTTTGCCTTGCAGGACCACACAGGCTCCATCCTGCTGCTAAGGGTGGATGCTACAGGCTCCCCAGATGGTGGGCTTCCAGGGTCTAGAACAGTCAGTATGCCCCAGCCAAAGAGCTTATCATGGGATCAGCTGGACCCAGGTGTGAGGGAAGCACCCACAGCCTCTGACAGGTCCCTGTCTGCTGGCAGCAGCCTCCTCATCAGCCTCCAAGCCTTCAGCTTCACTCATACCCCTCTACCCACCCTCCGAACTGCAGAGCTGATGGAGTCACTCTGCTCCCCACTGCCCTCAGGAAAAGTCTAGCCCCTGACCTGGCCCCTCCTTCCCCCACTCCCCTCCGACCTCACCCCTGCCATTACCCGCTTCCAAGCTCTTTGGCAGAACCACACTAAACTTCTTTCTGCAGCAAATGTGTCACGTGCCCTGTTGCCACTGGGGCTGGGACACCCCAGAACATGGACCCAGGCAACCAGCCCAGGATCAGAGAACTGGGAGATGGCCGGGTCTGGAGGACACCTCAGAAGAAAGGTCAACGCTGAGGACTGTGCCTGCCTCCCCCATGGACCCCCGAAAGGTGCCCCTCCCCAGCGGCCCCTCCTTCTGTACCAGATGGTGCAGAGATGGTCCAGCCGCTTTTGCTGCAGGGCGCTCTGGTTCTTAAACATGGTCTCCAGCTCCATCTGCACAGCTGGAGGAGTCTGGATCCTTTCACTGGCCATGAACTCACTGGGCGTCCAGACACGTCGGCACCATGCAGAGGAGGGGAGGGGCAAGGTGGATGGGAGAGAAGGGATGAGACCCACGGTAAGAACGTTCAGAACCCTAGCACCCAGACACCACTCCCAGCCCCTTCCCCTCCATCCAGGCATCTGAGGAAAGGAGGGAAGAAAGAGAGGGAAGGAGAGCGGGGGAGAGAAGAATGGAGGGACCAGCAGGCACAGACCGGGTGTGGGTCCTGACTGCCGCCTCCAGCTCTGTGACCTTGGGCAAGTTGCCCCCGCTGAATCTCAGTTTCCTCTTCTGTAATGGAGCTAATGACAGTACCTTCCTCAAGGAGTACTTGTGAGGACCCAGCAAGATAATGTGAGCAAAGCCCTTAGCACCGTGCCTGGCTCCTGGGAAATGCCCAGGAAATGTCAGCACCTGCCATCACTGCCGATGATGATTACTGACATCTTAACAACCTCCCAAGCCCACGCCCAGGCTGAGACCAGGCACTTTCCATACAGCAACTTGTTGACCATCACTGAAACCCTATCACCAGTTCATCACGGCACCTGCAGAAAAAGGCTCTGTATGTTCAAGCCCTTGACCAAGGTCACAGGGAAAGTACAGGTGCAGCCAGACCTCAATACACTTTTCCTTCCTCCCCAGAGTCAGACTCTGGTGCTCTCCATCTAGAAATGCGGGCGTACAGATGGGCCTCCCACCCCCACGGCTACAGCACAGACAGACACTCTTTGGTGTCCTCAGACATCTTGGTCCCAAGAGTCCCTTTCTTAGCAAAAGAAAGCCTTCCTTACTGGCCAAAAGCTCCAGGACCCTTGTGTCAGCATTAACAAAAGTGCCATCTGGTGGAGGGGGCTTGGAGATGGGCCCTCTCTTCACCCTGCCTCCCATGGGTAAAACCTGCTACCACAGGGTGGGAAGTGTCCTAAGCCTGAGGGATGGCCATTCTCCTTAGCCCAGTAATAGTAAAGAGTGGACAGTGGGCAGATAATCAGACTAACATTTTCAAACAGTTTGTACAGTGCTCAGAAAATGCTTATGAGAAAATGTGTACGAAGAAAATAAGATACAAATCTACATACGCAGTATGGGTCTAAAGAAGCCTGGGAGAAAATATACCAAAATATCAGCCGTGCTTCTCACTGTGGTGAGGAATTAATGGTGATTTTTAATTTCTTCCTTATACTTTTATCTATTTTGACTTTTAAAAAAGAGCACCTATTACTTTTACCACCAGAAAAAGCAAGAGCCTTTTAAAGTAACCACAAAGGGAGGGAGAATGTGCCCCCCTCGCCCGCCTATGCTGCCGCGCAGGGGGGCAGGGGGGCAGGGGGAGAGCCTCGGGTGGTGTGGGCAGCCACCGACCTGAAACCCTGCACCAGGTCCTCCTTCTTGAGAGCCTTCCAGGCATCCACCAGGCCCTGCCAGCGGCGGTGGCCATCGAGCTCCTGCTGCAGCGCGGCCTCCATCAGGTTGACAAACAGCTGGGCGAGGGCCCTCCGGTTGCCCAGCAGGGCGTGGTTTATGATCTGCAGTCACAGGTGGGCAGGCTCTAGATAGAGCGGGGGCTCTCCAAGGTCAGAACAAGGCTCAGTTGGACAGGGGGCTGGTGAGCTGCGGGCCGAGGGCCGAGCAGGGCCGTGGCGGCGTCTGAGGATTACTGTGGGGTTGTTGGGCACTCAAGGAAGCTACCTGGGGCTCAGCAGCTACGGACATGACAAGGGTCTTTCCTGAAGGCTTAACCATGAACCCTGACCACGTGAGTTTCAACCCAGCTCCAAGGCCACCTCAGATTGTTTGTTTAAAAAGGTGATTCTAAGTTCACTGGAGTTAAGCACTTCAGCAGGCTTTCAGTGTTTAACTGTTTTTTTTTATAAATCTGTTCCAAAAGCAGAGTGCTCATGCTACCAGGGACCAGCCACATATGGTTGTGATGAGAACCAGTACCCAATTACCAAATGAGATCACAGCTAGGACATTCTTTGGCAGTCCTCCCAGCGGACCTCACCAGGGCACCTTTGGCATGGCAGTCGGGACGATTCTTCACTGTGTGACACTGTTCTGCCATTTAGCCTCTCCACCCCCTTAAATGAGAGCAGCCTCTCCCAAGTCCCCCAAGGACTGGGACAGCCAAAAATGCCCCACACATGTCCCCAAGCCCTCTATGCACTGCCCTGGGGCAAGGGTGAGAACCGCCAAGCTCAGCAGGCAGAAATTTCAGTAACAATTTTCACTGAAAGCCGAGGTTTGATGCCGGCTGTTCCCAGCTCGGGGGCATTGGCAAGTATCTCCTGAACCTCCAATTCCGTAGCCATAATGTAAAGATAATGCCATTTACAGCACAAGGAATTGGTGAAGTTAAATGAGATAGATGCACACAGAGCAAGTAGAAAGTGCCAGTTGTTATGCATACAATAAACACAGGAAAGTCAAATGTCGAAACTAAGTGGGACACTGTTAACTCTGACTCCCCTAATCGATCAAATGGCTCAAAGTTAGGAACTCCTGCTTGTCTCAAAATGAGAGCGGCCACTGCTGCGTCCTCTTATGTCATCCTCCCCCCAAGTACTTGTGTTTAAGCAACACTATCCTCATTTTATGGACACGGAATTCCAGGTGCTGGGGCTGAGTAATTTCAGGAACTTTCATGTCTGGGCAGTGGAGAGGGGGGCCTGTGCTCACTCTCTGTCTGTGCTTTGTCCAGGACCCCAAGGCACAGACCTGGGCTGGAGCCCATCTGTGATTCTGAACACTGTACTCCTTCTACCCTGCGTGCTGCCAGGAGGCCCATTAACCGGCAAGCCCAGCTTTCTGTACAGGACCTAGAAACCTATGCAAGAGAATGTACCTCTGAGTAGCCAAAAGAAGTGTCCTTTCATGAACAACCCTGATTTTCTTGTATTTTGTTTTATCCCAAAGGAAGCACTTGGAGGAGGCTGAGGGTGTGGACAGAGAAGCAGTGGGGACAGAGCCAGAGGAGCAGGCATG